>NC_092541.1:7386944-7686944 GCF_037038585.1 Patagioenas fasciata
AGAGGCCCCAGGCAGAGAAGTCGTGGGCTCAAAGGAAAGCACCACGTTGCGAGGATCTCCAGAGGATCCCTGGCCTGCTCCAGAAGATCCCCATCATCAACAAGGTGAGGTCGTCCATGTTGTTTTCAAAGGCGAGGAGGAGCTCAAGGGCCCTCAGCATCGGGGCTCGCGTGCGGTTATGAGAGGGCAAGGAGGGAAGGAAGGAGGGAAGGAAGGAGGGAAGGAAGGAGGGAAGGAAGGAAGGAAGGAAGGAAGGAAGGAAGGAAGGAAGGAAGGAAGGAAGGAAGGAAGGAAGGAAGGAAGGAAGGAAGGAAGGAAGGAAGGAAGGAAGGAAGGAAGGAAGGAAGGAAGGAAGGAAGGAAGGAAGGAAGGAAGGAAGGAAGGAAGGAAGGAAGGAAGGAAGGAAGGAAGGAAGGAAGGAAGGAAGGAAGGAACCGGGGGTTCCCATCATTTGGGATAAACCCTAAAAACTCATTAATCACTTTGGTTGGAAAAAAGCACCCACCTCCATAGGACCCCATAGGGACCCATAGAGACCATAGAGGCCCATAGGGAGCCACAGAGCCCCATGGAACCCCATAGAGACCCATAGGGACCGTAAAGCCTGTAGAGACCCATAGGGACCCATAGAGACCCATAGAGCTCCATAGGACCCCATAGGGACCCATAGAGACCATAGAGGCCCATAGGGAGCCGCAGAGCCCCATGGAACCCCATAGGGACCCATAGAGACCCAAAGGGACCCATAGGGACCCATAGAGACCATAGAGACCCATAGGGACCCATAGGGACCGTAGAGCCTGTAGAGACCCATAGGGACCCATAGAGCTCCATAGGACCCCATAGGGACCCATAGAGACCATAGAGGCCCATAGGGAGCCACAGAGCCCCATGGAACCCCATAGGGACCCATAGAGACCCAAAGGGACCCATAGGGACCCATAGAGACCATAGAGACCCATAGGGACCCATAGGGACCGTAGAGCCTGTAGAGACCCATAGGGACCCATAGAGCTCCATAGGACCCCAGAGGGACCCATAGAGACCATAGAGGCCCATAGGGAGCCACAGAGCCCCATGGAACCCCATAGAGACCCATAGGGACCGTAGAGCCTGTAGAGACCCATAGGGACCCATAGAGCTCCGTAGGACCCCATAGGGACCCATAGAGACCATAGAGGCCCATAGGGAGCCACAGAGCCCCATGGAACCCCATAGAGACCCATAGGGACCGTAGAGCCTGTAGAGACCCATAGGGACCCATAGAGCTCCGTAGGACCCCATAGGGACCCATAGAGACCATAGAGGCCCATAGGGAGCCACAGAGCCCCATGGAACCCCATAGAGACCCATAGGGACCCATAGAGACCCAAAGGGACCCATAGAGAGGGAGGGTTTTAGGACCCTGGGGGTTCCATAGAGACCCATAGAGCATCAAGGAGCCCCATAGGGACCCATAGAGCCTGTAGAGACCCATAGAGACCCATAGGGACCCGTAGAGACCCATAGAGACCCATAGGGACCCATAGAGACCCAAGGAGCCCCATAGAGACCCATTAAGACCCATAAGGACCCATAGGGACCCATAGGGACCCATAGAGCCCCATAGAGGCCCATAGGAAACCACAGAGCCCCATGGAACCCCATAGGGACCTAGAGAGCTCCATAGGGACCCATAGGGACCCATAGAGCTCCATAGGGACCCATAGAGCCCCATAGGGACCCATAGAGAGGGAGGGTTTTAGGACCCCGGGGGTTCCTGCTGGGCTCAACTATGGCAAGAAAACCTTAACGAATAATTAACCGAATATTAATGAATGCAAAAGGCCAGGAACCAATGAGGAGTGAGCACTGAGCCCTGGGACAGCGGGGACAGGGACAGCGGGAATGCGACCCTGGGACCCATTGACCCCATTGACCCCATTGACTGACCCCATTGACCCCCATTGATCCCCATTGACCGATTGACCCCCATTGACCCATTGACCCATTGATCCCCATTGCCCCCCATTGATCCCCATTGACCCATTGACCCCATTGACCCATTGATCCCCATTGACCCCATTGATCCCCATTGACCCATTGATCCCCATTGACCCATTGATCCCCATTGACCCCATTGACCCCCATTGACCCCATTGATTCCCATTGACCCCACTGACCCCATTGACCCATTGATCCCCATTGACCCCCATTGAATCATTGAGTCATTGACTTCATTGACCCCCCATTGACCCCCCATTGACCCCCATTGCCCCCCATTGATCACCATTGATCCCCATTGCCCCCCATTGCCCCCATTGCCCCCATTGACCCATTGACCCCCATTGACCCCCATTGACCCCGTTGACCCATTG
The DNA here is from genome assembly GCF_037038585.1 of Patagioenas fasciata. Classification (NCBI taxonomy): domain Eukaryota; kingdom Metazoa; phylum Chordata; class Aves; order Columbiformes; family Columbidae; genus Patagioenas; species Patagioenas fasciata. The sequence goes on from NC_092541.1 coordinate 7,389,302, forward strand.
ATCCCCATTGCCCCCCATTGACTCCCATTGCCCCCATTGACCCCATTGACCGCATTGACTCCCATTGCCCCCATTGACCCCATTGCCCCCCATTGACCCCATTGCCCCCCATTGTCCCATTGCCCCCCATTGCCCCCCACTGCCCCCATTGCCCCCCATTGCCCCCCATTGCCCCCATTGCCCCCCATTGCCCCCATTGTACCCACTGCCCCCATTGTCCCCCATTGTCCCCCATTGCCCCCCACTGACCCCATTGCCCCCCACTGACCCCATTGCCCCCCATTGACCCCATTGCCCCCCATTGCCCCCATTGTCCCATTTCAGGTAAAAGAGGACATAAACAAGAGAGAAAAAACAAAACACAACACATTTGGGTACTCCTGGGTCCTTTGGGGCACTCCTGGGTCCCTCCTGAACTCCTGGGTCCTTTGGGGCACTCCTGGGTCCCTCCTGAACTCCTGGGTCCTTTGGGGCACTCCTGGGTCCCTTGGGGTACTCCTGGGTCCCTCCTGAACTCCCCATAGACCCCCATAATTTCCCCCTTAGGGACCCAGGAGTGCCCCATAGTGACCCATAAGTGACTCATGGAGCCCCCTAAGTGTGTTCGGGTCCCTTCGGGTCCCTTCGGGTGAGTGCGGGCCCCACTCGGGTCCCTTCGGGTCCCTTCGGGTGTGTTCGGGTCCCACTCGGGTCCCTTCGGGTGCGTTCGGGTCCCTTCGGGTGCGTTCGGGTGCCTTCGGGTGCGTTCGGGTGCCTTCGGGTGCGTTCGGGTGCCTTCGGGTCCCCTCGGGTGCGTTCGGGCCCCACTCGGGTCCCTTCGGGTGCGTTCGGGTCCCTTCGGGTGCGTTCGGGTCCCTTCGGGTCCCTTCGGCTCCCTTCGTGTATCTTCGGCTCCTCTCGGAGCCGCCTCCGCGCACGCCACGCACAGTGGGCGTGGCCACGCACCCCCCCCGCTTCCCATTGGCCGCCGCCTGAGGAAGGGGGCGTGGCCTCGCTCGCAGCCACCGCCGCGGCGGGAAAAGGGGAAGAAAGGGGGCGGGGGGAGGAAGAGGAGGGGCCGGGGGGGGAGCGGAACACGGGTTTTGGGGTAAAAAGGGGGGGATTTGGGAGTTTGGCGCCTTTTGGGGCACTTTCGGGTGGGTTCGGGTCCCTTCGGGGAGACTTCGGGCCCCTTCGGGTGGGTTCGGGCCCCTTCGGGGAGACTTCGGGTCCCTTCGGGTGCGTTCGGGTCCCTTCGGGTGCGTTCGGCTCCACTCGGACCCCTTCGGGTGCGTTCGGGTCCCTTCGGGTGCGTTCGGGTCCCTTCGGGTGGGTTCGGGTCCCTTCGGGTGGGTTCGGGTCCCTTCGGGTTTGTTCGGCTCCACTCGGGCCCCTTCGGGTGGGTTCGGGTCCCTTCGGGTGCGTTCGGCTCCACTCGGACCCCTTCGGGAAGACTTCGGGTCCCTTCGGGTGCGTTCGGCCCCTTCGGGTGCGTTCGGGTGCGTTCGGCTCCACTCGGACCCCTTCGGGAAGACTTCGGGTCCCTTCGGGTGCGTTCGGCCCCGGCCGGGACTCGGGCGCCGCTCGGGCGCCGCTCGGCTCCGCTCGGGCGCCGTTCGGCTCCGCTCGGGCCCATTCGGCTCAGCTCGGCTCTTTCCGTCTCCGCTCGTTTTCCCGCGCTTTCCCTCAGAGCGCGAAGCGAAGCGCGGGGACCCCCGGGGCCGCTTTTTTCGCGCTTTTCCCGAGGTGACAACAGCGGGGGCTTTGGGGACACAGCTCGGGGAGCCTCAGCGGGAGGGTTTTGGGTTGAAAAAGCGCTATTTTGGGTCAATTTTGAGGTGGTTTGTGGCCCTCCCGGCGGGGCAAGATGGCGGCTCCGGACATCGAGGGGCTGCTGGGTGAGTAATGAGGGGGAATTAGGGGTGATTAGCGCGAATTAGGGGGTAATTAGGGGGCAGCGGGGATACGGGGGGGTGGGGGGGGTGTTAATTAGCGCTGCTGAGGGTGTTAATTGTTAATGAATGCAGAGGAGGAGCCGTTGCAGGAGCTGCACCCCCGGCTGGCCCCGCTGAGGGGGATTGGGGGGGTGGGAGCGGAGCTGGAGAGGGAGGTGAGACAGGTAAGGGGGCATTGGGGACAATGGGGACAGAGAGAGAGAGTGTGTGCGGATCAGCAGTGATCACCCCAAACCTGCCCCGCAGACACGGCACCCAAAATCCTGCACCCCAAAATACTCTTCCCAAACCTGCACCCCAGATCCTGACCCCAAGCCCTGCACCAAAACCCTGCCCCTCAATCCTGCACCCCCAAATCCTCCACCCCCGATCCTGTCTTCCCAAACCCTGCACCCCAGATCCTGCACCCCCAAATTCGGCCCTACCAAACTCTGCACCCCTAAACCCTACAACTGAAACCTTGCACCCCCTAATCCTGCCCTCCCTACCTTCCTGAACCCCGAAACCTGCACCCCAAACCCTGCATTCCCAAATCCTTCCGTCCTATACCCTCCACCCCTAAACCTGCCCCCAAACCCTGCACCCCAAAGAATTCCCTCCCAAACCCTGCACCTCCAAATCCTGCACCTCAAAGGCCTGGCAACCCAAGCCCTTCAACCCCATACCTGCAACACCAAATCCTGTACCCCAAACCCAGCACCCCAGAATCCTGCACCCCAAATCCTGCCTACCAAACCTTTCACTGCAAACCCCTGCACCCCAAGATTGTGCTGCCCTAAACACTGAACCCCCAAATCCTGAAGACCCGGATCCTTGCCTCCCAAGACTCTGCACCCCCAAATCCTGCACCCAAATCTCTCACCCACACACCCTGCACTCCCAACCCCTGCACCCCAAAACTCCACACCTCCAAATCCTGAACCCTGAAACCCCGCACCCCCAAATCCTGTGCCCCAGTCCTGTGCACCCCACACTCTGCAACCTTAAATTTCCCCCCAAGCCCCTGCACCCCAAACGCTGCACTCTTAGACCTGACTTCTAAACCCCAAGGGCCCATTGTGACATCCCAGAACCTCCTATTGTCCCCAGGGCCCATTGTGACATTCAGGGGACTCCTCTTTGTCCCCAGGGCCCATTGTGACATCCTGGGGACCCCCCCTTGTCACTGGGGCCCATTGTGACGTCCCAGGACCCCCCGTTGTCCCCAGGGTTCATTGTGACGTCTTAGGACCCCCCATTGTCCCCAGGGCCCATTGTGACATCCACTGCACCCCCCTGTCCCCAGGGCCCATTGTGACATTCAGGGGACCCCTCTTTGTCCACAGGGCCCATTGTGACATCCTGGGGACCCCCCCTTGTCCCCAGGGCCCATTGTGACGTCCCAGGACCCCCCATTGTCCCCAGGACCCATTGTGACATTCAGGGGACCCCCTTTGTCACTGGGGCCCATTGTGAAATCCCAGGACCCCACATTGTCCCCAGGGCCCATTGTGACATCCTGGGGACCCCCCCTTTGTCCCCAGTGCCCATTGTGACATCCTGCGGACCCCACTTTGTCCCCAGGGCCCATTTTGACATTCAGGGGACCCACCATTGTCCTCAGGGCCCATTGTGAGGTCCCAGGACCCCCCATTGTCCCCAGGGCCCATTGTGACATACTCGGCACCCCCTTGTCCCCAGGGTCCATTGTGACACTATGGGGACCCCCCCTTGTGCCCAGGGCCCATTGTGACACTGTGGGTACCACCCTTGTCTGCAGGGCTCATTGTGACATCCCAGGACCCCCCATTGTCCCCAGGGCCCATTGTGACATTCAGGGGACCCCCCTTGTCCCCAGGGCCCATTCTGATACCGTGGGGACCCCCTTTGTCCCCAGGGCCCATTGTGACATCCTGGGGACCCCCCTTGTCCTCAGGGTCCATTGTGACGTCCCAGGACCCCACATTGTCCCCAGGGCCCATTGTGACATCCTGGGGACCCCCTTTGTCTCCAGGGCCCATTGTGACGTCCCAGGACCCCCCATTGTCCCCAGGGTCCATTGTTACATCCTGGGGACCCCCTTGTCCCCAGGACCCATCGTGACACCATGGGGACCCTCCTTGTCACTGGGGACCCATTCCGACACTCTGGGGAACCCCCTTGTCCTCAGGGCCCATTGTGATATCCTGGGCATCCCCCTTTTTCCCCCTGGACCATTGTAACACCGTGGGGACCCCCTTTGTCCCCAGGGCCCATTGTGACACTGTGGGACCCCCCCTTTGTCCCCAGGGCCTATTATTCCGTCCCGGGACCCCCATTGTCCCCAGGGCCCATTGTGACACTTGGGGACCCCCCTTGTCACTGGGGACCCATTGTGACACCATGGGGACCACCTCTTGTCCTCAGGGCCTATTGTGAACATCCTGGGGAACCTCCATTGTCCCCAGAGCCCATTGTGAGTTCCTGGAGACCCCCTTGTCCCCAGGTCCCATTGTGACATCTTGGGGAGCCTCTTTGTCCCCACGGACCATTGTGACATCCTGGGGACCTCCTTGTCCCCAGGACCCATCCTGACACTGTGGAGACCTCCCTTGTCACTGGGGACCCATTGTGACACCATGGGGACCTCCCATTGTCCTCAGGGCCCATTGAGACATCCTGGGGACCCCCTTTGTCACTGGGGACCCATTGTGACATCCCAGGAACCCCATTGTCCCAAGGGCCCATTGTGACATCCTGGGGACCCCTCTTTGTCTCCAGGACATATTGTGACACCGTGGGGACCACATTAGTCCCCAGGGCCCATTGTGACATCCTAGGAATCCCCTCTTGTCCCCAGGGCCCATTGTGACATCCCAGGACCCCCCTTTGTCCCCAGGGCTCATTGTGACATTCTAGGACCCCACTTTGTCCCCAGGGCCTATTGTGACACCATGGGGAACCCTCCTTGTCACTGGGGACCCATTGTGACACCATGGGGACCCCCCCTTTGTCCCCAGTGCCCATTGTGACATCCTGCCCACCCCCCTTTGTCCCCAGGGTCCATTGTGACATCCTGGGCAACCCCATTGTCCCCAGGGCCCATTGTGACATCTAGGGGGACGCCCTTGTCCCCAGGACCCATCGTGGCACCGTGGGGACCCCCATTGTCCCCAGGGCCCATTGTGACATCCCAGGAACCCCATTGTGCCAAGAGCAGATTGTAACATCCTGGGGACCCCCCTTTTTCTCCAGGACGCATTGTGACACCGTGGGGACCTCATTAGTCCCCAGGGCCCATTGTGACATTGTAGGGACCTCCCTTTGTCCCCAGGGCTCATTGTGGCACCATGGGGACCCCCCCGTGTCACTGGGGACCCATTGTGACACCATGGGGACCCCCCCATGTCCTCAGGGTCCATTGTGACATCCTGGGCACCCCCCATTGTCCCCAGGACCCATTGTGACATCCTGGCCACCCCCTTGCTCCCAGGGCCCATTTTAGCACCATGGGGACCGCCTTTGACCCCAGGGCCCCTTGTGGCACCATGGCAACCACTTTTGTTCCCAGGGCCCATTGTGACATTCAGGGGACCCCATTGTCCCCAGGGCCTATTGTGACACCATGGGGACCCCTCCTTGTCACTGGGGACCCATTGTGACACCATGGGGACCCCCCCATGTCCTCAGGACTCATTTTCACATCCTGGGCACCCCCCATTGTCCCCAGGGCCCATTGTGACATCCCAGAACCTCCTATTGTCCCCAAGGCCCATTGTGACATCCTGGGGACCCCCATAGTCCCCAGTGCCCATTGTGACATTCCAGGACCCCCCATTGTCCCCACGGCCCATTGTGACATCCTCGGCACGCCCTTGTCCCCAGGGCCCATTGTGACATTCAGGGGACCCCTCTTTGTCCTCAGGGCCCATTGTGACATCCTGGGGACCCCCCCTTGTCACTGGGGCCCATTGTGACGTCCCAGGACCCCCCATTGTCCCCAGGGCCCATTGTGACATCCTGGGGATCCCTCCTTGTCCCCAGGGCCCATTGTGACGTCCCAGGACCCCACATTGTACCCAGGACCCATTGTGACATTCAGGGGACCCCCTTTGTCACTGGGGCCCATTGTGACATCCCAGGACCCCACATTGTCCCCAGGACCTATTGTGACATCCTGGGGACCCCACTTGTCCCCAGGACCCATTGTGACACTATGGGGACCACCCCTTGTGCCCAGGGCCCATTGTGACACTGTGGGTACCACCCTTGTCCGCAGGGCTCATTGTGACATCCCAGGACCCCCATTGTCCCCAGGGCCCATTGTGACATTCAGGGGACCCCCCTTTGTCCCCAGGGCCCATTCTGATACCGTGGGGACCCCCTTTGTCCCCAGGGCATATTGTGACATCCTGGGGACGCCCTTTGTCCCCAGGACCCATTTTGACACCGTCGACACCCCCGTTTGTCCCCAGGGCCCATTGTGACATCCTGGGGACACTCCTTGTCCCCAGAGCCCATTGTGACATCCAGGGGACCCCCTTTCTCCCCAGGGCCCATTGTGACATTGCAGTACCCCCCGTGGTCCCCACGGCCCATTGTGGCACCATGGGGACCCCCTTTTGTCACTGGGGCCCATTGTGACATCCCAACACCCCACTTTGTCCCCAGGGCTTATTGTGACACCATGGGGACCTCCCTTGTCCCCAGGGCCCACTGTGACATCCCATGACCCCCATTTGTCCCCAGTGCTATTGTCAAATCCTGGGGACCCCCTTTGTCCCCAGGGACCATTGTGGCACCATGGGGAACCCCTTTGTCACTGGGGCCCATTGTGACATCCCAGGACCCCACATTGTCCCCAGGACCCATTGTGACATCCTGGGGACCCCACTTGTCCCCAGGACCCATTGTGACACTATGGGGACCGCACCTTGTTCCCAGGGCCCATTGTGAAACCATCGACACCCCCCTTGTCCGCAGGGGTCATTGTGACATCCTGGGGACCCTTCTTGTCCCCAGAGCCCATTGTGACATCCAGGGGACCCACTTTCTCCCCAGGGCCCATTGTGACATCGCAGGACCCCCCTGGTCCCCAGGGCCCATTGTGACATCCTGGGGATCCCCCTTTGTCCCCAGGGTCCATTGTGACATCCTGGGCAACCCCATTGTCCCCAGGGCCCATTGTGACATCTGGGGGACCCCCTTGTCCCCAGGACCCATCGTGGCACCGTGGGGACCCTCCTTGTCACTTGGGCCCATTGTGACACCATGGGGACCTCCCCTTTGTCCCCAGTGCCCATTGTGACATCCTGCGGACCCCCCTTTGTCCCCAGGGCCCATTTTGACATTCAGGGGACCCACCATTGTCCCCAGGGCCCATTGTGACCTTCAAGGGACCCCCATTGTTCCCAGGGCCCATTGTGACGTCCTGGGGAGCCCCCTCTGCTCCCAAGGCTCATTGTGACTTTCAGGGGATCCCCCCATGTACCCAGGGCTGATTGTGACGTTGTAGGGCCCCTCTTTGTCCCCAGGGCCCATTGTGACATCCTGGGGATCCCTCCTTGTCCCCAGGGCCCATTGTGACGTCCCAGGACCCCCCATTGTCCCCAGAGCCTATTGTGACATCCTCTGCACCCCATTGTCCCCAGGGCCCATTGTGACATTCAGGGGACACCTCTTTGTCCCCAGGGCCCATTGTGACATCCTGGGGACCCCCTCTTGTCCCCAGGGCCCATTGTGACGTCCCAGGACCCCCCATTGTCCCCAGGGCCCATTGTGACATCCTGGCGATCCCTCCTTGCCCCCAGGCCCATTGTGACGTCCCAAGACCCCCCCATTGTCCCCAGGGCCCATTGTGACATTCAGGGCACCCCCTTTGTCACTGGGGCCCATTGTGACATCCCAGGACCCCACATTGTCCCCAGGGCCCATTGTGACATCCTGGGGACCCCTCTTTGTCCTAAGGACCCATTGTGACGTCCCAGGACCCTGCATTGTCCCCAGAGCCCATTGTGACATCCTGGAGACACCCTTTGTCCCCAGGACCCATTGTGACGTCCCAGGACCCCCCATTGTCCCCAGGGTTCATTCTTACATCCTGGGGACCCCCTTGTCCCCAGGACCCATCGTGACACCATGGAGAGCCCTCCTTGCCTCAGGGCCCAATGTGACATCCTGGGCATCCCCCTTTGTCACCCGGGACCATTGTAACACCATGGGGACCCCCTTTGTCCCTAGGGCCTATTGTTACGTCCCAGGACCCCCCGTTGTTCCCAGGGCCAATTGTGACACCTTGGGGACCCCCTTGTCACTGGGGACCCATAGTGACACCATGGGGACCACCCCTTGTCCTCAGGGCCTATTGTGAACATCCTGGGGAACCTCCATTGTCCCCAGAGCCCATTGTGAGTTCCTGGGGACCCCCTTGTCCCCAGGGCCCATTGTGACATCCTGGGGACCCCCTTTGTCCCCAGGGCCCATGGTGACATCCTGGGGACCTCCTTGTCCGCAGGACCCATCCTGGCACCGTGGGGACCTCCCTTGTCACTGGGGACCCTTTGTGACACCATGGGGACCTCCCATTGTCCTCAGGGCCCATTGAGACATCCTGGGGACCCCCTTTGTCACTGGGGACCCGTTGTGACATCCCAGGAACCCCATTGTCCCAAGGGCCCATTGTGACATCCTAGGGACCTCCCTTTGTCCCCAGGGTTCATTGTGGCACCATGGGGACCCCCTTTGCACTGTGTCACATTGTGATATCCAAGAACCCCACTTTGTCCCCAAGGCCCATTTTGACATCCTGGGGACCCCCTTTCTCCCCAGGGCCCATTGTGACATTCAGGGGACACCCCCCTTGTCCCCAGGGCCCATTGTGACTTCCCAGGACCCCCCATTGTCCCTAGAGCCCATTGTGACATTCAGGGGACCCCCTTTGTCACTGGGGCCCATTGTGACATCCCAGGACCCCACATTGTCCCCAGGGCCCATTGTGACATTCAGGGGACACCCCCCTTGTCCCCAGGGCCCATTGTGACGTCCCAGGATCCCCCATTGTCCCCAGGGCCCATTGTGACATTCAGGGGACCCCCTTTGGCACTGGGGCCCTTTGTGACATCCCAGGACCCCACATTGTCCCCAGGGCCCATTGTGACATTCAGGGGTCCCCCCCTTGTCCCCAGGACCCATTGTGATGTCCCAGGACCCCTCATTGTCCCCACGGCCCATTGTGACATCCTGGGGACCCCCCTTTGTCACTGGGGCTCATTGAGACATCGTGGGGACCAACTTTGTCCCCAGGGCCCATTGTGACGTCCCAGGACCTCCCGTTGTCCCCAGTGTCCATTGTGACATCCGAGGAGCCCACTTTGTCCCCAGGACCCATTTTGATATTGAGGGGAACCACGTTTGTCCCCAGGGCCCATTGTGACACCATGGGGACCCCCCCTTGTCACTGGGGACCCATTGTGACACCATGGAGACCCCTGCTTGTCCTCAGGGTCCATTGTGACATCTTGGGCACTCCCATTGTCCCCAGGACCCATTGTGACATCCTGGGGACCCCCTTGCTCCCAGGGCCCATTGTGGCACCATGTGGACATCCCCTTTGTCCCCAGGGCCCATTGTGACATTCCAGGACCCCCCATTGTCCCCAGGGCCCATTGTGACATCCACTGCACCCCCTTGTCCCCAGGGCCCATTGTGACATTCAGGGGACCCCTGTTTGTCCCCAGGGCCCATTGTGACATCCTGGGGACCCCCTCTTGTCACTGGGGCCCATTGTGACGTCCCAGGACCCCCCATTTTCCCCAGGGCCCATTGTGACATCCTGGGGATCCCTCCTTGTCCCCAGGGCCCATTGTGACGTCCCAGGACCCCCCATTGTCCCCAGGACCCATTGTGACATTCAGGGGACCCCCTTTGTCACTGGGGCCCATTGTGACATCGCAGGACCCCACATTGTCCCCAGGGCCCATTGTGACATCCTCTGCACCCCCTTGTCCCCAGGGCCCATTGTGACATTCAGGGGACCCCTCTTTGTCCCCGGGGCCCATTGTGACATCCTGGGGATCCCTCGTTGTCCCCAGGGCCCATTGTGACGTCCCAGCACCCCCCATTGTCCCCAGGACCTACTGTGACATTCAGGGGAGCCCCTTTGTCACTGGGGACCATTGTGACACCATGGAGACCCCCGCTTGTCCTCAGGGTCCATTGTGACATCCTGGGCACCCCCCATTTTCCCCAGGACCCATTGTGACATCCTGGCCACCCCCTTGCTCCCAGGGCCCGTTGTGGCACCATGGGGATACCCCCTTTGTCCCCAGGGCCCATTGTGACATCCCAGGACCCCCCTTTGTCCCCAGGGCCATTGTGAAATCCTGGGGACCCCTTTTGTCCCCAGGGCCCATTGTGGCACCATGGGGAACCCCTTTGTCACTGGGGACCATTGTGACATTCCAGGATTCCACTTTGTCCCCAGGGCTCGTTCTGACACCTTGGGGACTCCCATTGTCCCCAGGGCCCATTGTGACATCCTGGGGACCCCCATTGTCCCCAGGGCCCATTGTGACATTCCAGGACCCCCCATTTTCCCCAAGGCCCATTGTGACATCCACTGCACCCCCTTGTCCCCAGGGCACATTGTGACATTCAGGGCACCCCTCTTTGTCCCCAGAGCCCATTGTGACATCCTGGGGACCCCCACTTGTCACTGGGGCCCATTGTGACATCCCAGGACCCCCCATTGTCCCCAGGGCCCATTGTGACATTCAGGGCACCCCCTTGTCCCCAGGGCCCATTGTGACATTCAGGGCACCCCTCTTTGTCCCCAGGGCCCATTGTGACATCCTGGGGACCCCCCCTTGTCACTGGGGCCCATTGTGACGTCCCAGGACCCCCATTGTCCCCAGGGCCCATTGTGACATCCTCGTCACCCCCTTGTCCCCAGGGCCCATTGTGACATTCAGGGGACCCCTCTTTGTCCCCAGGGCCCATTGTGACATCCTGGGGACCCCCTTTGTCACTGGGGCCCATTGTGACATCCCAGGACCCCACATTGTCCCCAGGGCCCATTGTGACATCCTGGGGACCCCCATGTCACTGGGGCCCATTGTGACGTCCCAGGACCCCGCATTGTCCCCAGGGCCCATTGTGACACCTTGGGGACCCCCTTGTCACTGGAGACCCGTTGTGACATCATGGGGACCACCCCTTGTCCTCAGGGCCTATTGTTACGTCCCAGGACCCCCCATTGTCCCCAGGGCCCATTGTGACACCTTGGGGACCCCCTTGTCACTGGAGACCCGTTGTGACAGCATGGGGACCACCCCTTGTCCTCAGGGCCTATTGTGAACATCCTGGGGAACCTCCATTGTCCCCAGAGCCCATTGTGAGTTCCTGGAGACCCCCTTGTCCCCAGGACCCATTGTGACATCCCATGACCCCCCTTTGTCCCCAGTGCTATTGTGAAATCCTGGGGACCTCTTTTTCCCCAGGGCCCATTGTGGCACCATGGGGAACCCCTTTGTCACTGGGGGCCATTGTGACATTCCAGGATTCCACTTTGTCCCAAGGGCTCGTTCTGACACCTTGGGGACTCCCATTGTCCCCAGGGCCCATTGTGACATCCTGGGCAACCCCATTGTCCCCAGGGCCCATTGTGACATCCTGGGGACCCCCATTGTCCCCAAGGCCCATTGTGACATTCCAGGACCCACCATTGTCCCCAGGGCCCATTGTGACATCCACTGCACCCCCTTGTCCCCAGGGCCCACTGTGACATTCAGTGGACCCCTCTTTGTCCCCAGGGCCCATTGTCACATCCTGGGGACCCCCGTTGTCACTGGGGCCCATTGTGACGTCCCAGGACCCCCCATTGTCCCCAGGACCCATTGTGACATTCAGGGGGCCCCTTTGTCACTGGGACCCATTGTGACATCCCAGGACCCCACATTGTCCCCAGGACACATTGTGACATCCTGGGGACCCCACTTGTCCTCAGGACCCATTGTGACACTATGGGGACCCCCCCTTGTTCCCAGGGCCCATTGTGACACCGTGGGTACCACCCTTGTCCGCAGGGCTCATTGTGACATCCCAGGACCCACCTTTGTCCCCAGGGCCCATTCTGATACCGTGGGGATCCCCTTTGTCCCCAGAGCCCATTGTGACATCCAGGGGACCCCCTTTGTCCCCAGGGCCCATTGTGACATCGCAGGACCCCCCTGGGCCCCAGGGCGCATTTTGACATCCTGGGGATGCCCCCTTGTCACCGGGACCCATTGTGACGTCCCAGGACCCCCCATTGTCTCCAGGGCCCATTGTGACATCCTGGGGATCCCTGCTTGGCCCCAGAACCCATTGTGACGTCTTATGACCCCCCCTTGTCCCCAGGGCCCATTGCGACATTCAGGGGACGCCTCTTTGTACCCAGGGCCCATTGTGACATCCTGGGGATCCCTCCTTGTCCCCAGGGCCCATTGTGACGTCCCAGGACCCCCATTGTCCTTAGGACCCATTGTAACATTCAGGGAACCCCTTTGTCACTGGGGCCCATTGTGACATCCTGGGGACCCCATTTTCCCCAGGACCCATTGTGACACTATGGGGAACCCCCCTTGTTCCCAGGGCCCATTGTGACACCGTGGGTACCACCCTTGACCGCAGGGCTCATTGTGACATCGCAGGACCCCCCTTTGTCCCCAGGCCTGATTGTGACGTCCCAGGGCCACTCTGTGTCCCCAGGGCCCATTGTGACACTTTAGGGACCCCTCTTTGTCCCCAGGGCCCATTGTGACGTCCCAGGACCCCCCATTGTTCCCAGGGCCCATTGTGATGTCCTGGCGAGCCCCCTCTGTTCCCAGGGCTCATTGTGACTTTCAGGGGACCCCCCCTTGTCCCCAGGGCTGATTGTGACGTCCTAGGGCCCCTCTGTGTCCCCAAGGCCCATTGTGACATCCCATGACCCCCCTTTGTCCCCAGTGCTATTGCGAAATCCTGGGGACCCCTTTTGTCCCCAGGGCCCATTGTGACACCATGGGGAACCCCTTTGTCACTGGGGGCCATTGTGACATTCCAGGATTCCACTTTGTCCCCAGGGCTCGTTCTGACACCTTGGGGACTCCCATTGTCCCCAGGGCCCATTGTGACGTCTTAGGACCCCCCATTTTCCCCAGGCCCCATTGTGACATTCAGGGCACCCCCTTGTCCCCAGGGCCCATTGTGACATTCCGGGGACGCCTCTTTGTACCCAGGGCACACTGTGACATCCTGGGGACCCCCCCTTGTCACTGGGGCCCATTGTGACGTCCCAGGACCCCCCATTGTCCCCAGGGCCCATTGTGACATCCTGGGGATCCCTCCTTGTCCCCAGGGCCCATTGTGACGTCCCAGGACCCACCATTGTCCCCAGGACCCATTGTGACATTCAGGGGGCCCCTTTGTCCCCAGGGCCCATTGTGACATCCCAGGACCCCCCATTGTCCCCAGGGCCCATTGTGACGTCCCAGGACCCCCCATTGTCCTCAGGGCCCATTGTGACATCCTCAGCACCCCCTTGTCCCCAGGGCCCATTGTGACATTCAGGGGACGCCTCTTTGTCCCCAGGGCCCATTGTGACATCCTGGGGATCCCTCCTTGTCCCCAGGGCCCATTGTGACGTCCCAGGACCCACCATTGTCCCCAGGACCCATTGTGACATTCAGAGGGCCCCTTTGTCCCCAGGGCCCATTGTGACATCCCAGGACCCCCCCTTGTCCCCAGGGCCCATTGTGACGTCCCAGGACCCGCCATTGTCCCCAGGGCCCATTGTGACATTCTGGGGATCCCTCCTTGTCCCCAGGGCCAATTGGGTCGTCCCAGGACCCCCATTGTCCCCAGGGCCCATTGTGACATTCAGGGGCCCCCGTTTGTCACTGGGGCCCATTGTGACATCCCAGGACCCCACATTGTCCCCAGGGCCCTTGTGACATCCTGGGGACACCCCCTTATCTCCAGGGCCCATTGTGACATCCTGGGAATCCGTCCTTGTCACTGGGGCCCATTTTGACATTCAGGGGACCCCCCATTGTCCCCAGGGCCCATTGTGACATCCTCTGCACCCCCTTGTCCCCAGGGCCCATTGTGACATTCAGGGGACCCCTCTTAGTCCCCAGGGCCCATTGTGACATCCTGGGGACCCCACTTGTCCCCAGGACCCATTGTGACACTATGGGGACCCCCCCTTGTGCCCAGTGCCCATTGTGACACCGTGGGTACCACCCTTGTCTGCAGGGCTCATTGTTTCATCCCAGGACCCCCCATTGTCCCCAGGGCCCATTGTGACATTCAGGGGACCCCCCTTTGTCCCCAGGGCCCATTCTGATACCTTGGGGACCCCCTTTGTCCCCAGGGCCCATTGTGACATGCTGGGGACGCTCTTTGTCCCCAGGGCCCATTGTGACATCCTGGGGACCCTCCTTGTCCCCAGAGTCCATTGTGACATCCAGGGGACCCCCTTTGTCCCCAGGGCCCATTGTGGCACCATAGGGACCCCCTTTGTCACTAGGGCCCATTGTGACATCCCAGGACCCCCCCTAGTCCCCAGGGCCCATTGTGACATCCTGGGGACCCTCCTTGTCCCCAGAGCCCATTGTGACATCCAGGGGACCCCCTTTGTCCCCAGGGCCCATTGTGGCACCATAGGGACCCCCTTTGTCACTGGGGCCCATTGTGACATCCCAGGACCCCCCCTGGTCCCCAGGCCTCATTGTGACATCCTGGGGACCCCTTTGTCCCAAGACTTCATTGTGACATCCTGGGGACCCCCCTTGTCCTCAGGGTCCATTGTGACAGCCCAGGACCTTACATTTTCCCCAGGACCCATTGTGACATCCTGGGGCCATCCCCTTGCTCCCAGGGCCCGTTGTGGCACCGTGGGGACACCCCGTTTGTCCCCAGGGCCCATTGTGACATCCCAGGACCCCCCTTTGTACCCAGGGCCATTGTAGCACCATGGGGTCCCCTTTGACCCCATGGCCCATTGTGGCACCATGGCAACCCCTTTTGTCCCCAGGGCCCATTGTGACATTCTTGGACCCCACTTTGTCCCCAGGGCCTATTGTGACACCATGGGGACCCCTCCTTGTCACTGGGGACCCATTATGACACCATGGGGACCCCCCCTTGTCCTCAGGACTCATTCTCACATCCTGGACACCCCCCATTGTCCCCAGGGCCCATTGTGACATCCACTGCACCCCCTTGTCCCCAGGGCCCATTGTGACATTCAGGGGACCCCTCTTTGTCCCCAGGGCCCATTGTGACATCCTGGGGACCCCCCCTTGTCCCCAGGGCCCATTGTGACATCCTGGGGACCCTCCTTGTCCCCAGAGCCCATTGTGACATCCTGGGGACCCCCTTTGTCCCCAGGGCCCATTTTGACATCCCAGGACCACACTTTGTCCCCAGGGCTTATTGTGACACCATGGGGATCTCCCTTGTCCCCAGGGCCCATTGTGACATCCCATGACCCCCCTTTGTCCCCAGTGCTATTGTGAAATCCTGGGGACCCCTTTTGTCCCCAGGGCCCATTGTGGCACCATGGGGAACCCCTTTGTCACTGGGGGCCATTGTGACATCCCAGGATTCCACTTTGTCCCCAGGGCTCGTTCTGACACCTTGGGGACTCCCATTGTCCCCAGGGCCCATTGTGACATCCTGGGCAACCCCATTGTCCCCAGGGCCCATTGTGACATCTGGGGAACGCCCTTGTCCCCAGGAGCCATCGTGGCACTGTGGGGACCCTCCTTGTCACTTGGGCCCATTGTGACACCATGGGGACCCCCCCTTTGTCCCCAGTGCCCATTGTGACATCCTGTGCGCCCCCCTTTGTCCCCAGGGTCCATTGTGACATCCTGGGCAACCCCATTGTCCCCAGGGCCCATTGTGAAATCTGGGGGACGCCCTTGTCCCCAGGACCCATCGTGGCACCGTGGGGACCCTCCTTGTCACTTGGGCCCATTGTGACAACATGGGGACCCCCCGTTTGTCTCCAGTACCCATTGTGACATCCTGGGGATCCCTCCTTGTCCCCAGGGCCCATTGTGACGTCCCAGTACCCCCCATTGTCCCCAGGACCCATTGTGACATTCAGGGGACCCCCTTTGTCACTGGGGCCCATTGTGATATCCCAGGACCCCACACTGTCCCCAGGGCCCATTGTGACATCCTGGGGACCCCACTTGTCCCCAGGACCCATTGTGACACTATGGGAACCCCCCTTTGTGCCCAGAGCCCATTGTGACACTGTGGGTACCACCCTTGTCCGCAGGGCTCATTGTGACATCCCAGGACCCCCCTTTGTCCCCAGGGCTCATTGTGACATTCTAGGACCCCACTTTGTCCCCAGGGCCTATTGTGACACCATGGGGAACCCTCCTTGTCACTGGGGACCCATTGTGACACCATGGGGACCCCCCCTTTGTCCCCAGTGCCCATTGTGACATCCTGCGCACCCCCCTTTGTCCCCAGGGTCCATTGTGACATCCTGGGCAACCCCATTGTCCCCAGGGCCCATTGTGACATCTAGGGGGACGCCCTTGTCCCCAGGACCCATCGTGGCACCGTGGGGACCCCCATTGTCCCCAGGGCCCATTGTGACGTCCCAGGACCCCCATTGTCCCCAGGGCCCATTGTGACATCCCAGGACCCCACTTTGTCCCCAGGGCTTATTGTGACACCATGGGAATCTCCCTTGTCCCCAGGGCCCATTGTGACATTCAGGGGCCCCCGTTTGTCACTGGGGCCCATTGTGACATCCCAGGACCCCACATTGTCCCCAGGGCCCATTGTGACTTTCAGGGGACCCCACTTGTCCCCAGGACCCATTGTGACACTATAGGGACCCCCCCTTGTGCCCAGTGCCCATTGTGACACCGTGGGTACCACCCTTGTCCGCAGGGCCCATTGTGACATCCTGGGGACACCCCCTTGTCCCCAGGGCCCATTGTGACATTTTGGGAATACCTCCTTGTCCCCAGGGCCCATTGTGACGTCCCAGGACCCCCCATTGTCCCCAGGACCCATTGTGACATTCAGGGGACCCCCTTTGTCACTGGGGCCCATTGTGAAATCCCAGGACCCCACATTGTCCCCAGGGCCCATTGTGACATCCTGGGGACCCCCCCTTTGTCCCCAGTGCCCATTGTGACATCCTGCGGACCCCCCTTTGTCCCCAGGGCCCATTTTAACATTCAGGGGACCCACCATTGTCCTCAGGGCCCATTGTGAGGTCCCAGGACCCCCCATTGTCCCCAGGGCCCATTGTGACATCCTCGGCACCCCCTTGTCCCCAGGGCCCATTGTGACATCCCAGGACCCCCCATTGTCCCCAGGGCCCATTGTGACATCCTGGGGACCCCACTTGTCCCCAGGACCCATTGTGACACTATGGGGACCCCCCCTTGTGCCCAGGGCCCATTGTAAAACCGTGGGTACCACCCTTGTCTGCAGGGCTCATTGTGACATCGCAGGACCCCCCATTGTCCCCAGGGCCCATTGTGACATTCAGGGGACCCACCATTGTCCTCAGGGCCCATTGTGAGGTCCCAGGACCCCCCATTGTCCCCAGGGCCCATTGTGATATCCTCTGCACCCCCTTGTCCCCAGGGCCCATTGTGACGTCCCAGGACCCCCCATTGTCCCCACGGCCCATTGTGACATTCAGGGGACCCCCTTTGTCGCCAGGGCCCATTGTGGCACCATGAGGACCCTCTTTGTCACTGGAGCCCATTGTGACATCCCATGACCCCCCTTTGTCCCCAGTGCTATTGTGAAATCCTGGGGACCCCTTTTGTCCCCAGGGCCCATTGTGGCACCATGGGGAACCCCTTTGTCACTGGGGGCCATTGTGACATTCCAGGATTCCACTTTGTCCCCAGGGCTCATTCTGAACACCTTGGGGCCTCCCATTGTCCCCAGGGCCCATTGTGACATCCTGGGCAACCCCATTGTCCCCAGGGCCCATTGTGACATCTGGGGGACGCCCTTGTCCCCAGGACCCATCGTGGCACCGTGGGGAGCCTCCTTGTCACTTAGGCCCATTGTGACACCATGGGGACCCCCCCTTTATCCCCAGTGCCCATTGTGACATCCTACGGACCCCCCTTTGTCCCCAGGGCCCATTTTGACATTCAGGGGACCCACCATTGTCCTCAGGGCCCATTGTGAGGTCCCAGGACCCCCCATTGTCCCCAGGGCCCATTGTGACATCCTCGGCACCCCCTTGTCCCCAGGGTCCATTGTGACATCCCAGGACCCCCCATTGTCCCCAGGGCCCATTGTGACATTCAGGGGACCCCCCTTTGTCCCCAGGGCCCATTGTGACATCCTGGGGTCCCCCCTTGTCCTCAGGGTCCATTGTGACAGCCCAGGACCTTACATTGTCCCCAGGGCCCATTGTGATATCTTGGGGACCCCCTTGTTCCCAAGGCCCATTGTGACATCCTGGGGACCCCCCCTTGTCCCCAGGGCCCATTGTGACATCCCAGGACCCCCCATTGTCCCCAGGGCCCATTGTGACATCCTCGGCACGCCCTTGTCCCCAGGGCCCCTTGTGACATCCTGGGGACCCCCCCTTGTCCCCAGGGCCCATTGTGACGTCCCAGGACCCCCCATTGTCCCCAGGGCCCATTGTGACATCCTCTGCACCCCCTTGTCCCCAGGGCCCATTGTGACATTCAGGGGACCCCTCTTTGTCCCCAGGGCCCATTGTGACATCCTGGGGACCCCCCCTTGTCCCCAGGGCCCATTGTGACGTCCCAGGTCCCCCCATTGTCCCCAGGGCCCATTGTGACATCCTGGGGATCCCTCCTTGTCCCCAGGGCCCATTGTGACATCCCAGGACCCCCCATTGTCCCCAGGACCTATTGTCACATTCAGGGGACCCCCTTTGTCACTGGGGCCCATTGTGACACCATGGAGACCCCCGCTTGTCCTCAGGCTCCATTGTGACATCCTGGGCACCCCCCATTTTCCCCAGGACCCATTGTGACATCCTGGCCACCCCCTTGCTTCCAGGGCCCGTTGTGGCACCATGGGGACACCCCCTTTGTCCCCAGGGCCCATTGTGACATCCCAGGACCCCCCTTTGTCCCCAGGGTCCATTGTAGCACCATGGGGACCCCCTTTGACCCCAGGGCCCATTGTGGTACTATGGCAACCCCTTTTGTCCCCAGGGCCCATTGTGACATTCTTGGACCCCACTTTGTCCCCAGGGCCTATTGTGACACCATGGGGACCCCTCCTTGCCACTGGGGACCCATTGTGACACCATGGGGACCCCCCCTTGTCCTCAGGAGTCATTCTGACATCCTGGACACCCCCCATTGTCCCCAGGGCCCATTGTGACATCCACTGCACCCCCCTGTCCCCAGGGCCCATTGTGACATTCAGGGGACTCCTCTTTGTCCCCAGGGCCCATTGTGATATCCTGGGGATCCCTCCTTGTCTTCAGGGCCCATTGTGATGTCAGAGGACCCCCCATTGTCCCCAGGGCCCATTGTGACATCCTCTGCACCCCCTTGTCCCCAGGGCCCATTGTGACATTCAGGGGACCCCTCTTTGTCCCCAGGGCCCATTGTGACATCCTGGGGATCCCTCCTTGTCGCCAGGGCCCATTGTGACGTCCCAGGACCCCCCATTGTCCCCAGGACCTATTGTGACATTCAGGGGACCCCCTTTGTCACTGGGGCCCATTGTGACACCATGGGGACCCCTCCTTGTCACTGGGGACCCATTATGACACCATGGGGACCCCCCTTGTCCTCAGGACTCATTCTCACATCCTGGACACCCCGCATTGTCCCCAGGGCCCATTGTGACATCCACTGCAACCCCTTGTCCCCAGGGCCCATTGTGACATTCAGGGGACCCCTCTTTGTCCCCAGGGCCCATTGTGACATCCTGGGGACCCCCCCTTGTCCCCAGAGCCCATTGTGACATCCCAGGACCCCCCATTGTCCCCAGGGCCCATTGTGACATTCAGGGGACCCCCCTTTGTCCCCAGGGCCCATTGTGACATCGTGGGGACCCCCTTTGTCCCAAGACTTCATTGTGACATCCTGGGGTCCCCCCTTGTCCTCACGGTCCATTGTGACAGCCCAGGACCTTACATTGTCCCCAGGGCCCATTGTGATATCTTGGGGACCCCCTTGTTCCCAAGGCCCATAGTGACATCCTGGGGACCCCCCCTTGTCCCCAGGGCCCATTGTGACATCCCAGGACCCCCCATTGTCCCCAGCGCCCATTGTGACATCCTCTGCACCCCCTTGTCCCCAGGGCCCATTGTGACATTCAGGGGACCCCTCTTTGTCCCCAGGGCCCATTGTGACATCCTGGGGACCCCCCCTTGTCCCCAGGGCCCATTGTGACGTCCCAGGTCCCCCCATTGTCCCCAGGGCCCATTGTGACATCCTGGGGATCCCTCCTTGTCTTCAGGGCCCATTGTGATGTCCGAGGACCCCCCATTGTCCCCAGGGCCCATTGTGACATCCCCTGCACCCCCTTGTCCCCAGGGCCCATTGTGATATTCAGGGGACCCCTCTTTGTCCCCAGGGCCCATTGTGACATCCTGGGGATCCCTCCTTGTCGCCAGGGCCCATTGTGACGTCCCAGGACCCCCCATTGTCCCCAGGACCTATTGTGACATTCAGGCGACCCCCTTTGTCACTGGGGCCCATTGTGACACCATGGGGACCCCCCCTTGTCCTCAGGACTCATTCTCACATCCTGGACACCCCGCATTGTCCCCAGGGCCCATTGTGACATCCACTGCAACCCCTTGTCCCCAGGGCCCATTGTGACATTCAGGGGACCCCTCTTTGTCCCCAGGGCCCATTGTGACATCCTGGGGACCCCCCCTTGTCCCCAGAGCCCATTGTGACGTCCCAGGACCCCCCATTGTCCCCAGGACCCATTGTGACACTATGGGGACCCCCCCTTTTGCCCAGGGCCCATTGTGACCCCGTGGGTACCACCCTTGTCCCCAGGGCCCATTGTGACATCCTCTGCACCCCCTTTGTCCCCAGGGCCCATTGTGACATTCAGGGGACCCCTCTTTGTCCCCAGGGCCCATTGTGACATCCTGGGGACCCTCTTTGTCACTGGGGCCTATTGTGACATCCCAGGACCCCCCTTTGTCCCCAGGGCCCATTGTAGCACCATGGGGACCCCCTTTGACCCCAGGGCCCATTGTGGCACCATGGCAACCGCTTTTGTCCCCAGGGCCCATTGTGACATTCTTGGACCCCACTTTGTCCCCAGGGCCTATTGTGACACCATGGGGACCCCTCCTTGTCACTGGGGACCCATTGTGATACCATGGGGACCCCGCCTTGTCCTCAGGACTCATTCTCACATCCTGGACGCCCCCCATTGTCCCCAGGGCCCATTGTGACATCCACTGCACCCCCTTGTCCCCAGGGCCCATTGTGACATTCAGGGGACCCCTCTTTGTCCCCAGGGCCCATTGTGACATCCTGGGGACCCCCCCTTGTCCCCAGGGCCCATTGTGACGTCCCAGGACCCCCCATTGTCCCCAGGGCCCATTGTGACATCCTGTGGATCCCTCCTTGTCCCCAGGGCCCATTGTGACGTCCCAGGACCCCCCATTGTCCCCAGGGCCCATTGTGATATGTTGGGGAGCCCTCTTTGTCCCCAGGGCCCATTGTGAAATTCAGGGGACCCCAACTTGTCCTCAGGGCCCATTCTGATATCCTGGGGACACTCTTTGTCCCCAGGGCCCATTGTGACATCCTGGGGACCCCATTGTCACCAAAGCCCATTGTGATATCCTGGCGACCACCTTTTGTCCCCAGGGCCCATTGTGATATCCTGAGGACCGCCCTTTGTCCCCAGGGCCCATTGTGACGTCCCAGGACCCCCCATTGTCCCCAGGGCCCATTGTGACATTCAGGGGCCCCCGTTTGTCATTGGGGCCCATTGTGAGATCCCAGGACCCCACATTGTCCCAAGGGCCCATTGTGACTTTCAGGGGACTCCACTTGTCCCCAGGACCCATTGTGACACTATAGGGACCCCCCCTTGTGCCCAGGGCCCATTGTAAAACCGTGGGTACCACCCTTGTCTGCAGGGCTCATTGTGACATCGCAGGACCCCCCATTGTCCCCAGGGCCCATTGTGACATTCAGGGGACCCACCATTGTCCTCAGGGCCCATTGTGAGGTCCCAGGACCCCCCATTGTCCCCAGGGCCCATTGTGATATCCTCTGCACCCCCTTGTCCCCAGGGCCCATTGTGACGTCCCAGGACCCCCCATTGTCCCCACGGCCCATTGTGACATTCAGGGGACCCCCTTTGTCGCCAGGGCCCATTGTGGCACCATGAGGACCCTCTTTGTCACTGGAGCCCATTGTGACATCCCATGACCCCCCTTTGTCCCCAGTGCTATTGTGAAATCCTGGGGACCCCTTTTGTCCCCAGGGCCCATTGTGGCACCATGGGGAACCCCTTTGTCACTGGGGGCCATTGTGACATTCCAGGATTCCACTTTGTCCCCAGGGCTCATTCTGAACACCTTGGGGCCTCCCATTGTCCCCAGGGCCCATTGTGACATCCTGGGCAACCCCATTGTCCCCAGGGCCCATTGTGACATCTGGGGGACGCCCTTGTCCCCAGGACCCATCGTGGCACCGTGGGGAGCCTCCTTGTCACTTAGGCCCATTGTGACACCATGGGGACCCCCCCTTTATCCCCAGTGCCCATTGTGACATCCTACGGACCCCCCTTTGTCCCCAGGGCCCATTTTGACATTCAGGGGACCCACCATTGTCCTCAGGGCCCATTGTGAGGTCCCAGGACCCCCCATTGTCCCCAGGGCCCATTGTGACATCCTCGGCACCCCCTTGTCCCCAGGGTCCATTGTGACATCCCAGGACCCCCCATTGTCCCCAGGGCCCATTGTGACATTCAGGGGACCCCCCTTTGTCCCCAGGGCCCATTGTGACATCCTGGGGTCCCCCCTTGTCCTCAGGGTCCATTGTGACAGCCCAGGACCTTACATTGTCCCCAGGGCCCATTGTGATATCTTGGGGACCCCCTTGTTCCCAAGGCCCATTGTGACATCCTGGGGACCCCCCCTTGTCCCCAGGGCCCATTGTGACATCCCAGGACCCCCCATTGTCCCCAGGGCCCATTGTGACATCCTCGGCACGCCCTTGTCCCCAGGGCCCCTTGTGACATCCTGGGGACCCCCCCTTGTCCCCAGGGCCCATTGTGACGTCCCAGGACCCCCCATTGTCCCCAGGGCCCATTGTGACATCCTCTGCACCCCCTTGTCCCCAGGGCCCATTGTGACATTCAGGGGACCCCTCTTTGTCCCCAGGGCCCATTGTGACATCCTGGGGACCCCCCCTTGTCCCCAGGGCCCATTGTGACGTCCCAGGTCCCCCCATTGTCCCCAGGGCCCATTGTGACATCCTGGGGATCCCTCCTTGTCCCCAGGGCCCATTGTGACATCCCAGGACCCCCCATTGTCCCCAGGACCTATTGTCACATTCAGGGGACCCCCTTTGTCACTGGGGCCCATTGTGACACCATGGAGACCCCCGCTTGTCCTCAGGCTCCATTGTGACATCCTGGGCACCCCCCATTTTCCCCAGGACCCATTGTGACATCCTGGCCACCCCCTTGCTTCCAGGGCCCGTTGTGGCACCATGGGGACACCCCCTTTGTCCCCAGGGCCCATTGTGACATCCCAGGACCCCCCTTTGTCCCCAGGGTCCATTGTAGCACCATGGGGACCCCCTTTGACCCCAGGGCCCATTGTGGTACTATGGCAACCCCTTTTGTCCCCAGGGCCCATTGTGACATTCTTGGACCCCACTTTGTCCCCAGGGCCTATTGTGACACCATGGGGACCCCTCCTTGCCACTGGGGACCCATTGTGACACCATGGGGACCCCCCCTTGTCCTCAGGAGTCATTCTGACATCCTGGACACCCCCCATTGTCCCCAGGGCCCATTGTGACATCCACTGCACCCCCCTGTCCCCAGGGCCCATTGTGACATTCAGGGGACTCCTCTTTGTCCCCAGGGCCCATTGTGATATCCTGGGGATCCCTCCTTGTCTTCAGGGCCCATTGTGATGTCAGAGGACCCCCCATTGTCCCCAGGGCCCATTGTGACATCCTCTGCACCCCCTTGTCCCCAGGGCCCATTGTGACATCCTGGGGACCCCCCCTTGTCCCCAGAGCCCATTGTGACGTCCCAGGACCCCCCATTGTCCCCAGGACCCATTGTGACACTATGGGGACCCCCCCTTTTGCCCAGGGCCCATTGTGACCCCGTGGGTACCACCCTTGTCCCCAGGGCCCATTGTGACATCCTCTGCACCCCCTTTGTCCCCAGGGCCCATTGTGACATTCAGGGGACCCCTCTTTGTCCCCAGGGCCCATTGTGACATCCTGGGGACCCTCTTTGTCACTGGGGCCTATTGTGACATCCCAGGACCCCCCTTTGTCCCCAGGGCCCATTGTAGCACCATGGGGACCCCCTTTGACCCCAGGGCCCATTGTGGCACCATGGCAACCGCTTTTGTCCCCAGGGCCCATTGTGACATTCTTGGACCCCACTTTGTCCCCAGGGCCTATTGTGACACCATGGGGACCCCTCCTTGTCACTGGGGACCCATTGTGATACCATGGGGACCCCGCCTTGTCCTCAGGACTCATTCTCACATCCTGGACGCCCCCCATTGTCCCCAGGGCCCATTGTGACATCCACTGCACCCCCTTGTCCCCAGGGCCCATTGTGACATTCAGGGGACCCCTCTTTGTCCCCAGGGCCCATTGTGACATCCTGGGGACCCCCCCTTGTCCCCAGGGCCCATTGTGACGTCCCAGGACCCCCCATTGTCCCCAGGGCCCATTGTGACATCCTGTGGATCCCTCCTTGTCCCCAGGGCCCATTGTGACGTCCCAGGACCCCCCATTGTCCCCAGGGCCCATTGTGATATGTTGGGGAGCCCTCTTTGTCCCCAGGGCCCATTGTGAAATTCAGGGGACCCCAACTTGTCCTCAGGGCCCATTCTGATATCCTGGGGACACTCTTTGTCCCCAGGGCCCATTGTGACATCCTGGGGACCCCATTGTCACCAAAGCCCATTGTGATATCCTGGCGACCACCTTTTGTCCCCAGGGCCCATTGTGATATCCTGAGGACCGCCCTTTGTCCCCAGGGCCCATTGTGACGTCCCAGGACCCCCCATTGTCCCCAGGGCCCATTGTGACATTCAGGGGCCCCCGTTTGTCATTGGGGCCCATTGTGAGATCCCAGGACCCCACATTGTCCCAAGGGCCCATTGTGACTTTCAGGGGACTCCACTTGTCCCCAGGACCCATTGTGACACTATAGGGACCCCCCCTTGTGCCCAGTGCCCATTGTGACACCGTGGGTACCACCCTTGTCCGCAGGGCCCATTGTGACATCCTGGGGATACCCCCTTGTCCCCAGGGCCCATTGTGACATCCTGGGGATCCCTCCTTGTCCCCAGGGCCCATTGTGACGTCCCAGGAGCCCCCATTGTCCCCAGGACCCATTGTGACATTCAGGGGACCCCCTTTGTCACTGGGGCCCATTGTGAAATCCCAGGACCCCACACTGTCCCCAGGGCCCATTGTGACATCCTGGGGACCCCCCCTTTGTCCCCAGTGCCCATTGTGACATCCTGCGGACCCCCCTTTGTCCCCAGGGCCCATTTTGACATTCAGGGGACCCACCATTGTCCTCAGGGCCCATTGTGAGGTCCCAGGACCCCCCATTGTCCCCAGGGCCCATTGTGACATCCTCGGCACCCCCTTGTCCCCAGGGTCCATTGTGACACTATGGGGACCCCCCCTTGTGCCCAGGGCCCATTGTGACACTGTGGGTACCACCCTTGTCTGCAGGGCTCATTGTGACATCCCAGGACCCCCCATTGTCCCCAGGGCCCATTGTGACATTCAGGGGACCCCCCTTGTCCCCAGGGCCCATTCTGATACCGTGGGGACCCCCTTTGTCCCCAGGGCCCATTGTGACATGCTGGGGATCCTCTTTGTCCCCAGGGCCCATTGTGACATCCTGGGGACCCTCCTTGTCCCCAGAGCCCATTGTGACATCCAGGGGACCCCCTTTGTCCCCAGGGCCCATTGTGGCACCATAGGGACCCCCTTTGTCACTGGGGCCCATTGTGACATCCCAGGACCCCCCCTGGTCCCCAGGGCCCATTGTGACATCCTGGGGACCCCCTTTGTCCCAAGACTTCATTGTGACATCCTGGGGACCCCCCTTGTCCTCAGGGTCCATTGTGACAGCCCAGGACCTTACATTGTCCCCAGGGCCCATTGTGATATCTGGGGGACCCCCTTGTTCCCAAGGCCCATTGTGACATCCTGGGGACCCCCTCTTGTCCCCAGGGCCCATTGTGACATCCCAGGACCTTACTTTGTCCCCAGGGCCCATTGTGACATCCTGGCGACCCCCCCTTGTCCCCAGGGCCCATTGTGACATCCTGGGGATCCCTCCTTGTCCCCAGGGCCCATTGTGACATCCCAGGACCCCCCATTGTCCCCAGGGCCCATTGTGACATCCTCTGCACCCCCTTGTCCCCAGGGCCCATTGTGACATTCAGGGGACCCCTCTTTGTCCCCAGGGCCCATTGTGACATCCTGGGGACCCCCCCTTGTCCCCAGGGCCCATTGTGACATCCTGGGGATCCCTCCTAGTCCCCAGGGCCCATTGTGACGTCCCAGGACCCCCCATTGTCCCCAGGGCCCATTGTGACATTCAGGGGACCCCCTTTGTCACTGGGGCCCATTGTGACGTCCCAGGACCCCCCATTGTTCCCAGGGCCCATTGTGATGTCCTTGGGAGCCCCCTCTCTTCCCAGGGCTCATTGTGACTCTCAGGGGACCCCATCTTGTCGCCAGGGCTGATTGTGACGTCCTAGGGCCCCTCTGTGTCCCCAGGGCCCATTGTGACGTCCCAGGACCCCCATTGTCCCCAGGGCCCATTGTGACATCCTCGGCACCCCCTTGTCCCCAGGGCCCATTGTGACATTCAGGGGACCCCTCTTTGTCCCCAGGGCCCATTGTGACATCCTGGGGACCCCCTCTTGTCCCTAGGGCCCATTGTGACGTCCCAGGACCCCCCATTGTCCCCAGGGCCCATTGTGACATCCTGGGGATCCCTCCTTGTCCCCAGGGCCCATTGTGACGTCCCAGGACCCCCCATTGTCCCCAGGGCCCATTGTGACATTCAGGGGACCCCCTTTGTCACTGGGGCCCATTGTGACATCCCAGGACCCCACATTGTCCCCAGGGCCCATTGTGACATCCTGGGGACCCCCATGTCCCCAGGACCCATCATGACACCATGGGGACCCTCCTTGTCACTGGGGACCCATTGTGACACCATGGGGACCCCCCCTTGTCCTCAGGGCCCATTTTGACATCCTGGGCATCCCCCTTTGTCCCCCGGGACCATTGTAACACCGTGCGGACCCCCTTTGTCCCCAGGGCCCATTGTGACACTGTGGGGAACCCCCTTGTCCCCAGGGCCTATTGTTACGTCCCAGGACCCCCCATTGTCCCCAGGGCCCATTGTGACACCTTGGGGACCCCCTTGTCACTGGAGACCCATTGTGACAGCATGGGGACCACCCCTTGTCCTCAGGGCCTATTGTGAACATCCTGGGGAACCTCCATTGTCCCCAGAGCCCATTGTGAGTTCCTGGAGACCCCCTTGTCCCCAGGTCCCATTGTGACATCCTGGGGAGCCTCTTTGTCCCCACGGCCCATTGTGACATCCTGGGGACCTCCTTGTCCCCAGGACCCATCCTGGCACTGTGGAGACCTCCCTTGTCACTGGGGACCCATTGTGACACCATGGGGACCTCCCATTGTCCTCAGGGCCTATTGAGACATCCTGGGGACCCCCATTGTCCCAAGGGACCCATTGTGACATCCCAGGAACCCCTCTTTGTCTCCAGGACATATTGTGACACCGTGGGGACCACATTAGTCCCCAGGGCCCATTGTGACATCCTAGGAATCCCCTCTTGTCCCCAGGGCCCATTGTGACATCCCAGGACCCCCCTTTGTCCCCAGGGCTCATTGTGACATTCTAGGACCCCACTTTGTCCCCAGGGCCTATTGTGACACCATGGGGAACCCTCCTTGTCACTGGGGACCCATTGTGACACCATGGGGACCCCCGCTTTGTCCCCAGTGCCCATTGTGACATCCTGCCCACCCCCCTTTGTCCCCAGGGTCCATTGTGACATCCTGGGCAACCCCATTGTCCCCAGGGCCCATTGTGACATCTAGGGGGACGCCCTTGTCCCCAGGACCCATCGTGGCACCGTGGGGACCCCCATTGTCCCCAGGGCCCATTGTGACGTCCCAGGACCCCCATTGTCCCCAGGGCCCATTGTGACATCCCAGGACCCCACTTTGTCCCCAGGGCTTATAGTGACACCATGGGGATCTCCCTTGTCCCCAGGGCCCATTGTGACATCCTCGGCACCCCCTTGTCCCCAGGGCCCATTGTGACATTCAGGGGACGCCTCTTTGTCCCCAGGGCCCATTGTGACATCCTGGGGATCCCTCCTTGTCCCCAGGGCCCATTGTGACGTCCCGGGACCCCCCATTGTCCCCAGGGCCCATTGTGACATTCAGGGGCCCCCGTTTGTCACTGGCGCCCATTGTGACATCCCAGGACCCCACATTGTCCCCAGGGCCCATTGTGACACTATAGGGACCCCACCTTGTGCCCAGTGCCCATTGTGACACCGTGGGTACCACCCTTGTCCGCAGGGCCCATTGTGACATCCTGGGGACACCCCCTTGTCCCCAGGGCCCATTGTGACGTCCTGGGAATCCCTCCTTGTCCCCAGGGCCCATTGTGACATCCAGGGGACCCCCCCTTGTCCCCAGGGCCCATTGTGACGTCCCAGGACCCGCCATTGTCCCCAGGGCCCATTGTGACATCCTGGGGATCCCTCCTTGTCCCCAGGGCCCATTGTGACGTCCCGGGACCCCCCATTGTCCCCAGGGCCCATTGTGACATTCAGGGGCCCCCGTTTGTCACTGGGGCCCATTTTGACATTCAGGGGACCCACCATTGTCCTCAGGGCCCATTGTGACTTTCAGGGGACCCCACTTGTCCCCAGGACCCATTGCGACACTATAGGGACCCCACCTTGTGCCCAGTGCCCATTGTGACACCGTGGGTACCACCCTTGTCCGCAGGGCCCATTGTGACATCCTGGGGACACCCCCTTGTCCCCAGGGCCCATTGTGACGTCCTGGGAATCCCTCCTTGTCCCCAGGGCCCATTGTGACATCCAGGGGACCCCCCCTTGTCCCCAGGGCCCATTGTGACGTCCCAGGACCCGCCATTGTCCCCAGGGCCCATTGTGACATCCACTGCACCCCCTTGTCCCCAGGGCCCATTGTGACATCCTGGGGACCCTCCTTGTCCCCAGAGCCCATTGTGACATCCAGGGGACCCCCTTTGTCCCAAGACTTCATTGTGACATCCTGGGGACCCCCCTTGTCCTCAGGGTCCATTGTGACAGCCCAGGACCTTACATTGTCCCCAGGGCCCATTGTGATATCTGGGGGACCCCCTTGTTCCCAAGGCCCATTGTGACACCATGGGGACCCCCCCTTTATCCCCAGTGCCCATTGTGACATCCTGCGGACCCCCCTTTGTCCCCAGGACCTATTGTGACATTCAGGGGACCCCCTTTGTCACTGGGGCCCATTGTGACACCATGGGGACCCCTCCTTGTCACTGGGGACCCATTGTGACACCATGGGGACCCCCCCTTGTCCTCAGGAGTCATTCTGACATCCTGGACACCCCCCATTGTCCCCAGGGCCCATTGTGACATCCACTGCACCCCCCTGTCCCCAGGGCCCATTGTGACATTCAGGGGACTCCTCTTTGTCCCCAGGGCCCATTGTGACATCCTGGGGATCCCTCCTTGTCTTCAGGGCCCATTGTGATGTCAGAGGACCCCCCATTGTCCCCAGGGCCCATTGTGACATCCTCTGCACCCCCTTGTCCCCAGGGCCCATTGTGACATTCAGGGGACCCCTCTTTGTCCCCAGGGCCCATTGTGACATCCTGGGGATCCCTCCTTGTCGCCAGGGCCCATTGTGACGTCCCAGGACCCCCCATTGTCCCCAGGACCTATTGTGACATTCAGGGGACCCCCTTTGTCACTGGGGCCCATTGTGACACCATGGGGACCCCTCCTTGTCACTGGGGACCCATTATGACACCATGGGGACCCCCCTTGTCCTCAGGACTCATTCTCACATCCTGGACACCCCGCATTGTCCCCAGGGCCCATTGTGACATCCACTGCACCCCCTTGTCCCCAGGGCCCATTGTGACATTCAGGGGACGCCTCTTTGTCCCCAGGGCCCATTGTGACATCCTGGGGACCCCCCCTTGTCCCCAGAGCCCATTGTGACGTCCCAGGACCCCCCATTGTCCCCAGGACCCATTGTGACACTATGGGGACCCCCCCTTTTGCCCAGGGCCCATTGTGACCCCGTGGGTACCACCCTTGTCCCCAGGGCCCATTGTGACATCCTCTGCACCCCCTTGTCCCCAGGGCCCATTGTGACATTCAGGGGACCCCTCTTTGTCCCCAGGGCCCATTGTGACATCCTGGGGACCCTCTTTGTCACTGGGGCCTATTGTGACATCCCAGGACCCCCCTTTGTCCCCAGGGCCCATTGTAGCACCATGGCGACCCCCTTTGACCCCAGGGCCCATTGTGGCACCATGGCAACCGCTTTTGTCCCCAGGGCCCATTGTGACATTCTTGGACCCCACTTTGTCCCCAGGGCCTATTGTGACACCATGGGGACCCCGCCTTGTCCTCAGGACTCATTCTCACATCCTGGACGCCCCCCATTGTCCCCAGGGCCCATTGTGACATCCACTGCACCCCCTTGTCCCCAGGGCCCATTGTGACATTCAGGGGACCCCTCTTTGTCCCCAGTGCCCATTGTGACACCGTGGGTACCACCCTTGTCCGCAGGGCCCATTGTGACATCCTGGGAATCCCTCCTTGTCCCCAGGGCCCATTGTGACATCCAGGGGACCCCCCCTTGTCCCCAGGGCCCATTGTGACGTCCCAGGACCCGCCATTGTCCCCAGGGCCCATTGTGACATCCTGGGGATCCCTCCTTGTCCCCAGGGCCCATTGTGACGTCCCGGGACCCCCCATTGTCCCCAGGGCCCATTGTGACATTCAGGGGCCCCCGTTTGTCACTGGGGCCCATTTTGACATTCAGGGGACCCACCATTGTCCTCAGGGCCCATTGTGACTTTCAGGGGACCCCACTTGTCCCCAGGACCCATTGCGACACTATAGGGACCCCCCCTTGTGCCCAGTGCCCATTGTGACACCATGGGTACCACCCTTGTCCGCAGGGCCCATTGTGACATCCTGGGGACACCCCCTTGTCCCCAGGGCCCATTGTGACGTCCCAGGACCCCCCATTGTCCCCAGGACCCATTGTGACATTTAGGGGACCCCCTTTGTCACTGGGGCCCATTGTGAAATCTCAGGACCCCACATTGTCCCCAGGGCCCATTGTGACATCCTGGGGACACCCCCTTTGTCCCCAGTGCCCATTGTGACATCCTGCGGACCCCCCTTTGTCCCCAGGGCCCATTTTGACATTCAGGGGACCCACCATTGTCCTCAGGGCCCATTGTGAGGTCCCAGGACCCCCCATTGTCCCCAGGGCCCATTGTGACATCCTCGGCACCCCCTTGTCACTGGGGCCCATTGTGACATTCAGGGGACCCCACATTGTCCCCAGGGCCCATTGTGACATCCTGGGGACCCCACTTGTCCCCAGGACCCATTGTGACACTATGGGGACCCCCCCTTGTGCCCAGGGCCCATTGTGACACCGTGGGTACCACACTTGTCTGCAGGGCTCATTGTGACATCCCAGGACCCCCCATTGTCCCCAGGGCCCATTCTGATACCGTGGGGACCCCCTTTGTCCCCAGGGCCCATTGTGACATGCTGGGGACGCTCTTTGTCCCCAGGGCCCATTGTGACATCCTGGGGACCCTCCTTGTCCCCAGAGCCCATTGTGACATCCAGGGGACCCCCTTTGTCCCCAGGGCCCATTGTGGCACCATAGGGACCCCCTTTGTCACTGGGGCCCATTGTGACATCCTGGGGACCCCCCCTGGTCCCCAGGCCCCATTGTGACATCCTGGGGACCCCCTTTGTCCCAAGACTTCATTGTGACATCCTAGGGACCCCCCTTGTCCTCAGGGTCCATTGTGACAGCCCAGGACCTTACATTGTCCCCAGGGCCCATTGTGATATCTGGGGGACCCCCTTGTTCCCAAGGCCCATTGTGACATCCTGGGGACCCACCCTTGTCCCCAGGGCCCATTGTGACATCCTGGGGATCCCTCCTTGTCCCCAGGGCCCATTGTGACGTCCCAGGACCCCCCATTGTCCCCAGGGCCCATTGTGACATTCAGGGGCCCCCGTTTGTCACTGGGGCCCATTGTGACATCCCAGGACCCCACATTGTCCCCAGGGCCCATTGTGACTTTCAGGGGACCCCACTTGTCCCCAGGACCCATTGTGATACTATAGGGACCCCCCCTTGTGCCCAGTGCCCATTGTGACATCCTGGGGATCCCTCCTTGTCCCCAGGGCCCATTGTGACGTCCCAGGACCCCCCATTGTCCCCAGGGCCCATTGTGACATTCAGGGGCCCCCGTTTGTCACTGGGGCCCATTGTGACGTCCCAGGACCCCCCCTTGTCCCCAGGGCCCATTTTGACATCCTGGGAATCCCTCCTTGTCCCCAGGGCCCATCCTTACGTGCCAGGACCCCCATTTTCCCCAGGGCCCATTGTGACATCCTCGGCACCCCCTTGTCCCCAGGGCCCATTGTGACATCCTGGGGACCCCCCCTTTTTCCCAGGGCCCACTGTGACGTCCCAGGACCCGCCATTGTCCCCAGGGCCCTGTGTGACATCCTGGGGTGCCCTCCTTGTCCCCAGGGCCCATTGTGACGTCCCAGGACCCCCCATTGTCCCCAGGGCCCATTGTGACATCCAGGGGACCCCCTTTGTCCCCAGGGCCCATTGTGGCACCATGAGGACCCTCTTTGTCACTGGAGCCCATTGTGACATCCCATGACCCCCCTTTGTCCCCAGTGCTATTGTGAAATCCTGGGGACCCCTTTTGTCCCCAGGGCCCATTGTGACACCATGGGGAACCCCTTTGTCACTGGGGGCCATTGTGACATTCCAGGATTCCACTTTGTCCCCAGGGCTCGTTCTGACACCTTGGGGACTCCCATTGTCCCCAGGGCCCATTGTGACATCCTGGGCAACCCCATTGTCCTCAGGGCCCATTGTGACATCCTGGGGACGCCCTTGTCCCCAGGACCCATCGTGGCACTGTGGGGACCCTCCTTGTCACTTGGGCCCATTGTGACACCATGGGGACGCCCCCCTTTGTCCCCAGTGCCCATTGTGACATCCTGCGGACCCCCCTTTGTCCCCAGGGCCCATTGTGACATTCAGGGGACCCACCATTGTCCTCAGGGCCCATTGTGACATCCCAGGACCCCGCATTGTCCCCAGGGCCCATTGTGACATCCTCGGCACCCCCTTGTGCCCAGGGCCCATTGTGACATTCAGGGGACCCCTCTTTGTCCCCAGGGCCCATTGTGACGTCCTGGGGACCCCCCCTTGTCCCCAGGGCCCATTGTGACGTCCCAGGACCCGCCATTGTCCCCAGGGCCCATTGTGACATCCTGGGTATCCCTCCTTGTCCCCAGGGCCCATTGTGACGTCCCAGGACCCCCCATTGTCCCCAGGGCCCATTGTGACATTCAGGGGCCCCCGTTTGTCACTGGGGCCCATTGTGACATTCCAGGACCCCACATTGTCCCCAGGGCCCATTGTGACTTTCAGGGGACCCCACTTGTCCCCAGGACCCATTGTGACACTATAGGGACCCCCCCTTGTCCCAGTGACCATTGTGACACCGTGGGTACCACCCTTGTCCGCAGGGCCCATTGTGACATCCTGGGGACACCCCCTTGTCCCCAGGGCCCATTGTGACATCCTGGGAATCCCTCCTTGTCCCCAGGGCCCATTGTGACATTCAGGGGACCCCTCTTTGTCCCCAGGGCCCATTGTGACATCCTGGGGACCCCATTGTCACCAGAGCCCATTGTGATATCCTGGCGACCGCCCTTTGTCCCCAGGGCCCATTGTGACATCCTGGGTCCCCCTTTGTCCCTGTCGAGGGTTAAGATTGCGGGGTGACAATCAAACCCTGGCAGATGTGTTGTCAACCTCCTCTGCCCCCCAATTCCCCCTTTTTCCCCTCCCTCTCCCCCCTTCCCACTCAGCACAGGCGATCGGGAGGGGAAGAAGCACAGAGGGGAGAGAGCTGGAAAAGTTCAAGATGTTTTACTGATGCTACTGATAAGAACAGAGAAAATAATACAAATATACAAAACCCATCTTGTAAGTCTGAGCAACTGCAGAGCCAGCACCCAAAGTCCTGGATCAGACTCTGCAGCCAACCGGAGCTGGATTCAGTCTCTCACTGGCCTCAGTTCGCAGGGACGACCAGCAAGGTCCTCTCCTGATGTCGGCCATGAGGAAAAAAGGGAGAAAGGGAAAAGGGGCGAGATCCTCGTGATCTCCCCCTTTTATATGAAGTATTCACGTGAACGGAATGTTATTCACCGTTGGTCAGTCTCTCGATCACCAGTTTCTCGTTGCCCCTCTCGCGAGATGTCCATCCATGCTTGTCAATAAGTTTGCATTCCCTTGCTGGGTTTAACCAAAACATGTGTCGGGTTCTCCAGGAAAATGCAGCTGACATGAAGCTTGAGCTGACAGGCAAATTCACTAAAAGAGAAACTTGTTTTTAACAAAACCAGGACATTCCACCCCTTATCATATGACATTCACTGAATACTTAAACCTTATCAATACAATCTATCAATACAATCTAATTAATCACTACTACTATATATATATACATATGTACATATATACACAGGAGTAATTAATCAGTGGACCATCCTTTGAAAAGTTCATTAAGTTCATTTTGTCACCACAGTCTCCCAGGGCAGGGAAAATGGTCCAAGTGCATCTCATGACCCCTGTTGGTGGGTTAAGGACACCAACTTCCAAGAAGGTGTCGGGCGCCACTCGAAGAAGCCAGCGCTGGTTTCATCACCATTGTCTTGATCTGAAAGACACTTATTAAACATTGTTAGTGCGGCAATTCACATCGTACAGTTCAGCATTGCACATTTTCACCTAAAATCAAATCCCCTTGAGGTGCACACCGAACTTCTCCATCCTTAAGCATCACCCACCAGGTGCTGCCAGGTCCCTGGGCAAAAACAATCCCACGAATAGGTTTGCCTGTGCCTGAGGCAGGAGGAACCCAGACTGCCTTTCCTAACATATTTTCCATGTGTACTACAGGGACTTTATCTCCTTCCACAGTCCATAGAATTTCTGATTGGGCAGGCCCGGCTCGATTGGTTGATCCCCTGGTGTTGCCCAACCAAGTGGCTTTTGCTAAATGTGAATCCCAGTTTTTAAAGGCTCCACCACCCAGTGCCTTTAGTGTAGTTTTTAACAAACCATTGCACCTTTCAGTTTTCCCAGAGGCTGGTGCATGATATGGAATATGATACACCCACTCAATACCATGTTCTTTGGCCCAATTGTCTATAATACTGGTTTTGAAATGAGTACCATTGTCTGATTCAATTCTTTCTGGCGTACCCGGCCACCAAAGGACTTGCTTCTCAAGGCCCAAGATGGTATTTCGGGCTGTAGCAGGAGGTACGGCAGATGTTTCCAACCATCCAGTGGTTGCTTCCACCATTGTAAGTACATAACGCTTACCTTGACGTGTTTGTGGAAGTGTAATATAATCAATCTGCCAAGCTTCTCCATACTTACACTTTAACCATCGCCCCCCACATAAAGACCCCCCATCTAAGGACCCCCCAGTTGTGCCCAGGGCTCATTGTAACATATCAGGACGCCCCATTGTCCCCAGGGCCCATTGTGACGTCCCAGGACCCCCCGTCATCCCCAGGGCCCATTGTGACATCCTGGGGACCTCCCTTTGTCCCCAGGGCCCATTTTGACACCGTGGGTATCCCCCTTGTCCCCAGGGCCCATTGTGACATCCTGGGGACCCCCAGTTGTCCCCAGGACCCATTGTGACAACCTGGGGACCAACCTTTGTCCCTAGGGCCCATTGTGACATTCCAGGACCCCCCATTGTCCCCAGAGCCCATTGTGACATCCTGGGCACCATCCTTGATCCCCAGGGCCCATTGTGACATCCCAGGACCCCACTTTATACTGAAGGCCCATTGTGACATCCTGGGGACCCCCATTGTCCCCAGGGCCCATTGTGACATTCAGGGGACAGCCTTTTTCCCAAGGGCCCATTGTGACATCCCAGGACCCCCCTTTTTCCCCAGGGCCCATTGTGACATCCTGGGGACTCCCCTTGTCACTGGGGACCCATTGTGGCACCGTGGGGACCCCCGATTGTCCCCAGGGCCCATTGCGACATCTCAGGACCCCCCAGTTGTCCCGAGGGCCCATTGTGGCATCCGAGGACCCCCCTTTGTCCCCATGGCCCATTGTGACACCATGGGGACCCCCTTTGTCACTGGGGCCCATTGTGACATCCCAGGACCCCCTTTGTCCCCAGCTCCCATTGTGACAGTCAGGGGACCCCACTTTGTCCCCAGGGCCCACTGTGACATCCTAGGACCTCCCTTTGTCCCCAGGGCCCATTGTGACATCCGGTGGACCCCGTTGTCCGCAGGGCCCATCGTGGAACCATGGGGACCCTCCTTGTCACTTGGGCCCATTGTGACACCATGGGGACCACCCCTTTCTCCCCAGAGCCCATTGTGACATCCTGGGGACCCCCATTGTCCCCAGGGCCCATTGTGACATTCAGGGGACAGCCTTTTTCCCAAGGGCCCATTGTGACACCGTCGGAACCCTCGTTGTCCCCAGGGCCCATTGTGATATCCTGGGGACCCTCTTGTCCCCAGGGCCCATAGTGGCACCCTGGGGACCCCCTCTTTCTTCCCAGTGCCCATTGTGACATCCCAGGACCCCCATTGTCCTCAGGGCCCATTGTGACACCATGGGGACACCCCTTTGACTCCAGGGCCCATTGTCACATCCCAGGAGCCCCCTTTGCCCCCAGGGCCCATTGTGACCTCCTGGGGACCCGCCCTTGTACGCAGGGCCCATTGTGAAGTCCCAGGACCCCCTTTGTCCCCAGGGCCCATTGTGACATCCTGGGGACCCCCCTTTGTCCCAAGGACCCATTGTGACAGCTCAGGACCCCACTTGTCACTGGGGACCCATTGTGACACCATAGGGACCCCCGTTTGTCCCCAGGGTCCATTGTGACACCATGTGGACCCCCCTTGTCACTGGTAACCCATTGTGATAGCATGGGGACCCCCAGTTGTCCTCAGGGCCCATTGTGACATCCTGGGCACACCTCATTGTCCCCAGGGCTCATTGTGACATCATGGGGACCGCCTCGTCCCTCTGGCCCATTGTGGCACCGTGGGGACCCCCCTTATCACTCGGGACCCATTGTGACACCATGGGGACCCCCTCTTTCCCCCAGGGCCTAATGTGACATCCTGGGGACTCCTCTTTGTCCCCAGGGCCCATTGTGGCACCATGGGGCCCCCTTTTGTCACTGTGGCCCAGTGTGACACCCCAGGACCCCAGTTTGTACCCAAGGCCCATTGTGACACCGTGGGGACCCCCTTTGTCACTGGGGCCCACTGTGGCACCATGGGGACCTCCTTTGTCCCCAGGGCCCATTGGGGCACCATGGGGACCCCTTTTGTCACTGTGGCCCAATGTGACATCCCAGGACCCCACTTTGTCCCCAAGACCCATTGTGACACCGTGGGGACCCCCCTTGTCCCCAGAGCCCATTGTGACATCCTGGGGACGCCCTTTTTCCCCAGGACCCATTGTGGCACCATTCGGACCCCCTTTGTCACTGGGGCCCATTGTGACGTCCCAGGACCCCCCTTTGTCCCCAGGGCCCATTGTGACATCCTGGGGACCCCCATTGTCCCCAGGGCCCATTTTGACATTCAGGGGACAGCCTTTGGCCCCAGGGCCCATTGTGACACCGTCGGGACCCCTGTTGTCCCCAGGGCCCATTGTGAAATCCTGGGGACCCCCATTGTCCCCAGGGCCCATTGTGACATCCTGGGGAACCCTTTGTCCCCAGGGCCCATTGTGACGTCCCAGGACCCCCCATTGTCCCCAGGGTCCATTGTGACATCCTGGGGACCCCTCTTTGTCCCCACGGCCCATTGTGAGATCCTGGGGGCCCCCTTGTCCCCAGGGCCCATTGTGACATCCTGGGGACCCCCTTTGTCCCCAGGGCCCATTGCAACATCTCCGGACCCCCCAATTGTCCCCAGGGCCCATTGTGGCACCATGGGGACCCCCATTGTCCCCAGGGGCCATTGTGACATCTCAGAACCCCCCAATTGTCCCCAGGGCCCATCAAGACATCATGGGGAACCCCTTGTCACTAGGGAGCCATTGTGACACCATGGGGACCCCCCCTTGTCCTGAGGGTCCATTGTGACATTGCAGGATTCCACTTTTTCCCCAGGGCCTGTTCTGACACTGTGGGTACCCCCATTGTCCCCAGGGCCCATTGTGTCACCCTGGGGATCCCCCATTATCCCCAGGGGCCATTGTGACGTCCCAGGACACCCCGTTATCCCCAGGGCCCATTGTGACATCCTGGGGACCCCCTTAGTCCCCAGAACCTATTGTGACATTGCAGGTCCCCCCTTGTCCCCAGGGCCCATTTTGAGATCCTGGGTACCCTCCTTTGTCCCCAGGGCCCATTGTGACACCATGGGGACCCCACTTGTCCCCAGAACCCATTATCACATCCTGGGGACCCCTGTGTCCCCAGGGCCCATTGTGACATCCCAGGACCCCCAATTGTCCCCAAGGCCCATTGTGACAGCATGGGGAACCCCCTTGTCACTGGCGATGCATTGTGACACAATGGGGACCCCCCCTTTGTCTCAGGTGCCCATTGTGACATCCTGGGGACCCCCTTTATCCCCAGGACCCATTGTGACGTCCCAGGACCCCGTTTATCCCCAGGGCCCATTGTTACGGGGTGGGACCCCCCTTGCCCCCAGGGCCCATTGTGGCACCATGGGGACCCTCTTTGTCACTGGGGCCCATTGTGACATCCCAGGACCCCACTTTGTCTTAGGAGGTCACTGATCGGACTACTGGTACATCCTGACTCTGCTTTCTCAATAAACATTGAAGAACACCTGGGGTTTGTTTGCTCCAAGGGAAAACTTCCCTGCCACGGTTCCTGGTTCCCGGTCCTGTTTCCCGGTCCGGTTTGGCTTCGCTATCAGAACAGCTGCTGCCTCCACAGCCGCGCTCAAAGTCCCCGTTGTGACACCGGGATGGCGGGAGAAGGGGGGTGGCGGGGGCGGCAGCGGCGGCGATGGGGGGGGGCAGTCGGGGCTGGGCGGACAAGCGGCGGCTGCTGCGGCTCCTCAGGCAGCGACAGCAGCAGCGATCGGGGGGACGTGGGGGGCGGACAAGAGGCGGCTCCTGCGGCTCCTCAGGCAGCGACAGCAGCAGCGATCGGGGGGACGTGGGGGGCGGACAAGCGGCGGCTGCTGCGGCTCCTCAGGCAGCGACAGCAGCAGCGATCGGGGGGACGTGGGGGGCGGACAAGCGGCGGCTCCTCCGGCCGCGGCCAGGACGTGGCTTCGCCGGCACCGGGGCCCGAGACCGCGCGCTGTGGGGCTGCGGGGCGGCTGTGGGGCCGGGGGTCTCCGGGGGTCCCGCAGCGGCCGCTGTGGGGCGGGATGGGGCGGCTGTGGAATTACCTGTGGGGCACTCATGGGGCTGCTGTAGGGGTCTTAAGAGGCATGTCTGGAGCACTTATGGGGCGACTATGGGGCAGGTGCTGGGCTGCTACAGCGGGACCTGTGGGGCACCCAGGTATGTGCACCCAGCACCGCGTGCACGCACACGCAGCTACACACTGATGTGTAAGCAAACACGTGGCCACACACACGCACACTTCCACAAGCGTGCCCAGTCCCATCTATTGACAGAAAGACGTACGTGAAATGTACTGACATGCTTGAGGGTAAACACGTGCGTGGATGTTTGGCACACTGCACACACGCACACGTCTGAACGATGATGCTCCAGCTTTAGCATAAATGGAGCTGACATCAAGGCACTCACATGTGGACAGACCAACGTTTATAGGCACTAAGGCTTTCGCGCACAGGTTCGTCCAAGAACAGGCACATACCTGCAGGCACCTCCGAATGTGTGTTCTGTGCATTCTCTTAAGGGACGCTAGATGGCAGCAAAGACCATGAAATTATTAACCTCAGTCTAACCCTAGGTTTATGACATTTTTTCTTACTATAGATGCGTTTGATGCTAAAAATTCCCCCAAATTGTAATGAATATGCGATAATTGTGTGAATACAAGCATCGCAAGAGAATCCAGTTTTTGGAGCACTTATGGAACATGATAAAGCCAGGCAGAGCCTGACAAAGCGCGACAGAGCCCAACAGGGCTTGACAGAGCCTGATAGAACTCAACAGGGGCCGACAAATCCCGACAGCGCCTGACAGCGAACAGTGGAGTCTGGCCGGGCCTGACAGAGGCTGTCACAGCACGACAGAGCCAGAGGAGCCTGACAGAGCCCAGCAAACCCGACAGGAATAGACAAGGCCTGGGTGCACAGACCTGGGTGCGTGTGGAAAGGTTTCTGCCTGTTTTCCAGTGAGGAATGGTGTGTGTGCACGTGGACAAACAGAAGGCGAAGCAGCTCGGTTCCAACACTGAAGAAGGCTGTACAGTCACGTAGACACGGGGGCTGCTCCGCTCCTGCTCTCCTGCTCTCTTGCAGGACACAGAGGCCTCAGAGCCTGTTCAGTTCAGTTCAGTTCCATACAATGTTCACTGACTGCAAGAAAATCCCTCAAATCCCCCACAATGTGGGGCTCAAAAGGGAGTCCCCCTGAAAAGAGGGGGTCACAGTCCAAAAATGCCTGAAAATTCCTGGGGGAGGATAAAACTTATTAAACCCTGTAAATATGAGCGTGAGAATTTCAAACAGAGAGAAGTCTGTCGTTTGTATTTATATATTGCAGAATGGTATTCATGTAGATATAAAATGATTTTAAAATAAAACCCCTTTTCTACTCTGTTATATAAAGGATTTTAGAATGTAAAAAATTTCTGTTGATGGTTTTAAGAATACAAACATCTTATCTATTTGTAGATTAAAAAGTGAAGGACTTGAAAAAGAAAAAAATATCTAGATAGGAACTTAAAATAGAAAAAAGTGTGAGTAGGCAGAGCTCTGTATAATTACTACGTGTTACATAGTCTACATAGGTAATAAATATCATCTATATATATCCACTCACACCCGTATACATACCTTTAATTTATTAATAAATGTAAATCGATATCCCAGTCTAAATATATATAATTGTAAATATGTCAAAATCTGTACATTTGAAAAGATACCTGAGTGTTAAAATGGAAGTTTAAATGTATTTAAGTGTAAATAGACACTGGATCAGAGCGCAGCGCGGGACAAACGGGGACGGGTGATGATAGGCGGAGAGAATGGAAATTGACGTGCTTAGCTGGCCAATCAGATTGCGGAGAGGGAAGAGAAGGGGCGGGCCGCGGGGGAAGGGTTGTCTCGAG
The DNA here is from genome assembly GCF_037038585.1 of Patagioenas fasciata. NCBI lineage: Eukaryota > Metazoa > Chordata > Aves > Columbiformes > Columbidae > Patagioenas > Patagioenas fasciata. Next base: position 7,431,094 of record NC_092541.1, read on the forward strand.
GGCTTCCCAATGCGCATGCGCAGAAATGGGCGCTGCGAGGTGCACGGGGCGCTCTCGGCGGCCACGTGCGCGCACCGTTGGAGCCCGGAGCGGACTCGCTGCGCCGCTGTTTCTGCGAGGCCCCGGGGAGTGCCCGGCCCGGCCCCGCCCGGCCCGCTCCGCTCCGTCTCAGAGCCGCCTGGAGAGCCGGGTCGGGCAGCCCCTTCTCGGCTCCACCTCTTCCCGAGCTAAGCCACGCCCCCTTGGGGCCGTGCCATGTTGACCGCACCCTCTCCCTACCCCAAGAGGCTCCTCCCATGGGGGCGTGCCCCAGAGAATGCCCACCCCCAGACCACCTCCCATGGGGCGTGACACAGAGGCTCCGCCCCCCCGAGGGGCTCCCCGTGGGCGTGCCCTCTCAGTACCCGCCCCTCGGCACTGACCCCACCCCATGTAGGCGGGGCCACACCCAGCTGCCCCCTCCCATCTGTGACCCATAACCAACCCCATAGCAGCCCTATGGCTGCCCCACAGGTCCCGCTGTAGCAGCCCAGCACCTGCCCCATAGTCGCCCCATAAGTGCTCCAGACATGCCTCTTAAGAGCCCCTACAGCAGCCCCATGAGTGCCCCACAGGTAATTCCACAGCCGCCCCATCCCGCCCCACAGCGGCCGCTGCGGGACCCCCGGAGACCCCCGGCCCCACACCCGCCCCGCAGCCCCACAGCGCGCAGTCTCGGGCCCCGGTGCCGGCGAAGCCACGTCCTGGCCGCGGCCGGAGGAGCCGCCGCTTGTCCGCCCCCCACGTCCCCCCGATCGCTGCTGCTGTCGCTGCCTGAGGAGCCGCAGCAGCCGCCGCTTGTCCGCCCCCCACGTCCCCCCGATCGCTGCTGCTGTCGCTGCCTGAGGAGCCGCAGCAGCCGCCGCTTGTCCGCCCCCCACGTCCCCCCGATCGCTGCTGCTGTCGCTGCCTGAGGAGCCGCAGCAGCCGCCGCTTGTCCGCCCCCCCACGTCCCCCCGATCGCTGCTGCTGTCGCTGCCTGAGGAGCCGCAGCAGCCGCCGCTTGTCCGCCCCCCACGTCCCCCCGATCGCTGCTGCTGTCGCTGCCTGAGGAGCCGCAGCAGCCGCCGCTTGTCCGCCCAGCCCCGACTGCCCCCCCCCAATCGCCGCCGCTGCCGCCCCCGCCACCCCCCTTCTCCCGCCATCCCGGTGTCACAACGGGGACTTTGAGCGCGGCTGTGGAGGCAGCAGCTGTTCTGATAGCGAAGCCAAACCGGACCGGGAAACAGGACCGGGAACCAGGAACCGTGGCAGGGAAGTTTTCCCTTGGAGCAAACAAACCCCAGGTGTTCTTCAATGTTTATTGAGAAAGCAGAGTCAGGATGTACCAGTAGTCCGATCAGTGACCTTCTAAGACAAAGTGGGGTCCTGGGATGTCACAATGGGCCCCAGTGACAAAGAGGGTCCCCATGGTGCCACAATGGGCCCTGGGGACAAAGGGAGTCACCAGGACGTCACAATGGGCCCTGGGGACAAAGTGGGGCCCTGGGATGTCACAATGGGCCCTGGGGACAAAGTGGGGCCCAGGATGTCATAATGGGCCCAGGGGACAAAGAGGAGTCCCCAGGATGTCACATTAGGCCCTGGGGGAAAGAGGGGTCCCCAGGATGTCACAATAGACCCTGGGGACAAGGGGGGTCCCCAGGATGTTCACAATGGGCCCTGGAGACAGTGGGGAGTTCAGAAATGTCACAATGGGCCCTGGGGACAAAGAGGGCTCCCCAGGATGTCACAATGGGCTCTGGGGACAGAGGGGGTCCCCATGGTGTCACAATGGGTCCTGGGGACAACTGGGGGTCCCCTGAATGTCACAATGCACCCTGAGGACAATGGGGGGTCCTGGGATGTCACAATGGGCCCTGGGGACACAGGGGTCCCCAGGATGTGATAATGGGTTCTGGGGACAAGTGGGGTCCCCAGGATGTCACAATGGGCACTGGGGGGAAAGGGGTGGTCCCCATGGTGTCACAATGGGCCCAAGTGACAAGGAGGGTCCCCACGGTTCCACGATGGGCCCTGGGGACAACGGGGTCCACTGGATGTCACAATGGGCCCTGGGGACATAGGGAGGTCCTAGGATGTCACAGTGGGCCCTGGGGACGAAGTGGGGTGCCCTGAATGTCAGAATGGGACCTGGGGACAAAGGGGGTCCTGGGATGTCACAATGGGCCCCAGTGGCAAAGGGGGTCCCCATGGCGTCACAATGGGCCCTGGGGACAAAGGGGGTTCCCCAAGATGTCTCAATGGGCCCTAGAGACAATGGGGAGTCCTGGAACATCACAATGGGCCCTGGGGACAAAGTGGGGTCCTGGGACATAACAATGTGGCCTGGGGAAAAGGGAGGGTCCCCAGGATGCAACAATGGGCCCTGGGGACAAAGTGGGGTCTCCTGAATGTCAAAATGGGCCCTGGGGACAAGGGGGGACCCCATGGTGTCACAATGGGCCCTGGGGACAAAGAGGGGTCCCCTGAATGTCACAATGGGCCCTGGGGACAAAGTGGGGTACCCTGAATGTCAGAATGGGACCTGGGGACAAAGGGGGTCCTGGGATGTCACAATGGGCTCCAGTGACAAAGGGGGTCCCCATGGTGCCAAAATGGGCCCTCAGGACAAAGTGGGTCCCCAGGATGTCACAATGGGCCCTGGGGACAAAGGGGGTCCTGGGACGTCACAATAGGCCCTGGGGACAAAGGCGGTCCCCATGGTGTCACAATGGGCCCTGGGGACAAAGAGGGGTTGCCTGAATGTTACAATGGCCCCTGGGGACAAAGGAGGGTCCCCAGGATCTCAAAATGGGCCCTGGGGACAAGGGGGGACCTGCAATGTCACAATAGGTTCTGGGGACTAAGGGGGTCCCCAGGATGTCACAATGGGCCCTGGGGATAACGGGGTGTCCTGGGACGTCACAATGGCCTCTGGGGATAATGGGGGATCCCCAGGGTGACACAATGGGCCCTGGGGACAATGGGGGTACCCACAGTGTCAGAACGGGCCCTGGGGAAAAAGTGGAATCCTGCAATGTCACAATGGACCCTCAGGACAAGGGGGGGACCCCATGGTGTCACAATGGCTCCCTAGTGACAAGGGGTTCCCCATGATGTCTTGATGGGCCCTGGGGACAATTGGGGGGTTCTGAGATGTCACAATGGCCCCTGGGGACAATGGGGGTCCCCATGGTGCCACAATGGGCCCTGGGGACAATTGGGGGGTCCGGAGATGTTGCAATGGGCCCTGGGGACAGAGGGGGTCCCCAGGATGTCACAATGGGCCCTGGGGACAAGGGGGGTCCCCAGGATTTCACAATGGGCCCTGGGGACAACGGGGGTCCCGACGGTGTCACAATGGGCCCTTGGGCCAAAGGCTGTCCCCTGAATGTCAAAATGGGCCCTGGGGACAATGGGGGTCCCCAGGATGTCACAATGGGCACTGGGAAGAAAGAGGGGGTCCCCAGGGTGCCACTATGGGCCCTGGGGACAAGAGGGTCCCCAGGATATCACAATGGGCCCTGGGGACAACGAGGGTTCCGACGGTGTCACAATGGGCCCTTGGGAAAAAGGCTGTCCCCTGAATGTCACAATGGGCCCTGGGGACAATGGGGGTCCCCAGGATGTCACAATGGGCTCTGGGGAGAAAGGGGTGGTCCCCATGGTGTCACAATGGGCCCAAGTGACAAGGAGGGTCCCCATGGTTCCACGATGGGCCCTGCGGACAACGGGGTCCACCGGATGTCACAATGGGCCCTGGGGACAAAGGGAGGTCCTAGGATGTCACAGTGGGCCCTGGGGACAAAGTGGGGTCCCCTGACTGTCACAATGGGAGCTGGGGACAAAGGGGGTCCTGGGATGTCACAATGGGCCCCAGTGACAAAGGGGGTCCCCATGGTGTCACAATGGGCCATGGGGACAAAGGGGGGTCCTCGGATGCCACAATGGGCCCTCGGGACAACTGGGGGGTCCTGAGATGTCGCAATGGGCCCTGGGGACAATCGGGGGTCCTCACGGTGCCACAATGGGTCCCCAGTGACAAGGGGAGTCCCCAGGATGTCACAATGGGCCCTGGGGATAAAGGGGGGTCCTGGGATGTCACAATGGGCCCTTGGGAAAAAGGCTGTCCCCTGAATGTCACAATGGGCCCTGGGGACAATGGGGGTCCCCAGGATGTCACAATGGGCCTTCAGTATAAAGTGGGGTCCTGGGATGTCACAATGGGCCCTGGGGATCAAGGATGGTGCCCAGGATGTCACAATGGGCTCTGGGGACAATGGGGGGTCCTGGAATGTCAGAATGGGCCCTAGGGACAAAGGTTGGTCCCCAGGTTGTCACAATGGGTCCTGGGGACAACTGGGGGTCCCCAGGATGTCACAATGGGCCCTGGGGACAAGGGGGATACCCACGGTGTCAAAATGGGCCCTGGGGACAAAGGGAGGTCCCCAGGATGTCACAATGGGCCCTGGGGATGACGGGGGGTCCTGGGACGTCACAATGGGCCCTGGGGACAATGGGGCGTCCTGATATGTTACAATGAGCCCTGGGCACAACTGGGGCGTCCTTAGATGGGGGGTCCTTATGTGGGGGGCGATGGTTAAAGTGTAAGTATGGAGAAGCTTGGCAGATTGATTATATTACACTTCCACAAACACGTCAAGGTAAGCGTTATGTACTTACAATGGTGGAAGCAACCACTGGATGGTTGGAAACATCTGCCGTACCTCCTGCTACAGCCCGAAATACCATCTTGGGCCTTGAGAAGCAAGTCCTTTGGCGGCCGGGTACGCCAGAAAGAATTGAATCAGACAATGGTACTCATTTCAAAACCAGTATTATAGACAATTGGGCCAAAGAACATGGTATTGAGTGGGTGTATCATATTCCATATCATGCACCAGCCTCTGGGAAAATTGAAAGGTACAATGGTTTGTTAAAAACTACACTAAAGGCACTGGGTGGTGGAGCCTTTAAAAACTGGGATTCACATTTAGCAAAAGCCACTTGGTTGGTCAACACCAGGGGATCAACCAATGGAGCCGGGCCTGCCCAATCAGAAATTCTATGGACTGTGGAAGGAGATAAAGTCCCTGTAGTACACATGAAAAATATGTTAGGAAAGGCAGTCTGGGTTCCTCCTGCCTCGGGCACAGGCAAACCTATTCGTGGGATTGTTTTTGCCCAGGGACCTGGCAGCACCTGGTGGGTGATGCTTAAGGATGGAGAAGTTCGGTGTGCACCTCAAGGGGATTGGATTTTAGGTGAAAATGTGCAATGCTGAACTGTACGATGTGAATTGCCGCACTAACAATGTTTAATAAGTGTCTTTCAGATCAAGACAATGGTGATGAAACCAGCGCTGGCTTCTTCGAGTGGCGCCCGACACCTTCTTGGAAGTTGGTGTCCTTAACCCACCAACAGGGGTCATGAGATGCACTTGGACCATTTTCCCTGCCCTGGGAGACTGTGGTGACAAAATGAACTTAATGAACTTTTCAAAGGATGGTCCACTGATTAATTACTCCTGTGTATATATGTACATATGTATATATATATAGTAGTAGTGATTAATTAGATTGTATTGATAGATTGTATTGATAAGGTTTAAGTATTCAGTGAATGTCATATGATAAGGGGTGGAATGTCCTGGTTTTGTTAAAAACAAGTTTCTCTTTTAGTGAATTTGCCTGTCAGCTCAAGCCTTCATGTCAGCTGCATTTTCCTGGAGAACCAGACACATGTTTTGGTTAAACCCAGCAAGGGAATGCAAACTTATTGACAAGCACAGATGGACATCTCGCGAGAGGGGCAACGAGAAACTGGTGATCGAGAGACTGACCAACGGTGAATAACATTCCATTCACGTGAATACTTCATATAAAAGTGGGAGATCACGAGGATCTCGCCCCTTTTCCCTTTCTCCCTTTTTTCCTCATGGCCGACATCAGGAGAGGACCTTGCTGGTCGTCCCTGCGAACGGAGGCCACTGAGAGACTGAATCCAGCTCCGGTTGGCTGCAGAGTCTGATCCAGGACTTTGGGTGCTGGCTCTGCAGTTGCTCAGACTTACAAGATGGGTTTTGTATATTTGTATTATTTTCTCTGTTCTCATCAGTAGCATCAGTAAAACATCTTGAACTTTTCCAGCTCTCTCCCCTCTGTGCTTCTTCCCCTCCCGATCGCCTGTGCTGAGTGGGAAGGGGGGAGAGGGAGGGGCAAAAGGGGGAATTGGGGGGGAGAGGAGGTTGACAACACATCTGCCAGGGTTTGATTGTCACCCCGCAATCCTAACCCTCGACAGGGACAAAGGGGGACCCAGGATGTCACAATGGGCCCTTGGGACAAAGGGCGGTCGCCAGGATATCACAATGGGCTCTGGTGACAATGGGGTCCCCAGGATGTCACAATGGGCCCTGGGGACAAGTTGGGGTCCCCTGAATTTCACAATGGGCCCTGGGGACAAAGAGGGCTCCCCAGCATATCACAATGGGCCCTGGGGACAATGGGGGGTCCTGGGACGTCACAATGGGCCCTGGGGACAAGGGGGGGTCCCCAGGATGTCACAATGGGCCCTGGGGACAAAGAGCGTCCCCAGCATGTCACAATGGGCCCTGGGGACAAAGGGGGTCCCCACGGTATCAGAATGGGCCCTGGGGACAAAGGGGGGTCCCCTGAATGTCACAATGGGCCCTGGGGACAATGGGGGTCCTGGGATGTCTCAATGAGCCCTGCGGACAAGGGTGGTACCCACGGTGTCACAATGGGCCCTGGGCACAACGGGGGGTCCCCATAGTGTCACAATGGGTCCTGGGGACAATGGGGGGTCCTGGGACGTCACAATGGGCCCTGGGGACAAGGGGGGGTCCCCAGGATGTCACAATGGGCCCTGGGCAAAAAGAGGGGTCCCCTGAATGTCACAATGGGCCCTGGGGACAAGGGGATGCAGAGGATGTCACAATGGGCCCTGGGGACAATGGGGGGTCCTGGGATGTCACAATGGGCCCTGGGGACAATGGGAGTCCCCAGGGTGTCACAATGGGCCTTGGGAACAAGGGGGTCCCCCAGATATCACAATGGGCCCTGGGGACAATGTAAGGTCCTGGGCTGTCACAATGGACCCTGAAGACAAGGGGGGTCCCCAGGATGTCACAATGAAGTCTTGGGACAAAGGGGGTCCCCAGGATGTCACAATGGGCCCTGGGGACAAAGCGGGGGTCCTGGAATCTCACAATGGGCCCCAGTGACAAAGGGGGTCCCTATGGTGCCACAATGGGCCCTGGGGACAAAGGGGGTCCCCTGGATGTCACAATGGGCTCTGGGGACAAGGAGGGTCCCCAGGATGTCACAATGGGCCCTGGGGACAAAGGGGGTCCCCACGGTATCAGAATGGGCCCTGGGGACAAGGGGGGTCCCCTGAATGTCACAATGGGCCCTGGGGACAATGGGGGGTCCTGGGATGTCACAATGAGCCCTGCAGACAAGGGTGGTACCCACAGTGTCACAATGGGCCCTGGGCACAAGGGGGGGTCCCCATAGTGTCACAATGGACCCTGGGGACAAGGGGGTGCCGAGGATGTCACAATGGGCCCTGGGGACAATGGGGGGTCCTGGGACCGCACAATGGGCCCTGAGGACAATGGTGGGTCCCCTGAATGTCAAAATGGGCCCTCGGGACAAAGGGGGGTCCGCAGGATGTCACAATGGGCACTGGGGACAAAGGGGGGGTCCCCAGGATGTCACAATGGGCCCTGGGGACAATGTGGGGTCCTGGGATTTCACAATGGGCCCCAGTGACAAAGGGGGTCCCCTGAATGTCACAATAGGTCCTGGGGACAATGGGGGGTCCTGGGACGTCACAATGGGCCCTGGGGACAAGGGGGGGTCCCCAGGATGTCACAATGGGCCCTGGGGACAAAGAGGGGTCCCCTGACTGTCACAATGGGCCCTGGGGACAGGGGGGTGCAGTGGATGTCACAATGGGCCCTGGGGACAATGGGGGGCATCCAGGATGTCAGAATGAGTCATGAGGACAAGGGGGGGTCCCCATGGTGTCACAATGGGTCCCCAGTGACAAGGAGGGGTCCCCATGGTGTCACAATAGGCCCTGGGGACAAAGTGGGGTCCAAGAATGTCACAATGGGCCCTGGGGACAAAAGGGGTTGCCATGGTGCCACAATGGGCCCTGAGGTCAAAGGGGGTCCCCATGGTGCTACAATGGGCCCTGGGGACAAAGGGGGGTCCTGGGATGTCACAATGAGCCCTGGGGACAAAGGGGGTGTCCCCATGGTGCCACAACGGGCCCTGGGAGGAAGGGGATGGCCAGGATGTCACAATGGGTCCTGGGGAAAATGGGGGGTGCCCAGGATGTCACAATGGACCCTGGGGACAAAGAGGGGTCCCCTGAATGTCACAATGGGCCCTGGGGACAAGGGGGTGCAGAGGATGTCACAATGGGCCCTGGGGACAATGGGGGGTCCTGGGACATCACAATGGGCCCTGGGGACAAGGAGGGATCCCCAGGATGTCACAATGGGCCCTGGGGACAATGGGGGGTCCTGGGACGTCACAATGGGCCCTGGGGACAAGGTGGGGTCCCCAGGATGTCACAATGGGCCTTGGGAACAAGGGGGTCCCCCAGATATCACAATGGGCCCTGGGGACAATGTAAGGTCCTGGGCTGTCACAATGGACCCTGAGGACAAGGGGGGACCCCAGGATGTCACAATGAAATCTTGGGACAAAGGGGGTCCCCAGGATGTCACAATGGGCCCTGGGGACAAAGGGGGTCCCCACGGTGTCAGAATGGGCCCTGGGGACAATGGGGGGTCCTGGGATGTCACAATGAGCCCTGGGGACAAGGGTGGTACCCACGGTGTCACAATGGGCCCTGGGCACAAGGGGGGGTCCCCATAGTGTCACAATGGACCCTGGGGACAAGGGGGTGCCGAGGATGTCACAATGGGCCCTGGGGACAATGGGGGGTCCTGGGACCTCACAATGGGCCCTGAGGACAATGGTGGGTCCCCTGAATGTCAAAATGGGCCCTCGGGACAAAGGGGGGTCCGCAGGATGTCACAATGGGCACTGGGGACAAAGGGGGGGTCCCCAGGATGTCACAATGGGCCCTGGGGATAAAGGGGGGGTCCCCATGGTGTCACAATGGGCCCAAGTGACAAGGAGGGTCCCCACGGTGCCACGATGGGTCCTGGGGACAAGGGTGTCCCCCAGATGTCACAATGGGCCCTGGGGACAATGGGAGGCCCCAAGGTGTTCAGAACGAGCCCTGGGGACAAAGTGAAATCCTGGAATGTCACAATGGCCCCCAGTGACAAAGGGGTTCCCCATGGTGCCACAATGGGCCCTGGGGACAAAAGGGGTCCCCAGGATTTCACAATAGCACTGGGGACAAAGGGGGGTCGTGGGATGTCACAATGGGCCCTGGGGACAAGGGAGATCCCCATGGTGTCACAATAAGCCCTGGGGACAAAGGGTGGTCCTGGGACATTTCAATGGGCCCTGGGGACAAAGGGGGGACCCCAGGATGTCACAATGGGCCCTGGGGACAAAGGGGGGTCCCCATGGTGTCACAATGGGCCCTGGGGACAAGGGGGTCCCCCAGATATCGCAATGGGCCCTGGGGACAAAGTAAGGTCCTGGGCTGTCACAATGGACCCTGAGGACAAGGGGGGTCCCCCAGATGTCACAATGGGCCCTGGGGACCAGGGCGGGTCCTGGGATGTCACAATGGGCCCCAGTGACAAAGAGGGTCCTCATGGTGCCACAATGGGCCCCAGTGACAAAGGGGGTCCCCTGGATGTCACAATGGGCTCTGGGGACAATGGGGGGTCCTGGGACGTCACAATGGGCCCTGGGGACAAGGAGGGCACCCCAGGATGTCACACAGGGCCCTGGGAACAATGGCGGGTCCTGGGACGTCACAGTGGGCCCTGGGAACAAGGGGGGGTCCCCAGGATGTCACAATGGGCCCTGGGGACAAAGAGGGGTCCCCTGAATGTCACAATGGGCCCTGGGGACAAGGGGGTGCCGAGGATGTCACAATGGGCCCTGGAAAAATGGGGGTCCTGGCACGTCACGATGGGCCCTGGGGACAAGGAGGGATTCCCAGGATGTCACAATGGGCCCTGGGGACAAGGGGGTGTCCCCAGGATGTCACAATGGGCCCTGCGGACAAGGGTGGTACCCACGGTGTCACAATGGTCACTGGGACAAGGGGGGGTCCCTATAGTGTCACAATGGGTCCTGGGGACAAGTGGGGTCCCCTGAAAGTCACAATGGGCCCTGGGGACAATGTGGGGTCCTGGGATGTCACAATGGGCCCAAGTGACAAACGGGGGCCCCTGAATGTCACAATGGGCCCTGGGGACAATGGGGAGTCCTGGGACGTCACAATGGGCCCTGGGGACAAGGAGGGATCCCCAGGATGTCACAATGGGCCCTGGGGACAATGGCGGGTCCTGGGACGTCACAATGGGCCCTGGGGACAAGGGGGGGTCCCCAGGACGTCACAATGGGCCCTGGGGACAAAGAGGGGTCCCCTGAATGTCACAATGGGCCCTGGGCACAAGGGGGTGCCGAGGATGTCACAATGGGCCCTGCGGACAATGGGGGGTCCTGGGATGTCACAATGGGCCCTGAGGACAATGGTGGGTCCCCTGAATGTCACAATGGGCCCTGGGGACAAAGTGGGGTCCGCAGGATGTCACAATGGGCACTGGGGACAAAGGGGGGCGTCCCCATGGTGTCACAATGGGCCCAAGTGACAAGGAGGGTCCCCACGGTGCCACGATGGGTCCTGGGGACAAGGGCGTCCCCCAGATGTCACAATGGGCCCTGGGGACAATGGGAGTCCCCAAGGTGTCAGAACGAGCCCTGGGGACAAAGTGGAATCCTCGAATATCACAATGGCCCCCAGTGACAAAGGGGTTCCCCATGGTGTCACAATGGGCCGTGGGGACAAAAGGGGTCCCCAGGATTTCACAATAGCACTGGGGACAAAGGGGGGTTATGGGATGTCACAATGGGCTCCAGTGACAAAGAGGGTCCTCATGGTGCCACAATGGGCCCTGGGGACAAAGGGGGTCCCCTGGATGTCACAATGGGCCCTGGGGACAAGGAGGGTCCCCAGCATGTCACAATGGGCCCTGGGGACAAAGGGGGTCCCCACGGTATCAGTATGGGCCCTGGGGACAAAGGGGGGTCCTGGGACGTCACAATGGGCCCTGGGGACAAGGGGGGGTCCTGGGACGTCACAATGGGCCCTGGGGACAAGGGGGTGCAGAGGATGTCACAATGGGCCCTGGGGAAAATGTCGGGTCCTGGGACGTCACAATGGGCCCTGGGGACAAGGGGGGGTCCCCAGGATGTCACAATGGGCCCTGGGGACAAAGAGGGGTCCCCTGAATGTCACAATGGGCCCTGGGGACAAGGGGGTGCAGTGGATGTTACAATGGGCCCTGGGGACAATGGGGGGTGTCCAGGATGTGAGAATGAGTCCTGAAGACAAGGGGGGGTCCCCATGGTGTCACAATGGGTCCCCAGTGACAAGGAGGGGTCCCCATGGTGTCACAATAGGCCCTGGGGACAAAGTGGGGTCCAAGAATGTCACAATGGGCGCTGGGGACAAAAGGGGTTGCCATGGTGCTACAATGGGCCCTGGGGACAAAGGGGGGTCCTGGGATGTCACAATGGGCCCTGGGGACAAAGGGGTGCAGAGGATGTCACAACGGGCCCTGGGAGCAAGGGGGTGGCCAGGATGTCACAATGGGTCCTCGGGAAAATGGGGGGTGCCCAGGATGTCACAATGGACCCTGAGGACAAGCGGGGGTCTCCATGGTGTCACAATGGGCCCCAGTGACAAAGGGGGTCCCCTGAATGTCACAATAGGTCCTGGGGACAATGGGGGGTCCTGGGACGTCACAATGGGCCTTGGGGACAAGGAGGGATCCCCAGGATGTCAGAATGGGCCCTGGGGACAAAGAGGGGTCCCCTGAATGTCACAATGGGCCCTGGGGACAAGGGGGTGCAGAGGATGTCACAATGGGCCCTAGGGACAATGGGGGGTCCTGGGACATCACAATGGGCCCTGGAGACAAGGAGGGATCCCCAGGATGTCACAATGGGCCCTGGGGACAATGGGGGGTCCTGGGACGTCACAATGGGCCCTGGGAAGAAGGGGGGGTCCCCAAGATGTCACAATGGGCCCTGGGGACAAGGGGGTGCCGAGGATGTCACAATGGGCTCTGGGGACAATGGGGGGTCCTGGGATGTCACAATGGGCCCTGGGGACAAGGGTGGGTCCCCAGGATGTCACAATGGGCCTTGGGAACAAGGGGGTCCCCCAGATATCACAATGGGCCCTGGGGACAATGTAAGGTCCTGGGCTGTCACAATGGACCCTGAGGACAAGGGGGGTCCCTAGGATGTCACAATGAAGTCTTGGGACAAAGGGGGTCCCCAGGATGTCACAATGGGGCCTGGGGACCAGGGGGGGTCCCCAGGATGTCACAATGGGCCCCAGTGACAAAGGGGGTCCCTATGGTGCCACAATGGGCCCTGGGGACAAAGGGGGTCCCCAGGATGTCACAATGGGCCCTGGGGACAAAGGGGGTCCCCACGGTATCACAATGGGTCCTGGGGACAAAGGGCGGTCCCCTGAATGTCACAATGGGCCCTGGGGACAATGAGGGTCCTGGGATGTCACAATGAGCCCTGCAGACAAGGGTGGTACCCACGGTGTCACAATGGGCCCTGGGCACAAGGGGGGGTCCCCATAGTGTCACAATGGGTCCTGGGGACAAGTGGGGTCCCCAGGATGTCACAATGGGCCCTGGGGACAATGTGGGGTCCCCTGAATATCACAATGGGCCCTGGGGACAAGGGGGTGCCGAGGATGTCACAATGGGCCCTGGGGACAATGGGGGGTCCTGGGACCTCACAATGGGCCCTGAGGACAATGGTGGGTCCCCTGAATGTCAAAATGGGCCCTGGGGACAAAGGGGGGTCCGCAGGATGTCACAATGGGCACTGGGGACAAAGGGGGTGTCCCCAGGATGTCACAATGGGCCCTGGGGACAATGTGGGGTCCTGGGATTTCACAATGGGCCCCAGTGACAAAGGGGGTCCCCTAAATGTCACAATGGGTCCTGGGGACAATGGGGGGTCCTGGGACGTCACAATGGGCCCTGGGGACAAGGAGGGATCCCCAGGATGTCACAATGGGCCCTGCGGACAAGGGTGGTACCCACGGTGTCACAATGGGCACTGGGCACAAGGGGGGGTCCCTATAGTGTCGCAATGGGTCCTGGGTACAAGTGGGGTCCCCTGAAAGTCACAATGGGCCCTGAGGACAATGGTGGGTCCTCTGAATGTCAAAATGGGCCCCAGTGACAAACGGGGGCCCCTGAATGTCACAATGGGCCCTGGGGACAAGGAGGGATCCCCAGGCTGTCACAATGGGCCCTGGGGACAAGGGGGGGTTCCCTGGATGTCACAATGGGCCCTGGGGACAAGGAGGGATTCCCAGGACGTCACAATGGGCCCTGGGGACAAGGGGGTGTCCCCAGGATGTCACAATGGGCCCTGCGGACAAGGGTGGTACCCACGGTGTCACAATGGTCACTGGGCACAAGGTGGGGTCCCTATAGTGTCACAATGGGTCCTGGGGACAAGTGGGGTCCCCTGAAAGTCACAATGGGCCCTGGGGACAATGTGGGGTCCTGGGATGTCACAATGGGCGCCAGTGACAAACGGGGGCCCCTGAATGTCACAATGGGCCCTGGGGACAATGGGGGGTCCCGGGACGTCACAATGGGCCCTGGGGACAAGGAGGGATCCCCAGGATGTCACAATGGGCCCTGGGGACAAAGAGGCGTCCCCTGAATGTCACAATGGGCCCTGGGGACAAGGGGGTGCCGAGGATGTCACAATGGGCCCTGGGGACAAGGGAGATCCCCATGGTGTCACAATAAGCCCTGGGGACAAAGTGGGGTCCTGGGAAGTCACAATGGGCCCTGGGGACAATGGGGGTCCTGGGACGTCACAATGGGCCCTGGGGACAATGGGGGTCCCCACGGTGCCACGATGGGTCCTGGGGACAAGGGCGTCCCCCTAGATGTCACAATGGGCCCTGGGGACAATGGGGTTGCCCAGGATGTCACAATGGACCCTGGGGACAAAGGGGGGTGGGCAGGATGTCACAATGGGCACTGGGGACAAAGGGGGGGTCCCCATGGTGTCACAATGGGTCCCCAGTGACAAGGAGGGTTCCCCATGGTGTCACAATAGGCCCTGGGGACAAAGTGGGGTCCTAGAATGTCACAATGAGCCCTGGGGACAAAGGGGGGTCCTGGGATGTCACAATTGGCCCTGGGGACAATAGGGGATTCCTAGGATGTCACAATGGGCCCTTGGGACAATGGGGTTCCTGGGATGTCACAATGGGTCCCCAGTGACAAAGGGGGTCCCCAGGATGTCTCAATGGGCCCTGAGGACAATGGGAGGTCCCCATGGTGTCATAATGGGTCCCCAGTGACAAGGGAGGTCTCCACAGTGCCAGGATGGGTCCTGGGGACAAGGAGGTCCCCAGGATGTCACAATGGGCCGTGGGGACAAAGAGGCTCCCCAGGATGTCACAATGGGACCTGGGGACAAGGGGGTCTCCAGGAACTCACAATGGGCTCTGGGGACAATGGAGGTTCCCCAGGATGTTCACAATAGGCCCTGAGGACAAGGGGTGGTCCCCATGCTGTCACAATGGGTCTCCAGTGACAAGGGGGTCCCCAAGGTGTCACAATGGGCCCTGGGGACAATGGGGGGTCCTGGGACGTAACAATAGGCCCTGGGGACAAGGGGGTTCCCCACAGTGTCACAATGGGCCCTGGGGACAAAGGGGGTCCGCACGGTGTTACAATGGTCCCGGGGGACAAAGGGGGATGCCCAGGATGTCACAATGGGCCCTGAGGACAAGGGGGGGTCCCCATGGTGTCACAATGGGTCCCCAGTGACAAGGAGGGTCCCCATGGTGTCATGATGGGTCCTGGGGACAAGGGGGTCCCCAGGATGTAACAATGGACCCTGGGGACAATGGGGGGTCCTGGGACGTCACAATGGGTCCCAGTGACATGGGGGTCCCCAGGATGTCACAATGGGCCCTGGGGACAATGTGGGGTCCTGGGATGTCACAATGGGCCCCAGTGACAAAGGGGGTCCCCTGAATGTCACAATGGGCCCTGGGGACAATGGGGGGTCCTGGGACGTCACAATGGGCCCTGGGGACAAGGAGGGATCCCCAGGATGTCACAATGGGCCCTGGGGACAATGGGGGGTCCTGGGACGTCACAATGGGCCCTAGGGACAAGAGGGGGTCCCCAGGATGTCACAATGGGCCCTGGGGACAAAGAGGGGTCCCCTGAATGTCACAATGGGCCCTGGGGACAAGGGGGTGCCGAGGATGTCAGAATGGGCCCTGGGGACAATGGGGGTCCTGGGACGTCACAATGGGCCCTGGGGACACAGAGGGGCCCTAGGACGTCACAATCAGCCCTGGCGACAAGATGGGGTCCCCTGAGAGTCACAATGAGCCCTGGGAAGAGAGGGGTCTCCCAAGGACATCACAATGGGCCCTGGGAACAATGGGGGGTCCTGGGACGTCACAATGGGCCCCAGTGACAAAGGGGGTCCCCTGAATGTCACAATGGGCCCTGGGGACAATGGGGGGTCCTGGGACGTCACAATGGGCCCTGGGGACTAGGAGGGATCCCCAGGATGTCACAATGGGCCCTGGGGACAAGGGGGGGTCCCCAGGATGTCACAATGGGCCCTGGGGACCAAGAGGGGTCCCCTGAATGTCACAATGGGCCCTGGGGACAAGGGGGTGCAGAGGATGTCACAATGGGCCCTGGGGACAATGGGGGGTCCTGGGATGTCACAATGGGCCCTGGGGACAAAGTAAGGTCCTGGGATGTCACAATGGGCCCTGGGGACAAGGGGGGTCCCCAGGATGTCACAATGAAGTCTTGGGACAAAGGGGGTCCCCAGGATGTTCACAATGGGCCCTGGGGACCAGGGGGGGTCCTGGGATGTCACAATGGGCCCCAGTGACAAAGGGGGTCCCTATGGTGCCACAATGGGCCCTGGGGACAAAGGGGGTCCCCTGGATGTCACAATGGGCTCTGGGGACAAGGAGGGTCCCCAGGATGTCACAATGGGCCCTGGGGACAAAGAGGATCCCCAGCATGTCACAATGGGCCCTGGGGACAAAGGGGGTCCCCACGGTATCAGAATGGGCCCTGGGCACAAGGGGGGGTCCCCATAGTGTCACAATGGGCCCTGGGGACAAGGGGGTGCCGAGGATGTCACAATGGGCCCTGGGGACAATGGGGGGTCCTGGGACCTCACAATGGGCCCTGAGGACAATGGTGGGTCCCCTGAATGTCAAAATGGGCCCTGGGGACAAAGGGGGGTCCGCAGGATGTCACAATGGGCACTGGGGACAAAGGGGGTGTCCCCAGGATGTCACAATGGGCCCTGGGGACAATGTGGGGTCCTGGGATTTCACAATGGGCCCCAGTGACAAAGGGGGTCCCCTAAATGTCACAATGGGTCCTGGGGACAATGGGGGGTCCTGGGACGTCACAATGGGCCCTGGGGACAAGGAGGGATCCCCAGGATATCACAATGGGCCCTGGGGACAAGGGGGTGTCCCCAGGATGTCACAATGGGCCCTGCGGACAAGGGTGGTACCCACGGTGTCACAATGGGCACTGGGCACAAGGGGGGGTCCCTATAGTGTCGCAATGGGTCCTGGGGACAAGTGGGGTCCCCTGAAAGTCACAATGGGCCCTGAGGACAATGGTGGGTCCCCTGAATGTCAAAATGGGCCCCAGTGACAAACGGGGGCCCCTGAATGTCACAATGGGCCCTGGGGACAATGGGGGGTCCCGGGACGTCACAATGGGCCCTGGGGACAAGGAGGGATCCCCAGGATGTCACAATGGGCCCTGGGGACAATGGCGGGTCCTGCGACGTCACAATGGGCCCTGGGGACAAGGGGGGGTCCCCTGGATGTCACAATGGGCCCTGGGGACAAGGAGGGATTCCCAGGACGTCACAATGGGCCCTGGGGACAAGGGGGTGTCCCCAGGATGTCACAATGGGCCCTGCGGACAAGGGTGGTACCCACGGTGTCACAATGGGCACTGGGCACAAGGTGGGGTCCCTATAGTGTCACAATGGGTCCTGGGGACAAGTGGGGTCCCCTGAAAGTCACAATGGGCCCTGGGGACAATGTGGGGTCCTGGGATGTCACAATGGGTGCCAGTGACAAACGGGGGCCCCTGAATGTCACAATGGGCCCTGGGGACAATGGGGGGTCCCGGGACGTCACAATGGGCCCTGGGGACAAGGAGGGATCCCCAGGATGTCACAATGGGCCCTGGGGAGAAAGAGGCGTCCCCTGAATGTCACAATGGGCCCTGGGGACAAGGGGGTGCCGAGGATGTCACAATGGGCCCTGGGGACAAGGGAGATCCCCATGGTGTCACAATAAGCCCTGGGGACAAAGTGGGGTCCTGGGATGTCACAATGGGCCCTGGGGACAATGGGGGTCCTGGGACGTCACAATGGGCCCTGGGGACAATGGGGGTCCCCACGGTGCCACGATGGGTCCTGGGGACAAGGGCGTCCCCCTAGATGTCACAATGGGCCCTGGGGACAATGGGGTTGCCCAGGATGTCACAATGGACCCTGGGGACAAAGGGGGGTGGGCAGGATGTCACAATGGGCACTGGGGACAAAGCGGGGGTCCCCATGGTGTCACAATGGGTCCCCAGTGACAAGGAGGGTTCCCCATGGTGTCACAATAGGCCCTGGGGACGAAGTGGGGTCCTAGAATGTCACAATGAGCCCTGGGGACAAAGGGGGGTCCTGGGATGTCACAATGGGCCCTGGGGACAAGAGGGGATTCCTAGGATGTCACAATGGGCCCTGGGGACTAATGTGGTCCCCAGGGTGTCACAATATGTCCTGGAGACAAAGAGGGGTCCCCAGGATGTCACAATGGGCCCTTGGGACAATGGGGTTCCTGGGATGTCACAATGGGTCCCCAGTGACAAAGGGGGTCCCCAGGATGTCTCAATGGGCCCTGAGGACAATGGGAGGTCCCCAGGATGTCACAATGGGCCGTGGGGACAAAGAGGCTCCCCAGGATGTCACAATGGGACCTGGGGACAAGGGGGTCTCCAGGAACTCACAATGGGCTCTGGGGACAATGGAGGTTCCCCAGGATGTTCACAATAGGCCCTGAGGACAAGGGGTGGTCCCCATGCTGTCACAATGGGTCTCCAGTGACAAGGGGGTCCCCAAGGTGTCACAATGGGCCCTGGGGACAATGGGGGGTCCTGGGACGTAACAATAGGTCCTGGGGACAAGGGGGTTCCCCACAGTGTCACAATGGGCCCTGGGGACAAAGGGGGTCCGCACGGTGTTACAATGGTCCCGGGGGACAAAGGGGGATGCCCAGGATGTCACAATGGGCCCTGAGGACAAGGGGGGGTCCCCATGGTGTCACAATGGGTCCCCAGTGACAAGGAGGGTCCCCATGGTGTCATGATGGGTCCTGGGGACAAGGGGGTCCCCAGGATGTCACAATGGGCCCTGGGGACAATGTGGGGTCCCCAGGATGTCACAATGGGCCCCAGTGACAAAGGGGGTCCCCTGAATGTCACAATGGGCCCTGGGGACAAGGGGGTGTCCCCAGGATGTCACAATGGGCCCTGCGGACAAGGGTGGTACCCACGGTGTCACAATGGGCACTGGGCACAAGGTGGGGTCCCTATAGTGTCACAATGGGTCCTGGGGACAAGTGGGGTCCCCTGAAAGTCACAATGGGCCCTGGGGACAATGTGGGGTCCTGGGATGTCACAATGGGCGCCAGTGACAAACGGGGGC
The DNA here is from genome assembly GCF_037038585.1 of Patagioenas fasciata. Taxonomy (NCBI): domain Eukaryota; kingdom Metazoa; phylum Chordata; class Aves; order Columbiformes; family Columbidae; genus Patagioenas; species Patagioenas fasciata. The sequence continues at coordinate 7,450,083 of NC_092541.1, forward strand.
CCCTGAATGTCACAATGGGCCCTGGGGACAATGGGGGGTCCCGGGACGTCACAATGGGCCCTGGGGACAAGGAGGGATCCCCAGGATGTCACAATGGGCCCTGGGGACAAAGAGGCGTCCCCTGAATGTCACAATGGGCCTTGGGGACAAGGGGGTGCCGAGGATGTCACAATGGGCCCTGGGGACAAGGGAGATCCCCATGGTGTCACAATAAGCCCTGGGGACAAAGTGGGGTCCTGGGATGTCACAATGGGCCCTGGGGACAACGGGGGTCCTGGGACGTCACAATGGGCCCTGGGGACAACGGGGGTCCTGGGATGTCACAATGGGCCCCAGTGACAAAGGGGGTCCCTATGGTGCCACAATGGGCCCTGGGGACAAAGGGGGTCCCCTGGATGTCACAATGGGCTCTGGGGACAAGGAGGGTCCCCAGGATGTCACAATGGGCCCTGGGGACAATGGGGGTCCTGGGACGTCACAATGGGCCCTGGGGACACAGAGGGGCCCTAGGACGTCACAATCAGCCCTGGCGACAAGATGGGGTCCCCTGAGAGTCACAATGAGCCCTGGGAAGAGAGGGGGCTCCCAAGGACATCACAATGGGCCCTGGGAACAATGGGGGGTCCTGGGACGTCACAATGGGCCCCAGTGACAAAGGGGGTCCCCTGAATGTCACAATGGGCCCTGGGGACAATGGGGGGTCCTGGGACGTCACAATGGGCCCTGGGGACAAGGGGGGGTCCCCAGGATGTCACAATGGGCCCTGGGGACCAAGAGGGGTCCCCTGAATGTCACAATGGGCCCTGGGGACAAGGGGGTGCAGAGGATGTCACAATGGGCCCTGGGGACAATGGGGGGTCCTGGGATGTCACAATGGGCCCTGGGGACAAGGAGGGATCCCCAGGATGTCACAATGGGCCCTGGGGACAAGGGGGGGTCGCCAGGATGTCACAATGGGCCCTGGGGACAAAGTAAGGTCCTGGGATGTCACAATGGGCCCTGGGGACAAGGGGGGGTCCCCAGGATGTCACAATGGGCCTTGGGAACAAGGGGGTCCCCGAGATATCACAATGGGCCCTGGGGACGAAGAGGGGTCCCCTGAATGTCACAATGGGCCCTGGGGACAAGGGGTTGCAGTGGATGTCACAATGGGCCCTGGGGACAATGCGGGGTGTCCAGGATGTGAGAATGAGTCCTGAGGACAAGGGGGGTCCCCATGGTGTCATAATGGGTCCCCAGTGACAAGGAGGGGTCCCCATGGTGTCACAATGGGCACCAGTGACAAAGGGGGTCCCCTGAATGTCACAATAGGTCCTGGGGACAATGGGGGGTCCTGGGACGTCACAATGGGCCCTGGCGACAAGGAGGGATCCCCAGGATGTCACAATGGGCCCTGGGGACAAAGAGGGGTCCCCTGAATGTCACAATGGGCCCTGGGGACAAGGGGGTGCAGAGGATGTCACAATGGGCCCTGGGGACAATGGGGGGTGTCCAGGATGTGAGAATGAGTCCTGAGGACAAGGGGGGGTCCCCATGGTGTCACAATGGGTCCCCAGTGGCAAGGAGGGGTCCCCATGGTGTCACAATAGGCCCTGGGGACAAAGTGGGGTCCAATAATGTCACAATGGGCCCTGGGGACAAAAGGGGTTGCCATAGTACCACAATGGGCCCTGGGGTCAAAGGGGGTCCCCATGGTGCTACAATGGGCCCTGGGGACAAAGGGGGGTCCTGGGATGTCACAATGGGCCCTGGGGACAAAGGGGGTGTCCCCATGGTGCCACAACGGGCCCTGGAAGCAAGGGGGTGGCCAGGATGTCACAATGGGTCCTGGGGAAAATGGGGGGTGCCCAGGATGTCACAATGGAGCCTGAGGACAAGCGGGGGTCTCCATGGTGTCACAATGGGCCCCAGTGACAAAGGGGGTCCCCTGAATGTGACAATAGGTCCTGGGGACAATGGGGGGTCCTGGGATGTCACAATGGGCCCTGGGGACAAGGAGGGATCCCCAGGATGTCACAATGGGCCCTGGGGACAATGGGGGGACCTGGGACGTCACAATGGGCCCTGGGGACAAGGGGGGGTCCCCAGGATGTCACAATGGGCCCTGGGGACAAGGCGGGGTCCCCAGGATGTCACAATGGGCCCTGGGGACAAAGAGGGGTCCCCTGAATGTCACAATGGGCCCTGGGGACAAGGGGGTGCAGAGGATGTCACAATGGGCCCTGGGGACAATGGGGGGTCCTGGGACGTCACAATGGGCCCTGGGGACAAGGGGGGGTCCCCAGGATGTCACAATGGGCCCTGGGGACAAGGGCGTGCCGAGGATGTCACAATGGGCCCTGGGGACAATGGGGGGTCCTGGGATGTCACAATGGGCCCTGGGGACAAGGGGGGGTCCCCAGGATGTCACAATGGGCCTTGGGAACAAGGGGGTCCCCAAGATATCACAATGGGCCCTGGGGACAATGTAAGGTCCTGGGCTGTCACAATGGACCCTGAGGACAAGGGGGGACCCCAGGATGACACAATGAAGTCTTGGGACAAAGGGGGTCCCCACGATGTCACAATGGGCCCTGGGGACAAAGGGGGGTCCCCTGAATGTCACAATGGGCCCTGGGGACAATGGGGGGTCCTGGGATGTCACAATGGGCGCCAGTGACAAACGGGGGCCCCTGAATGTCACAATGGGCCCTGGGGACAATGGGGGGTCCCGGGACGTCACAATGGGCCCTGGGGACAAGGAGGGATTCCCAGGACGTCACAATGGGCCCTGGGGACAAGGGGGTGTCCCCAGGATGTCACAATGGGCCCTGCGGACAAGGGTGGTACCCACGGTGTCACAATGGGCACTGGGCACAAGGTGGGGTCCCTATAGTGTCACAATGGGTCCTGGGGACAAGTGGGGTCCCCTGAAAGTCACAATGGGCCCTGGAGACAATGTTGGGTCCTGGGATGTCACAATGGGCGCCAGTGACAAACGGGGGCCCCTGAATGTCACAATGGGCCCTGGGGACAATGGGGGGTCCCGGGACGTCACAATGGGCCCTGGGGACAAGGAGGGATCCCCAGGATGTCACAATGGGCCCTGGGGACAAAGAGGCGTCCCCTGAATGTCACAATGGGCCCTGGGGACAAGGGAGATCCCCATGGTGTCACAATAAGCCCTGGGGACAAAGTGGGGTCCTGGGAAGTCACAATGGGCCCTGGGGACAATGGGGGTCCTGGGACGTCACAATGGGCCCTGGGGACAATGGGGGTCCCCACGGTGCCACGATGGGTCCTGGGGACAAGGGCGTCCCCCTAGATGTCACAATGGGCCCTGGGGACAATGGGGTTGCCCAGGATGTCACAATGGACCCTGGGGACAAAGGGGGGTGGGCAGGATGTCACAATGGGCACTGGGGACAAAGGGGGGGTCCCCATGGTGTCACAATGGGTCCCCAGTGACAAGGAGGGTTCCCCATGGTGTCACAATAGGCCCTGGGGACAAAGTGGGGTCCTAGAATGTCACAATGAGCCCTGGGGACAAAGGGGGGTCCTGGGATGTCACAATTGGCCCTGGGGACAATAGGGGATTCCTAGGATGTCACAATGGGCCCTTGGGACAATGGGGTTCCTGGGATGTCACAATGGGTCCCCAGTGACAAAGGGGGTCCCCAGGATGTCTCAATGGGCCCTGAGGACAATGGGAGGTCCCCAGGATGTCACAATGGGCCGTGGGGACAAAGAGGCTCCCCAGGATGTCACAATGGGACCTGGGGACAAGGGGGTCTCCAGGAACTCACAATGGGCTCTGGGGACAATGGAGGTTCCCCAGGATGTTCACAATAGGCCCTGAGGACAAGGGGTGGTCCCCATGCTGTCACAATGGGTCTCCAGTGACAAGGGGGTCCCCAAGGTGTCACAATGGGCCCTGGGGACAATGGGGGGTCCTGGGACGTAACAATAGGCCCTGGGGACAAGGGGGTTCCCCACAGTGTCACAATGGGCCCTGGGGACAAAGGGGGTCCGCACGGTGTTACAATGGTCCCGGGGGACAAAGGGGGATGCCCAGGATGTCACAATGGGCCCTGAGGACAAGGGGGGGTCCCCATGGTGTCACAATGGGTCCCCAGTGACAAGGAGGGTCCCCATGGTGTCATGATGGGTCCTGGGGACAAGGGGGTCCCCAGGATGTAACAATGGACCCTGGGGACAATGGGGGGTCCTGGGACGTCACAATGGGTCCCAGTGACATGGGGGTCCCCAGGATGTCACAATGGGCCCTGGGGACAATGTGGGGTCCTGGGATGTCACAATGGGCCCCAGTGACAAAGGGGGTCCCCTGAATGTCACAATGGGCCCTGGGGACAATGGGGGGTCCTGGGACGTCACAATGGGCCCTGGGGACAAGGAGGGATCCCCAGGATGTCACAATGGGCCCTGGGGACAATGGGGGGTCCTGGGACGTCACAATGGGCCCTAGGGACAAGAGGGGGTCCCCAGGATGTCACAATGGGCCCTGGGGACAAAGAGGGGTCCCCTGAATGTCACAATGGGCCCTGGGGACAAGGGGGTGCCGAGGATGTCAGAATGGGCCCTGGGGACAATGGGGGTCCTGGGACGTCACAATGGGCCCTGGGGACACAGAGGGGCCCTAGGACGTCACAATCAGCCCTGGCGACAAGATGGGGTCCCCTGAGAGTCACAATGAGCCCTGGGAAGAGAGGGGTCTCCCAAGGACATCACAATGGGCCCTGGGAACAATGGGGGGTCCTGGGACGTCACAATGGGCCCCAGTGACAAAGGGGGTCCCCTGAATGTCACAATGGGCCCTGGGGACAATGGGGGGTCCTGGGACGTCACAATGGGCCCTGGGGACTAGGAGGGATCCCCAGGATGTCACAATGGGCCCTGGGGACAAGGGGGGGTCCCCAGGATGTCACAATGGGCCCTGGGGACAAGGGGGTGCAGAGGATGTCACAATGGGCCCTGGGGACAATGGGGGGTCCTGGGATGTCACAATGGGCCCTGGGGACAAAGTAAGGTCCTGGGATGTCACAATGGGCCCTGGGGACAAGGGGGGTCCCCAGGATGTCACAATGAAGTCTTGGGACAAAGGGGGTCCCCAGGATGTTCACAATGGGCCCTGGGGACCAGGGGGGGTCCTGGGATGTCACAATGGGCCCCAGTGACAAAGGGGGTCCCTATGGTGCCACAATGGGCCCTGGGGACAAAGGGGGTCCCCTGGATGTCACAATGGGCTCTGGGGACAAGGAGGGTCCCCAGGATGTCACAATGGGCCCTGGGGACAAAGAGGATCCCCAGCATGTCACAATGGGCCCTGGGGACAAAGGGGGTCCCCACGGTATCAGAATGGGCCCTGGGCACAAGGGGGGGTCCCCATAGTGTCACAATGGGCCCTGGGGACAAGGGGGTGCCGAGGATGTCACAATGGGCCCTGGGGACAATGGGGGGTCCTGGGACCTCACAATGGGCCCTGAGGACAATGGTGGGTCCCCTGAATGTCAAAATGGGCCCTGGGGACAAAGGGGGGTCCGCAGGATGTCACAATGGGCACTGGGGACAAAGGGGGTGTCCCCAGGATGTCACAATGGGCCCTGGGGACAATGTGGGGTCCTGGGATTTCACAATGGGCCCCAGTGACAAAGGGGGTCCCCTAAATGTCACAATGGGTCCTGGGGACAATGGGGGGTCCTGGGACGTCACAATGGGCCCTGGGGACAAGGAGGGATCCCCAGGATGTCACAATGGGCCCTGGGGACAAGGGGGTGTCCCCAGGATGTCACAATGGGCCCTGCGGACAAGGGTGGTACCCACGGTGTCACAATGGGCACTGGGCACAAGGGGGGGTCCCTATAGTGTCGCAATGGGTCCTGGGGACAAGTGGGGTCCCCTGAAAGTCACAATGGGCCCTGAGGACAATGGTGGGTCCCCTGAATGTCAAAATGGGCCCCAGTGACAAACGGGGGCCCCTGAATGTCACAATGGGCCCTGGGGACAATGGGGGGTCCCGGGACGTCACAATGGGCCCTGGGGACAAGGAGGGATCCCCAGGATGTCACAATGGGCCCTGGGGACAATGGCGGGTCCTGCGACGTCACAATGGGCCCTGGGGACAAGGGGGGGTCCCCTGGACGTCACAATGGGCCCTGGGGACAAGGAGGGATTCCCAGGACGTCACAATGGGCCCTGGGGACAAGGGGGTGTCCCCAGGATGTCACAATGGGCCCTGCGGACAAGGGTGGTACCCACGGTGTCACAATGGGCACTGGGCACAAGGTGGGGTCCCTATAGTGTCACAATGGGTCCTGGGGACAAGTGGGGTCCCCTGAAAGTCACAATGGGCCCTGGGGACAATGTGGGGTCCTGGGATGTCACAATGGGTGCCAGTGACAAACGGGGGCCCCTGAATGTCACAATGGGCCCTGGGGACAATGGGGGGTCCCGGGACGTCACAATGGGCCCTGTGGACAAGGAGGGATCCCCAGGATGTCACAATGGGCCCTGGGGACAAAGAGGCGTCCCCTGAATGTCACAATGGGCCCTGGGGACAAGGGGGTGCCGAGGATGTCACAATGGGCCCTGGGGACAAGGGAGATCCCCATGGTGTCACAATAAGCCCTGGGGACAAAGTGGGGTCCTGGGATGTCACAATGGGCCCTGGGGACAATGGGGGTCCTGGGACGTCACAATGGGCCCTGGGGACAATGGGGGTCCCCACGGTGCCACGATGGGTCCTGGGGACAAGGGCGTCCCCCTAGATGTCACAATGGGCCCTGGGGACAATGGGGTTGCCCAGGATGTCAGAATGGACCCTGGGGACAAAGGGGGGTGGGCAGGATGTCACAATGGGCACTGGGGACAAAGCGGGGGTCCCCATGGTGTCACAATGGGTCCCCAGTGACAAGGAGGGTTCCCCATGGTGTCACAATAGGCCCTGGGGACGAAGTGGGGTCCTAGAATGTCACAATGAGCCCTGGGGACAAAGGGGGGTCCTGGGATGTCACAATGGGCCCTGGGGACAAGAGGGGATTCCTAGGATGTCACAATGGGCCCTGGGGACTAATGTGGTCCCCAGGGTGTCACAATATGTCCTGGAGACAAAGAGGGGTCCCCAGGATGTCACAATGGGCCCTTGGGACAATGGGGTTCCTGGGATGTCACAATGGGTCCCCAGTGACAAAGGGGGTCCCCAGGATGTCTCAATGGGCCCTGAGGACAATGGGAGGTCCCCAGGATGTCACAATGGGCCGTGGGGACAAAGAGGCTCCCCAGGATGTCACAATGGGACCTGGGGACAAGGGGGTCTCCAGGAACTCACAATGGGCTCTGGGGACAATGGAGGTTCCCCAGGATGTTCACAATAGGCCCTGAGGACAAGGGGTGGTCCCCATGCTGTCACAATGGGTCTCCAGTGACAAGGGGGTCCCCAAGGTGTCACAATGGGCCCTGGGGACAATGGGGGGTCCTGGGACGTAACAATAGGTCCTGGGGACAAGGGGGTTCCCCACAGTGTCACAATGGGCCCTGGGGACAAAGGGGGTCCGCACGGTGTTACAATGGTCCCGGGGGACAAAGGGGGATGCCCAGGATGTCACAATGGGCCCTGAGGACAAGGGGGGGTCCCCATGGTGTCACAATGGGTCCCCAGTGACAAGGAGGGTCCCCATGGTGTCATGATGGGTCCTGGGGACAAGGGGGTCCCCAGGATGTCACAATGGGCCCTGGGGACAATGTGGGGTCCCCAGGATGTCACAATGGGCCCCAGTGACAAAGGGGGTCCCCTGAATGTCACAATGGGCCCTGGGGACAAGGGGGTGTCCCCAGGATTTCACAATGGGCCCTGCGGACAAGGGTGGTACCCACGGTGTCACAATGGGCACTGGGCACAAGGTGGGGTCCCTATAGTGTCACAATGGGTCCTGGGGACAAGTGGGGTCCCCTGAAAGTCACAATGGGCCCTGGGGACAATGTGGGGTCCTGGGATGTCACAATGGGCGCCAGTGACAAACGGGGGCCCCTGAATGTCACAATGGGCCCTGGGGACAATGGGGGGTCCCGGGACGTCACAATGGGCCCTGGGGACAAGGAGGGATCCCCAGGATGTCACAATGGGCCCTGGGGACAAAGAGGCGTCCCCTGAATGTCACAATGGGCCTTGGGGACAAGGGGGTGCCGAGGATGTCACAATGGGCCCTGGGGACAAGGGAGATCCCCATGGTGTCACAATAAGCCCTGGGGACAAAGTGGGGTCCTGGGATGTCACAATGGGCCCTGGGGACAACGGGGGTCCTGGGACGTCACAATGGGCCCTGGGGACAACGGGGGTCCTGGGATGTCACAATGGGCCCCAGTGACAAAGGGGGTCCCTATGGTGCCACAATGGGCCCTGGGGACAAAGGGGGTCCCCTGGATGTCACAATGGGCTCTGGGGACAAGGAGGGTCCCCAGGATGTCACAATGGGCCCTGGGGACAATGGGGGTCCTGGGACGTCACAATGGGCCCTGGGGACACAGAGGGGCCCTAGGACGTCACAATCAGCCCTGGCGACAAGATGGGGTCCCCTGAGAGTCACAATGAGCCCTGGGAAGAGAGGGGGCTCCCAAGGACATCACAATGGGCCCTGGGAACAATGGGGGGTCCTGGGACGTCACAATGGGCCCCAGTGACAAAGGGGGTCCCCTGAATGTCACAATGGGCCCTGGGGACAATGGGGGGTCCTGGGACGTCACAATGGGCCCTGGGGACAAGGGGGGGTCCCCAGGATGTCACAATGGGCCCTGGGGACCAAGAGGGGTCCCCTGAATGTCACAATGGGCCCTGGGGACAAGGGGGTGCAGAGGATGTCACAATGGGCCCTGGGGACAATGGGGGGTCCTGGGATGTCACAATGGGCCCTGGGGACAAGGAGGGATCCCCAGGATGTCACAATGGGCCCTGGGGACAAGGGGGGGTCGCCAGGATGTCACAATGGGCCCTGGGGACAAAGTAAGGTCCTGGGATGTCACAATGGGCCCTGGGGACAAGGGGGGGTCCCCAGGATGTCACAATGGGCCTTGGGAACAAGGGGGTCCCCGAGATATCACAATGGGCCCTGGGGACGAAGAGGGGTCCCCTGAATGTCACAATGGGCCCTGGGGACAAGGGGTTGCAGTGGATGTCACAATGGGCCCTGGGGACAATGCGGGGTGTCCAGGATGTGAGAATGAGTCCTGAGGACAAGGGGGGTCCCCATGGTGTCATAATGGGTCCCCAGTGACAAGGAGGGGTCCCCATGGTGTCACAATGGGCACCAGTGACAAAGGGGGTCCCCTGAATGTCACAATAGGTCCTGGGGACAATGGGGGGTCCTGGGACGTCACAATGGGCCCTGGCGACAAGGAGGGATCCCCAGGATGTCACAATGGGCCCTGGGGACAAAGAGGGGTCCCCTGAATGTCACAATGGGCCCTGGGGACAAGGGGGTGCAGAGGATGTCACAATGGGCCCTGGGGACAATGGGGGGTGTCCAGGATGTGAGAATGAGTCCTGAGGACAAGGGGGGGTCCCCATGGTGTCACAATGGGTCCCCAGTGGCAAGGAGGGGTCCCCATGGTGTCACAATAGGCCCTGGGGACAAAGTGGGGTCCAATAATGTCACAATGGGCCCTGGGGACAAAAGGGGTTGCCATAGTACCACAATGGGCCCTGGGGTCAAAGGGGGTCCCCATGGTGCTACAATGGGCCCTGGGGACAAAGGGGGGTCCTGGGATGTCACAATGGGCCCTGGGGACAAAGGGGGTGTCCCCATGGTGCCACAACGGGCCCTGGAAGCAAGGGGGTGGCCAGGATGTCACAATGGGTCCTGGGGAAAATGGGGGGTGCCCAGGATGTCACAATGGAGCCTGAGGACAAGCGGGGGTCTCCATGGTGTCACAATGGGCCCCAGTGACAAAGGGGGTCCCCTGAATGTGACAATAGGTCCTGGGGACAATGGGGGGTCCTGGGATGTCACAATGGGCCCTGGGGACAAGGAGGGATCCCCAGGATGTCACAATGGGCCCTGGGGACAATGGGGGGACCTGGGACGTCACAATGGGCCCTGGGGACAAGGGGGTTCCCCAGGATGTCACAATGGGCCCTGGGGACAAGGCGGGGTCCCCAGGATGTCACAATGGGACCTGGGGACAAAGAGGGGTCCCCTGAATGTCACAATGGGCCCTGGGGACAAGGGGGTGCAGAGGATGTCACAATGGGCCCTGGGGACAATGGGGGGTCCTGGGACGTCACAATGGGCCCTGGGGACAAGGGGGGGTCCCCAGGATGTCACAATGGGCCCTGGGGACAAGGGCGTGCCGAGGATGTCACAATGGGCCCTGGGGACAATGGGGGGTCCTGGGATGTCACAATGGGCCCTGGGGACAAGGGGGGGTCCCCAGGATGTCACAATGGGCCTTGGGAACAAGGGGGTCCCCAAGATATCACAATGGGCCCTGGGGACAATGTAAGGTCCTGGGCTGTCACAATGGACCCTGAGGACAAGGGGGGACCCCAGGATGACACAATGAAGTCTTGGGACAAAGGGGGTCCCCACGATGTCACAATGGGCCCTGGGGACAAAGGGGGGTCCCCTGAATGTCACAATGGGCCCTGGGGACAATGGGGGGTCCTGGGATGTCACAATGGACCCTGGGGACAAGGGGGTGCCGAGGATGTCACAATGGGCCCTGGGGACAATGGGGGGTCCTGGGACCTCACAATGGGCTCTGAGGACAATGGTGGGTCCCCTGAATGTCAAAATGGGCCCTGGGGACAAAGGGGGGTCCGCAGGATGTCACAATGGGCACTGGGGACAAAGGGGGGGTCCCCAGGATGTCACAATGGGCCCTGGGGACAGTGTGGGGTCCTGGGATTTCACAATCGGCCCCAGTGACAAAGGGGGTCCCCTGAATGTCACAATGGGTCCTGGGGACAATGGGGGCTCCTGGGACGTCACAATGGGCCCTGGGGACAAGGAGGGATTCCCAAAATGTCACAATGGGCCCTGGGGACAAGGGGGTGTCCCCAGGATGTCACAATGGGCCCTGCGGACAAGGGTTGTACCCACGGTGTCACAATGGGCACTGGGCACAAGGGGGGGTCCCTATAGTGTCACAATGGGTCCTGGGGACAAGTGGAGTCCCCTGAAAGTCACAATGGGCCCCTTGGGACAATGTGGGGTCCTGGGATATCACAATGGGCCCCAATGACAAACGGGGGCCCCTGAATGTCACAATGGGCCCTGGGGACAATGGGGGGTCCTGGGACGTCACAATGGGCCCTGGGGACAAAGGGCGGTCCTCAGGATATCACAATGGGCCCTGGGGACAAAAGGTGGTCGCCAGGATATCACAATGGGCTTTGGTGACAATGGGGTCCCCAGGATGTCACAATGGGCCCTGGGGACAAAGAGTGTCCCCAGGATATCAGAATGGGCTCTGAGGACAAGTTGGGGTCCCCTGAATTTCACAATGGGCCCTGGGGACAAAGAGGGCTCCCCAACATATCACAATGGGCCCTGGGGACAATGGGGGGTCCTGGGACGTCACAATGGGCCCTGGGGACAAGGAGGGATCCACAGGATGTCACAATGGGCCCTGGGGACAATGGGGGGTCCTGGGACGTCACAATGGGCCCTGGGGACAAGGGGGGGTCCCCAGGATGTCACAATGGGCCCTGGGGACAAAGAGGGGTCCCCTGAATGTCACAATGGGCCCTGGGGACAAGGGGGTGCAGTGGATGTCACAATGGGCCCTGGGGACAATGGGGGGCGTCCAGGATGTGAGAATGAGTCCTGAGGACAAGGCGGGGTCCCCATGGTATCACAATGGGTCCCCAGTGAGAAGGAGGGGTCCCCATGGTGTCACAATAGGCCCTGGGGACAAAGTGGGGTCCAAGAATGTCACAATGGGCCCTGGGGACAAAAGCGGTTGCCATGGTGCCACAATGGGCCCTGGGGTCAAAGGGGGTCCCCATGGTGCTACAATGGGCCCTGGGGACAAAGGGGGGTCCTGGGATGTCACAATAGGCCCCAGTGACAAAGAGGGTCCCCAGGATGTCACAATGGGCCCTGGGGACAAAGAGGGGTCCCCTGAATGTCACAATGGGCCCTGGGGACAAGGGGGTGCAGAGGATGTCACAATGGGCCCTGGGGACAAGGGTGGTACCCACGGGGTCACAATGGGCCCTGGGCAAAAGGGGGGGTCCCCATAGTGTCACAATGGGTCCTGCGGACAATGGGGGGTCCTGGGACGTCACAATGGGCTCTGGGGACAAGGGGGGGTCCCCAGGATGTCACAATGGGCCCTGGGGACAAAGAGGGGTCCCCTGAATGTCAAAATGGGCCCTGGGGACAAGGGGGTGCAGAGGATGTCACAATGGGCCCTGGGGACAATGGGGGGTCCTCGGACATCACAATGGGCCCTGAAGACAAGGAGGGATCCCCAGGATGTCACAATGGGCCCTGGGGACAAAGAGGAGTCCCCTGAATGTCACAATGGGCCCTGGGGACAGGGGGGTGCAGTGGATGTCACAATGGGCCCTGGGGACAATGGGGGGTGTCCAGGATGTCAGAATGATTCCTGAGGACAAGGGGGGGTCCCCATGGTGTCACAATGGGTCCCCAGTGGCAAGGAGGGGTCCCCATGGTGTCACAATAGGCCCTGGGGACAAAGTGGGGTCCAAGAATGTCACAATGGGCCCTGGGGACAAAAGGGGTTGCCATAGTACCACAATGGGCCCTGGGGTCAAAGGGGGTCCCCATGGTGCTACAATGGGCCCTGGGGACAAAGGGGGGTCCTGGGATGTCACAATGGGCCCTGGGGACAAAGGGGGTGTCCCCATGGTGCCACAACGGGCCCTGGGAGCAAGGGGGTGGCCAGGATGTCACAATGGGTCCTGGGGAAAATGGGGGGTCCTGGGATGTCACAATGGGCCCTGGGGACAAGGGGGGATCCCCAGGATGTCACAATGGGCCCTGGGGACAATGGGGGGACCTGGGACGTCACAATGGGCCCTGGGGACAAGGGGGGGTCCCCAGGATGTCACAATGGGCACTGGGGTCAAAGAGGGGTCCCCTGAATGTCACAATGGGCCCTGGGGACAAGGGGGTGCAGAGGATGTCACAATAGGCTCTGGGGACAATGGGGGGTCCTGGGACGTCACAATGGGCCCTGGGGACAAGGAGGGATCCCCAGGATGTCACAATGGGCCATGGGGACAATGGGGGGTCCCGGGACATCACAATGGGCCCGGGGAACAAGGGGGTTCCCCAGGATGTCACAATGGGCCCTGGGGACAAAGAGGGGCCCTACAACGTCACAATCAGCCCTGGGTACATGGGGGGATCCCCTGAAAGTCACAATGAGCCTTGGGAGCAGAGGGGGCTCCCCAGGACGTCACAATGGGCCCTGGGAACAATGGGGGTCCCTTGAAGGTCACAACGGGCCCTGGGGACAATGGGGGGTCCTGGGACCTCACAATGGGCCCTGAGGACAATGGTGGGTCCCCTGAATGTCAAAATGGGCCCTGGGGACAAAGGGGGGTCCGCAGGATGTCACAATGGGCACTGGGGACAAAGGGGAGGTCCCCATGGTGTCACAATGGGCCCAAGTGACAAGGAGGGTCCCCACGGTGCCACGATGGGTCCTGGGGACAAGGGGGTCCCCCAGATGTCACAATGGGCCCTGGCGACAATGGGGTTGCCCAGGATGTCACAATGGACCCTGGGGACAAAGGGGGATCCCCAGGATGTCACAATGGGCCCTGGGGACCAGGGGGGTCCTGCGATGTCACAATGGGCCCTGGGGAGAAAGGGGGTCCCCTGGATGTCACAATGGGCTCTGGGGACAAGGAGGGTCCCCAGGATGTCACAATGGGCCCTGGGGACAAACGGGGGTGTCGACGGTGTCAAAATGGGTCCTGGGGACAAAGGGCGTCCCCAGGATGTCACAATATGCCCTGGGGACAAAGGGGGTCCCCACGGTATCAGAATGGGCCCTGGGGACAAAGGGGGGTCCCCTGAATGTCACAATGGGCCCTGGGGACAATGGGGGTCCTGGGATGTCAAAATGAGCCCTGCGGACAAGGGTGGTACCCACAGTGTCACAATGGGCCCTGGGCACAAGGGGTGGTCCCCATAGTGTCACAATGGGTCCTGGGGACAAGTGGGGTCCCCAGGATGTCACAATAGGTCCTGGGGACAATGTGGGGTCCTGGGATGTCACAATGGGCCCCAGTGACAAAGGGGGTCCCCTGAATGTCACAATGGGTCCTGGGTACAATGTGGGGTCCTGGGACGTCACAATGGGCCCTGGGGACAAGGAGGGATCCCCAGGATGTCACAATGGGCCCTGGGGACAATGGGGGGTCCTGGGACGTCACAATGGGCCCCAGTGACAAGGGGGGGTCCCCAGGATGTCACAATGGGCCCTGAGGACAAAGAGGGGTCCCCTGAATGTCACAATGGGCCCTGGGGACAAGGGCGTGCCGAGGATGTCACAATGGGCCCTGGGGACAATGGGGGGTCCTGGAATGTCACAATGGGCACTGGGGACTATGGGGGTCCCCAGGATGTCACAATGGGCCTTGGGGACAATAGGAGGTTCTGGGATGTCACAATGGGCCCTGGGGACAATGGGGGGTGCCCAGGATGTGAAAATGAGTCCTGAGGACAAGGGGGGGTCCCCATGGTGTCACAATGGGTCCCCAGTGACAAGGAGGGGTCCCCATGGTGTCACAATAGGCCCTGGGGACAAAGTGGGGTCCTAGAATGTCACAATGAGCCCTGGGGACAAAGGGGGGTCCTGGGATGTCACAATGGGCCCTGGGGACAAGAGGGGATTCCTAGGATGTCACAATGGGCCCTGGGGACTAATGTGGTCCCCACGGTGTCACAATATGTCCTGGAGACAAAGAGGGGTCCCCAGGATGTCACAATGGGCCCTTGGGACAATGGGGTTCCTGGGATGTCACAATGGGTCCCCAGTGACAAAGGGGGTCCCCAGGATGTCACAATGGGCCCTGGGGACAATGTGGGGTCCTGGGACGTCACAATGGGCCCCAGTGACAAAGGGGGTCCCCAGGATGTCACAATGGGCCCTGGGGACAATCTGGGGTCCTGGGACGTCACAATGGGCCCTGGGGACAAGGAGGGATCCCCAGGATGTCAAAATGGGCCCTGGGGACAATGGGGGGTCCTGGGACGTCACAATGGGCCCTGGGGACAAGAGGGGGTCCCCAGGATGTCACAATGGGCCCTGGGGACAAAGAGGGGTCCCCTGAATGTCACAATGGGCCCTGGGGACAAGGGGGTGCCGAGGATGTCACAATGGGCCCTGGGGACAAGGGGGGGTCCCCAGGATGTCACAATGGGCCCTGGGTACAAAGAGGGGTCTCTAAAGTGTCACACTGGGCCCTGGGGACACAGAGGGGCCCTAGGACGTCACAATCAGCCCTGGGGACAAGGGGGGGGTCCCCTGAAAGTCACAATGAGCCCTGGGAACAGAGGGGGTCCCCAGGACGTCACAATGGCCCCTAGGAACAATGGGGGTCCCTTGAAGGTCACAATGGGCCCTGGGGACAATGGTGGGTGTCCTGAATGTCAAAATGGGCCCTGGGGACAAAGGGGGGGTCCGCAGGATGTCACAATGGGCACTGTGGACAAAGGGGGAGTCCCCATGGTGTCACAATGGGCCCAAGTGACAAGGAGGGCACCCACGGTGCCACGATGGGTCCTGGGGACAAGGGGGTCCCCCAGATGTCACAATGGGCCCTGGGGACATTGGGGTTGCCCAGGATGTCACAATGGGCCCTGGGGACAATGGTGGGTCGCCTGAATGTCAAAATGGGCCCTGGGGATAAAGGGGGGTAGCAGGATGTCACAATGGGCCCTGGGGACAAAGGGGGTCCCCTGGATGTCACAATGGGCTCTGGGGACAAGGGTGGTACCCACGGTGTCACAATGGGCCCTGGGAACAAGGCGGGGTGCCCATAGTGTCACAATGGGTCCTGGGGACAAGTGGGGTCCCCAGGATGTCACAATGGGCCCTGAGGACAATGTGGGATCCTGGGATGTCACAATGGGCCCCAGTGACAAAGGGGGTGCCCTGAATGTCACAATGGGTCCTGAAGACAATGGGGGGTCCTGGGACGTCACAATGGGCCCTGGGGACAAGGAGGGATCCCCAGGATGTCACAATGGGCCCTGGGGACAAGGGGGGGTCCCCAGGATGTCACAATGTGCCCTGGGTACAAAGAGGCGTCCCCTGAATGTCGCAATGGGCCCTGGGGACAAGGGGGGGTCCTGGGATGTCACAATGGGCCCTGGGGCCAAACAGGGATCCCCAGGATGTCACAATGGGCCCTGGGGACAATGGGGGGTCCTGGGACGTCACAATGGGCCCCAGTAATAAGGGGGTATCCCCAGGATGTCATAATGGGCCCTGGGGACCAGGGGGGTCCTTCGATGTCACAATGGGCCCTGGGGACAAAGGGGGGTCCTGGGATGTCTCAATGAGCCCTGCGGACAAGGGTGGTACCCACGGTGTCACAATGGGCCCTGGGAACAAGGGGGGGACCCCATAGTGTCACAATGGGTCATGGGGACAATGTGGGGTCCTGGGATGTCACAATGGGCCCCAGTGACAAAGGGGCCCCCTGAATGTCACAATGGGTCCTGGGGAAAATGGGGGAGCCTGGGACGTCACAATGGGCCCTGGGGACAAGGAGGGATCCCCAGGATGTCACAATGGGCCCTGGGGACAAAGAGGAGTCCCCTGAATGTCACAATGGACCCTGGGTACAATGGGGGATCCTGGGACGTCACAATGGGCCCCAGTGACAAGGGGGGGTCCCCAGGATGTCACAATGTGCCCTGAGGACAAAGAGGCGTCCCCGGAATGTCACAATGGGCCCTGGGGACAAGGGGGTGCCCTGAATGTCGCAATGGGCCCTGGGGACAATGGGGGGTCCTAAGACGTCACAATGGGCCCTGGGGACAAGGAGGGATCCTGGGACGTCACAATGGGCCCCAGTGACAAGGGGGGGTCCCCAGGATGTCACAATGGGCCCTGGGGACAAAGAGGGGTCCCCTGAATGTCACAATGGGCCCTGGGGACAAGGGGGTGCAGTGGATGTCACAATGGGCCCTGGGGACAATGGGGGGTGTCCAGGATGTGAGAATGAGTCCTGAGGACAAGGGGGGGTCCCCATGGTGTCACAATGGGTCCCCAGTGACAAGGAGGGGTCCCCATGGTGTCACAATAGGCCCTGGGGACAAAGTGGGGTCCAAGAATGTCACAATGGGCCCTGGGGACAAAAGGGGTTGCCATGGTGCCACAATGGGCCCTGGGGTCAAAGGGGGGTCCTGGGATGTCACAATGGGCCCTGGGGACAAAGGGGGTGTCCCCATGGTGCCACAACGGGCCCTGGGAGCAAGGGGGTGGCCAGGATGTCACAATGGGTCCTGGGGAAAATGGGGGATGCCCAGGATGTCACAATGGACCCTGAGGACAAGCGGGGGTCTCCATGGTGTCACAATGGGCCCCAGTGACAAAGGGGGTCCCCTGAATGTCACAATAGGTCCTGGGGACAATGGGGGGTCCTGGGACGTCACAATGGGCCCTGGGGACAAGGAGGGATCCCCAGGATGTCAGAATGGGCCCTGGGGACAATGGGGGGTCCTGGGACGTCACAATGGGCCCTGGGAAGAAAGGGGGGTCCCCAGGATGTCACAATGGGCCCTGGGGACAAGGGGGTGCTGAGGATGTCACAATGGGCTCTGGGGACAATGGGGGGTCCTGGGCTGTCACAATGGACCCTGAGGACAAGGGGGGTCCCCAGGATGTCACAATGGGCCCTGGGGACAAAGGGGGTCCCCACGGTATCAGAATGGGCCCTGGGGACAAGGGGGGTCCCCTGAATGTCACAATGGGCCCTGGGGACAATGGGGGGTCCTGGGACCGCACAATGGGCCCTGAGGACAATGGTGGGTCCCCTGAATGTCAAAATGGGCCCTGGGGACAAAGGGGGGTCCGCAGGATGTCACAATGGGCTCTGGGGACAAAGGGGGGGTCCCCAGGATGTCACAATGGGCCCTGGGGACAATGTGGGGTCCTGGGATTTCACAATGGGCCCCAGTGACAAAGGGGGTCCCCTGAATGTCACAATGGGTCCTGGGGACAATGGCGGGTCCTGGGACGTCACAATGGGCCCTGGGGACAAGTGGGGGTCCCCAGGATGTCACAATGGGCCCTGGGGACAAAGAGGGGTCCCCTGAATGTCACAATGGGCCCTGGGGACAGGGGGGTGCAGTGGATGTCACAATGGGCCCTGGGGACAACGGGGGGTCCTGGGACGTCACAATGGGCCCCAGTGACAAGGGGCGGTCCCCAGGATGTCACAATGGGCCCTGGGGACAAAGAGGAGTCCCCTGAATGTCACAATGGGCCCTGGGGACAATGGGGGTCCCCAGGATGTCACAATGGGCCCTGGGGACAATAGGAGGTTCTGGGATGTCACAATGGGCCCTTGGGGTTTAGAAGTCAGGTCTAAGAGTGCAGCGTTTGGGGTGCAGGGGCTTGGGGGGAAATTTAAGGTTGCAGAGTGTGGGGTGCACAGGACTGGGGCACAGGATTTGGGGGTGCGGGGTTTCAGGGTTCAGGATTTGGAGGTGTGGAGTTTTGGGGTGCAGGGGTTGGGAGTGCAGGGTGGTGGGGGTGAGAGATTTGGGTGCAGGATTTGGGGGTGCAGAGTCTTGGGAGGCAAGGATCCGGGTCTTCAGGATTTGGGGGTTCAGTGTTTAGGGCAGCACAATCTTGGGGTGCAGGGGTTTGCAGTGAAAGGTTTGGCAGGCAGGATTTGGGGTGCAGGATTCTGGGGTGCTGGGTTTGGGGTACAGGATTTGGTGTTGCAGGTATGGGGTTGAAGGGCTTGGGTTGCCAGGCCTTTGAGGTGCAGGATTTGGAGGTGCAGGGTTTGGGAGGGAATTCTTTGGGGTGCAGGGTTTGGGGGCAGGTTTAGGGGTGGAGGGTATAGGACGGAAAGATTTGGGAATGCAGGGTTTGGGGTGCAGGTTTCGGGGTTCAGGAAGGTAGGGAGGGCAGGATTAGGGGGTGCAAGGTTTCAGTTGTAGGGTTTAGGGGTGCAGAGTTTGGTAGGGCCGAATTTGGGGGTGCAGGATCTGGGGTGCAGGGTTTGGGAAGACAGGATCGGGGGTGGAGGATTTGGGGGTGCAGGATTGAGGGGCAGGGTTTTGGTGCAGGGCTTGGGGTCAGGATCTGGGGTGCAGGTTTGGGAAGAGTATTTTGGGGTGCAGGATTTTGGGTGCCGTGTCTGCGGGGCAGGTTTGGGGTGATCACTGCTGATCCGCACACACTCTCTCTCTCTGTCCCCATTGTCCCCAATGCCCCCTTACCTGTCTCACCTCCCTCTCCAGCTCCGCTCCTGCAACGGCTCCTCCTCTGCATTCATTAACAATTAACACCCTCAGCAGCGCTAATTAACACCCCCCCCACCCCCCCGTATCCCCGCTGCCCCCTAATTACCCCCTAATTCGCGCTAATCACCCCTAATTCCCCCTCATTACTCACCCAGCAGCCCCTCGATGTCCGGAGCCGCCATCTTGCCCCGCCGGGAGGGCCACAAACCACCTCAAAATTGACCCAAAATAGCGCTTTTTCAACCCAAAACCCTCCCGCTGAGGCTCCCCGAGCTGTGTCCCCAAAGCCCCCGCTGTTGTCACCTCGGGAAAAGTGCGAAAAAAGCGGCCCCGGGGGTCCCCGCGCTTCGCTTCGCGCTCTGAGGGAAAGCGCGGGAAAACGAGCGGAGACGGAAAGAGCCGAGCGGAGCCGAATGGGCCCGAGCGGAGCCGAATGGGCCCGAGCGGAGCCGAACGGCGCACGAGCGGAGCCGAACGGCGCCCGAGCGGAGCCGAACGGCGCCCGAGCGGAGCCGAGCGGCGCCCGAGCGGAGCCGAGCGGCGCCCGAGCGGAGCCGAGCGGCGCCCGAGTCCCGGCCGGGGCCGAACGCACCCGAAGGGACCCGAAGTCTTCCCGAAGGGGTCCGAGTGGAGCCGAACGCACCCGAACGCACCCGAAGGGGCCGAACGCACCCGAAGGGACCCGAAGTCTTCCCGAAGGGGTCCGAGTGGAGCCGAACGCACCCGAAGGGACCCGAACCCACCCGAAGGGGCCCGAGTGGAGCCGAACAAACCCGAAGGGACCCGAACCCACCCGAAGGGACCCGAACCCACCCGAAGGGACCCGAACGCACCCGAAGGGACCCGAACGCACCCGAAGGGGTCCGAGTGGAGCCGAACGCACCCGAAGGGACCCGAACGCACCCGAAGGGACCCGAAGTCTCCCCGAAGGGGCCCGAACCCACCCGAAGGGGCCCGAAGTCTCCCCGAAGGGACCCGAAGTCTCCCCGAAGGGACCCGAACCCACCCGAAAGTGCCCCAAAAGGCGCCAAACTCCCAAATCCCCCCCTTTTTACCCCAAAACCCGTGTTCCGCTCCCCCCCCGGCCCCTCCTCTTCCTCCCCCCGCCCCCTTTCTTCCCCTTTTCCCGCCTCACGATCGTTTCCCGCCGCGGCGGTGGCTGCGAGCGAGGCCACGCCCCCTTCCTCAGGCGGCGGCCAATGGGAAGCGGGGGGGGTGCGTGGCCACGCCCACTGTGCGTGGCGTGCGCGGAGGCGGCTCCGAGAGGAGCCGAAGATACACGAAGGGAGCCGAAGGGACCCGAGGGGACCCGAAGGGACCCGAACGCACCCGAAGGGACCCGAACGCACCCGAAGGGACCCGAGTGGGGCCCGAACGCACCCGAGGGGACCCGAAGGCACCCGAAGGGACCCGAACGCACCCGAAGGGACCCGAACGCACCCGAAGGGACCCGAGTGGGACCCGAACACACCCGAAGGGACCCGAAGGGACCCGAGTGGGGCCCGCACTCACCCGAAGGGACCCGAAGGGACCCGAACACACTTAGGGGGCTCCATGAGTCACTTATGGGTCACTATGGGGCACTCCTGGGTCCCTAAGGGGGAAATTATGGGGGTCTATGGGGAGTTCAGGAGGGACCCAGGAGTACCCCAAGGGACCCAGGAGTGCCCCAAAGGACCCAGGAGTTCAGGAGGGACCCAGGAGTGCCCCAAAGGACCCAGGAGTTCAGGAGGGACCCAGGAGTGCCCCAAAGGCCCCAGGAGTACCCAAATGTGTTGTGTTTTGTTTTTTCTCTCTTGTTTATGTCCTCTTTTACCTGAAATGGGACAATGGGGGCAATGGGGGGCAATGGGGTCAATGGGGGGCAATGGGGTCAGTGGGGGGCAATGGGGTCAGTGGGGGGCAATGGGGGACAATGGGGGACAATGGGGGCAGTGGGTACAATGGGGGCAATGGGGGGCAATGGGGGCAGTGGGGGGCAATGGGGGGCAATGGGACAATGGGGGGCAATGGGGTCAATGGGGGCAATGGGAGTCAATGCGGTCAATGGGTCAATGGGTCAATGGGGTCAATGGGGTCAATGGGAGTCAATGGGGGGCAATGGGGATCAATGGGTCAACGGGGTCAATGGGGGTCAATGGGGGTCAATGGGTCAATGGGGGCAATGGGGGCAATGGGGATCAATGGGGGGCAATGGGGGGCAATGGGGATCAATGGTGATCAATGGGGGGCAATGGGGGTCAATGGGGGGTCAATGAAGTCAATGACTCAATGACTCAATGGGGGTCAATGGGGATCAATGGGTCAATGGGGTCAGTGGGGTCAATGGGTCAATGGGAGTCAATGGGGTCAATGGGGGTCAATGGGGATCAATGGGTCAATGGGGATCAATGGGGTCAATGGGTCAATGGGGTCAATGGGGATCAATGGGTCAATGGGTCAATGGGGATCAATGGGGGGCAATGGGGATCAATGGGTCAATGGGGTCAATGGGGGTCAATCGGTCAATGGGGCTCAATGGGGGTCAATGGGGTCAGTCAATGGGGTCAATGGGGTCAATGGGAGTCAATGGGGTCAATGGGTCCCAGGGTCGCATTCCCGCTGTCCCTGTCCCCGCTGTCCCAGGGCTCAGTGCTCACTCCTCATTGGTTCCTGGCCTTTTGCATTCATTAATATTCGGTTAATTATTCGTTAAGGTTTTCTTGCCATAGTTGAGCCCAGCAGGAACCCCCGGGGTCCTAAAACCCTCCCTCTCTATGGGTCCCTATGGGGCTCTATGGGTCCCTATGGAGCTCTATGGGTCCCTATGGAGCTCTCTAGGTCCCTATGGGGTTCCATGGGGCTCTGTGGTTTCCTATGGGCCTCTATGGGGCTCTATGGGTCCCTATGGGTCCTTATGGGTCTTAATGGGTCTCTATGGGGCTCCTTGGGTCTCTATGGGTCCCTATGGGTCTCTATGGGTCCCTATGGGTCTCTATGGGTCTCTACAGGCTCTATGGGTCCCTATGGGGCTCCTTGATGCTCTATGGGTCTCTATGGAACCCCCAGGGTCCTAAAACCCTCCCTCTCTATGGGTCCCTTTGGGTCTCTATGGGTCCCTATGGGTCTCTATGGGGTTCCATGGGGCTCTGTGGCTCCCTATGGGCCTCTATGGTCTCTATGGGTCCCTATGGGGTCCTACGGAGCTCTATGGGTCCCTATGGGTCTCTACAGGCTCTACGATCCCTATGGGTCTCTATGGGGTTCCATGGGGCTCTGTGGCTCCCTATGGGCCTCTATGGTCTCTATGGGTCCCTATGGGGTCCTACGGAGCTCTATGTGTCCCTATGGGTCTCTACAGGCTCTACGGTCCCTATGGGTCTCTATGGGGTTCCATGGGGCTCTGTGGCTCCCTATGGGCCTCTATGGTCTCTATGTGTCCCTCTGGGGTCCTATGGAGCTCTATGGGTCCCTATGGGTCTCTACAGGCTCTACGGTCCCTATGGGTCCCTATGGGTCTCTATGGGTCCCTATGGGTCCCTTTGGGTCTCTATGGGTCCCTATGGGGTTCCATGGGGCTCTGTGGCTCCCTATGGGCCTCTATGGTCTCTATGGGTCCCTATGGGGTCCTATGGAGCTCTATGGGTCCCTATGGGTCTCTACAGGCTCTACGGTCCCTATGGGTCCCTATGGGTCTCTATGGTCTCTATGGGTCCCTATGGGTCCCTTTGGGTCTCTATGGGTCCCTATGGGGTTCCATGGGGCTCTGCGGCTCCCTATGGGCCTCTATGGTCTCTATGGGTCCCTATGGGGTCCTATGGAGCTCTATGGGTCTCTATGGGTCCCTATGGGTCTCTACAGGCTTTACGGTCCCTATGGGTCTCTATGGGGTTCCATGGGGCTCTGTGGCTCCCTATGGGCCTCTATGGTCTCTATGGGTCCCTATGGGGTCCTATGGAGGTGGGTGCTTTTTTCCAACCAAAGTGATTAATGAGTTTTTAGGGTTTATCCCAAATGATGGGAACCCCCGGTTCCTTCCTTCCTTCCTTCCTTCCTTCCTTCCTTCCTTCCTTCCTTCCTTCCCTCCTTCCTTCCCTCCTTCCTTCCTTCCTTCCTTCCCTCCTTCCTTCCCTCCTTCCCTCCTTCCTTCCCTCCTTCCCTCCTTCCTTCCTTCCCTCCTTCCTTCCTTCCCTCCTTCCTTCCCTCCTTCCCTCCTTCCTTCCCTCCTTCCTTCCCTCCTTCCTTCCCTCCTTCCCTCCTTCCTTCCCTCCTTCCTTCCCTCCTTCCTTCCCTCCTTCCCTCCTTCCTTCCCTCCTTCCTTCCCTCCTTCCCTCCTTCCTTCCCTCCTTCCTTCCTTCCCTCCTTCCTTCCCTCCTTCCTTCCCTCCTTCCTTCCTTCCCTCCTTCCTTCCCTCCTTCCTTCCTTCCCTCCTTCCTTCCCTCCTTCCTTCCCTCCTTCCTTCCTTCCTTCCTTCCCTCCTTCCTTCCTTCCTTCCTTCCCTCCTTCCTTCCCTCCTTCCTTCCCTCCTTCCTTCCTTCCTTCCTTCCTTCCTTCCTTCCTTCCTTCCTTCCTTCCTTCCTTCCCTCCTTCCTTCCCTCCCTCCTTCCTTCCCTCCTTCCCTCCTTCCTTCCCTCCTTCCTTCCTTCCTTCCCTCCTTCCCTCCTTCCTTCCCTCCTTCCCTCCTTCCTTCCCTCCTTGCCCTCTCATAACCGCACGCGAGCCCCGATGCTGAGGGCCCTTGAGCTCCTCCTCGCCTTTGAAAACAACATGGACGACCTCACCTTGTTGATGATGGGGATCTTCTGGAGCAGGCCAGGGATCCTCTGGAGATCCTCGCAACGTGGTGCTTTCCTTTGAGCCCACGACTTCTCTGCCTGGGGCCTCTTCCCATTGGACGCTCTTGGAGGAGCCACTGAGTTTTTGGAGCTCGCCACCTCTTTTGGATGAAGCTGGAGCAGCTGGGGATGGGCCTGGGATGCTGGGCAGGAAGAGCCAGGGCCGGTGCTGGACCCTCCCCAGCCCATTTCTCTCTGTTCGCTCCTCCAGAATCCTCGGAATCTGATGGCGAAGATGACGAAGATGACGAAGATGACGAAGATGACGAAGATGACGAAGATGACGAGCGTGTCCCCACGCGGGAAGACATCAAGAAGCTGATGGAAAGCAAGAAGAAGCAGCAGTCGCTCCAGGAGAGCTTTGGATACCCCAGACCACCCCTTGTGCTTCGGATGCCCACACCACCCCTTGTGTTTTGGATACCCCAGACCACCCCTTGTGCTTCGGATGCCCACAGCACCCCTTGTGTTTTGGATACCCCAGACCACCCCTTTGGGGAAGACCCTCCGTATGCTGAGGTGTTGCGTCTCCTTCCTCTTCATCCTCTAAAAGGTGTTTGGTGAAGAGCAGAGCTGGAAGCGGGGGTTCCCATCATTTGGGATAAACCCTAAGAACTCATTTTGGTTGGAAAAGACCCTCGAGGTCATGGAGGCCAAGCATAACCCACCCCTGGCACTGACCCGTATCCCTGAGGACGTTGTTTTGTGACACCATGGGGACCCCGCCTTGTCCCCAGAGCCCATTGTGACATCCTGGGGACCCCCTTTGTCCCCAGGGCCCATTGGACGTCCCATGACTCCCCCTTGTCCCCAGGGCCCATTGTGACATCCAGAGGACCCCGCTTTCTCCCCTGGGCGCATTGTGACTTCCTAGGACCCCCCATTGTCCCCATGGATCATTGGGACACCGTGGGGACCCCCTTTGTCCCCAGGGCCCATTGTGATATTCGGGGGACCCCCTTGTCCCCAGGGCCCATTGTGACATCCCAGGACCCCCCATTGTCCCCAGAGCCCATTGTGACATCCTAGGGACCCCCTTTGTCCCCAGGGCCCATTTTCGCACCATGGGGACCCCCTTTGTTACTGGGTCCCATTGTGACATTCCAGGACCTTACTTTGTCCCCAGGGCCCATTGTGACACCATCGGGACCCCCATTTGTCCCCAGGGCCCATTGTGACATTCAGAGGACCCCTCTTTGTCCCCAGGGCCCATTGTGAATTCCCAGGGCCCCATGTTGTCCCCAGGGCCCATTGTGACATCCTGGGGACCCCCTTTGTCCCTGTCGAGGGTTAAGATTCCTAACCCCAACTCCTAACCCCAACTCCTAACCCAGACCATAACGCTAATCCTAATCCTAAACCTAAGCCTAATTCCTAACCCTAAACCCAATCCTAACCCAATCCCTTAACCCTAACCCAATCTCTTAACCCTTATCCCAATCCCTTAACCCTAACCCAAACTCCTAACTCTAAGCCTAAGCCCAACCCAGACGCCTAAGCCCAACCCAGACGCCTAAGCCAAACTCCTAACACTAAGCCTAACCCTAACGGAAACTCCTAACCCTAACCCAAACTCCTAGCCTTAAGACTAACCCTAAATCCTAACTCAAACTCCTAACCCTAAGTCTAAGCCTAAACCAAACTCCTAAGCTTAAGACTAAGCCTAACCCAAACTCCTAAGCCTAACCCTAACCCAAACTCCAAAACCTAAGCCTAACCCTAACCCAAACCCAAACTCAGTGGCCACTAAGCAGGCCTGGAGCTGTCAGGAGAAAGGACTCCCTGGAGCTCACCCAGCTCTAAACTCAGCCCCAACCTGCTGCTGCCTCGGCAGCCGGCACTGCGAGCGGCGCAGAGACGGAGCAGTTGGCAAAGAGCTTTGCAAGGCAGAGCCCTCTGGGGCACAGCACTGAGCTGGACCCACTTCCCCTCTGCGTGACCGAGCGTCAGCCAAGAAAGCAGCAAGCTAAATTTCACAGGAACGGAAAATTAACATGGAAACGCTCATTTGTTCCCAGGTCGTACCTGTGGGATGGCCCCGAGGCTCACGGACACACTCAGGTGAAGCAGTCAAGGAGCCGCTGCCTACAGGGACGGCTGGAATCGAGCAGAAAGGAAAAGCGTTTCCATTTCACGTTGTGAAATGACCTGCAGCGCCTGGACGGGGGTCAGGCAACAGCACGGGACCCAGACGCATGCTGAAATTGCCAAAGCTGCAGAGGGGCTGCAGAGCCCTTGTCTGGGACCTGGCAGCTTCCAAACTACTGTGTCCAGGCCACATGCAACACCCCTCAAGGACCAGATGGACCAACACGGGGCCTCTCAGGGCCTTCTGACCAGGAGACCTCTCACACACACAAAAGGAAACCCACACTAACGTGGGAGCATGGAGCACCAGGGCAAAAAATGATCATCCATGTTTCTCCTAAATCAGAGCCTGCTGGCTACTGCAAGGTCAACTATTGCAAGAAAACGTTCACAAATAATAAACCAAATACTAACAAACGCAAAAGGCCAGTAACCAATGAACACTGAACACTTACCCCTGCGATTCCCCTCAGGCTCAGGAACAGGATTACACCAAGAGGCTTGATCAGCATGGACTGCAGGAACCAAACAGGGAGTCAAACACGGGTGGGAGCTTCCATGGCACGTTGTGATCTCCTGCTTCCTCAGTCACCCGCTGTGATGGGAGAGGGTGAGATAATGACACGAGACACATACAGAGGTGTGTGTTCCCACAGCTAGAAACAGAGCACGGGTGACCTTTTTGCTGAGACCTAGCAGGTTTTCAGGCAAATTGAACATTCATGACTTGTCTGTGTAATACCACCAAGGCACAAAAAGCTTTTGGAAAGCCTCTGAGAGGATCTTGGGTACAATCACACACGAATAACCTATTAAAACACGAGTGTTTATTCGCTCAAGCAGACAGACAGTGACAACTCACCTCTGGGACAGCCCAAGGCTCCTAACCAGGACCCAGCTGAGAAGCTCGATCAACTCTGCCAAGGCCATGTCCTGGAGTCAAGCACAGATCAGAGAGGTTTCCAGGCTCACCGAGCAACACTCCTGCATTCCAGGTAAAAGAGGACATAGACAAGAGAGAAAAAACAAAACACAACACAACATATTTAGGACAACAGTGCCCATATCTTGCAGAAAAATAGCCGTATTTGGGGAAAAAACTGGCAAAACGACAAAATATTCCAAATATTTGGGGGCTAAATTGGTCAACACAGGCAAAACAATCTGAGTATTTGGGCAAAAAGTGGCCCAAAGAGGCAAAAACATCCACACTTGGGTGCAAAGCTGTCGGCAAACATGAAAACATCCCATATTTGGGATCACAGTGCCCATATCAGGGGAAAAAATGGGCAAAAGCACCTGAGTATATCGGGTCAAGAGAGGCAGAAAAAACCAAAGCACCACTAGATTTGAGCAAAACTGGCCAAAAAGGGGTATAACATCCCCAGATTCAGGGTGAAACTGGACCAAAGAGTCGAAGTATGCCCAGATTTGGGTAAAAAAATGGCCAAAAATGGCCCAAACACCCCCAGATTTGGGTATAAACAAAACTGGAAAACCAAAGAACTCCCAGATATAGGCAGAAACGATCCCAAAGGGCACAAATGTGCCCAGGTTTAGCTCTAAAGTGGCCCAAAGTGCCAAAGCAATCCCAGCTTTGATTTGCAACGGGCCCAAAGGCTCAAAGCGCGCCCTGGGATGGGGCCGTGTGGCACGAGGCTGGGGGGCAGGGAGGGCCCCACAGGGACTCAGTGCTGGTTTCTGCCCTGTGCCAGCACTCCCAGCCCCTGCTTGCCCAGAACCTGCCCCTGAAGCAGCCGCAGCCCCTCTCCCCTCCCTGCGGGTGTCTGCCCCCTGCCCACACCCTGGTGCTGCCTGGCTCGCCCTGCCCGGCCCAGCCCGGCTGCTCTCCCGGCCCCAGCCCCAGCCCTGGCCCCACTGCTGCCCTGCTGAGCTGCTCGGGGCTGGGTGCTGCCCCTGCTCGCCCACCTGCTCCCTGCGCTCGGCTGGAGCAGCCTGGGCGTCCCGGGCTGGCAGGGACACCAGGAGGAGGAACAGGGTGAGGACCATGGCCCCCACGCTCGCCCCATGATGCTGCTGCTGCCAAGACACAGCACAGCACGTCACCGAGGGGCTCTGACCTCACAGTCACATTGGAATCACCACATCTGCACACTGCTGCATGGCCTTGTGCTACACCAGCATGGAAGGAACAGAAGTGGAGAAGGGGGCACCTATTTTGGGAGGCAGCCCTGCCTGTGGGAGTGCACAGGCTCTCACTTCTTGCTTCCCAGAAATCAATCAATCAATCAATCCCAAAAGCTACATATTAATAGTAAATTTAAATAAAAAAAGCCAACTTCAAGGGTCTTTACTTGTAGCTATATTTGTCAGGCAGCTCTCTGGGAAGAAACCAGCTTTTCCTGCTAGTTTGACCACAGCTTCAATGCCTTTAAAGCCACCACTTCTGAGCTCTGCTGCTCCAACACAGCCTCACAGCCCAGCAAAATCATAGTGCAGGCAGAAAGCTTCACCATACAGAGATGGAGACAGTCAGGAATACGTTCCTCTCAAAAGCAGACACTGCAAGCCACTCTTCCTCTTGCTTACCAAATTCAGACAGCGTTAGAAAACAACAACAACAAGGAAGCGAGATTCTTCTTTTATGCACCCCATTGTATGGACCATTCAACATCAAGTCCAACCGAAGTCTGAACCTCCGAATGAGAAATGCCATCTTCAAATTTCTAGGAAAATGAAGGGCTTTGAAGTGGCAAGACCATAAAATGTTCATTAAAGCACTGCCATGCAAGTCCGCACCCCTGATCACAGACCACCTGCCCTGGTACCAAAGGCAGTGATGTTCTCAGCTGACATCTGGAAAGCAGCACAAAGTCTCATGTTCTCCAGTGCCAAACATGTAGTTTGGAACTGAAACAGGGCAGTAAACCATCTCCAGTCAGTCTGTTTTCATTCGAGGACATCAGGACAAGTTCAGTTCACGTTCACCAGGAATCACAGCAGGTCCCACCCGTCCCTGCAGACCCCAACACCGCTCCTGTGCAGGGTCCCCAGGAGCAGTAAGCACAGAACAAGAAACCTCCCTTCCAAAGAAGGCCCACAGCTGCTCTTCCAACGAGCTGCATAAGCAGCAGCTGAGAACAACCTCTGCTGTAGCTGCACCAGGCTCTGCTGTCTGCAGAAGGAGAGCAGCTCCTAAATGATCCCCAGCCCTACAGACACAGCCCAGGGCAGTGATGAGGAACCACCAGAGTGCAGGGACACCTGGCCATTCAGTTGAAGCTGCTGGGGAGAAGGACAGAGGACCAGCAAGAGACAAATCAGACAAGAGAGAAGACAGAGGAGCTGAGAGAGAAACAAACACACAGGGAAAAGGACGGAGAGATGAAGGCAAAAAGGCACAATGAGCTGGGATGAGACAGGGAGGAAGAACCAGCAGGGCTGATGAGCAGGACAGAGGGATGGGGAGGGGGGAGGAGGAGAAGCAGGAAGGGGCTGGAGAAAGACAGGGAGGGGGATGCACAGATGGAGAGACAAAAAGAAAGACAGGGAACAGAACAAAGGGAGTGAGAAATAAAGCAAAGTGGGGATCCAAATGAAGAGACTGGAAAGGGGAAACATGCAGCAAGGAGCTGGAGAAAGAGGAAAAGAGGGCTGAGCAGCAGGAAAGAGGAGGAGAAGACAACGAAAAGGCAGAGCCAGCTGGACAGGGGTGATATAGTGAGAAGGGATGGCACTGGGAACAGGGATGGGAGACAGAAAGAAAACCAGGACAGAAAGACATCAAAAGGAAGAGGAGCAGTAATCTGGACAGAGCTGGAGAAAGAAGCAGCCGGGAAAGGGAAGACAGGCAGAAAGACAGAAGGGGAGCAGGAGAGAGAAAGAACAATAAGGGTTGGGGGCAGGACAGAGATTGGGGAAAAAATCCTGGGGCGGGCAGCAAGATGGAGAGGGAGTAAAAAAGAAGAGGGGCAGGAATAGGTGCAGGGAGCAGGACAGAGGGATACAGTGAGAAATGATGGGGCAGGGAGCAGGACACAGCAACAGAGCAGAATGGTGACAAAGAGAAACCAGGGATGATGAGAAGCACAGAGCAGCGGAGACAGAGAGGGAGATACGAGAAACCCTGCACAGAGGTGGAGACGGGTGGAGGAAACGGTGAGGAAGAAGCAGAGAGGGGCAGAGAGAGAAGAGATGAAGAGGGAGAAGGACACGGTAGGAAAGAGGAGGGAGCAGGGAGGGAGGGAGGGGAGCACAAAACAGGATGAAATGAGCCCAAGGGCCCAGCACTCACCACAGTTCCTGCTCTCTGCACTGCCAGGCAAGCTGTGCAGTTCAGGCACTTCTGTCTGCCTGTCTTTCCCTCCCCTCCTATTCTGTAGCTCCAGTCGTTTGTCCATCCCGCACCTAAGAGAACACATGGGTGTCTGACAGCTCTCACAGCACGAGGCTCCCCAGACGCACCCCACACACACACACACTATACGGCCGGACAGTGATTTTCCCCACTTACACAGACCCTGCGGTGCACGTTTGTGATCTGCTCTGCTGAGGCTGCTCACAGGGACTCTTCCTCACCCAGAGGGGCAGCTGTCTCTGGTGCAGCTGCAGCAGCAGCTGTGGGGATCCCCTGCACTTCACCCTCCAGCTGCTTCCCCTTCTCCTGCTCTCTCCAGCTCCAGCCCCAGCAGCTCCTCTCCAGAAAGTGCCCCCTGCCCCCTCCCCCGCCCAGGAGAACAAGGCCAGAGCAGCCCACACACACCTGGGCCAGAGGCAGCAAGACATCTCCAGGGCCCCAGAGGGAGGAAAAAGGGCCCCAGGGCTGGGCCGGGCGCTGCTCGGCCTCGGGCAGCTCCACGGGCGCCATGGCAAAACTCACGCTGGCCGCCTGCAGAGCAACCGCCTGCTCAGCCTGGGCTGCGCCACCATTGGTCAGGAGGGCTGTCAGTCTCCCCCCCTGAGCTGATCCTGCAGCTGATTGGCTGCCTGGGCAGTGATTCTGTCCTGCTTTGGGGCTCACCCTGCCCTGAGGTGATACTCTCTCTGATTGGCGACCTGAGGGGTTACTCCCTCCACAGTGTCCGCCTTCCCTGAGCCGCTGTTTCCTCTGATTGGCTGTCTGGGATTTCCCACTGGCTCCCCCCACCAAATGATTGGTCAGACTATTTGTCAATCATCCTGTGCTGCACTCCCACCAGGTGTGATTGGTGCAGTCAGCACAGCCCACCCCTCAGGG
This sequence comes from Patagioenas fasciata, assembly GCF_037038585.1. Taxonomy (NCBI): domain Eukaryota; kingdom Metazoa; phylum Chordata; class Aves; order Columbiformes; family Columbidae; genus Patagioenas; species Patagioenas fasciata. The sequence goes on from NC_092541.1 coordinate 7,481,642, forward strand.
CTGCCCAGTTTGTTCAACTGTCGCCAACTGTCCTGCAGGTCTCAAAGCTCGATTGGCTGCTTACGTTTCAATCACATGACTTGCCCCGCCTCCTCAAATGTGATTGGCTGCATTTCATCCCCTGGCTGTCCACAGACTTCCGGGCGGTTGTTGCCAGGCAGTGGCTCCACCTGAAAATGAAGCTGTGGACCCTGACCAAAGGCCGTGGGTGATGAAAGATGCGTTGGGACCCTAAACATGAGGATTTGGCCCCAAGAAGAGGGCTCTGGGCACTCAGAAAGACGGGCAGATGCCACAGATGGCGCTTTGGGCCCTGCACACGAGGGGACCCTCTTGGCTCCACCCGAGCTGGGTTTGGTGCCCGTGACCCCACGCTCCAGCTCTGCTGTGCTTTCTGACCTCATGGGCCCTCTTGTCCTGCCAAACTTCTGCTGCCAAACCCTGCTGTGGGAAACAATCCCCTTGCCAAGAGAACAGCCCCGGGCAGGATCTCTCAGCAAAGCGTATTTTATAAACGATTTGGCAAGACCAGGTGTTCTACCCAAAGACAGCACAGGGAATGGGACAAAAAGCCCCCGCTTACACATCCACCAACCCCAGCTGCACATTCCCTGCCCTGCTCCCCAGCGCTTGGCACTGCAGGGGTTACAGACTCCCCAGGGCTGGCCTCAGTTTACCTGTCTCATTCATCTAATTAACAACCCTCTCACCTTATTGATTTATTTGAAATATGGATTCCTGGCTCTTTGGTTGCCCTTCCCCCTCGATTATCTTTTTAAACACAGGGATCAGTTTGGACTGTGAGCACCTCGGTGCCACCCTCGCCACCCTTGGCCACCGCCACCGCCACCCCAGTGACCCCCACGGCTCCACCAGTGAACTGGAATGATGGCACGGGGCGTGCGTGTGTCTCTGGGGTCCCTGTGGCCAGCTGTGTGTCCCACGGGTGTGTGTCTGTGCTGGGGCACGTATCCCATGGCTGGCATGGCCAGGACAAGCACGTCTGCAGGATGGAGCTGCCCCAGCCTCCCTGCTCCTGTGCTGGCTCTGACTCGTGCCCATGACCCAGCCCGTCTGCACATCCCAGCAGTCTCTGTGACCCAGGCCATCCATGTCCCAGCCTATCTCTATGTCCCAGCCCACCCCCGTGTCCCAGTCCATCTCCATGTCTCAGCAGCCTCTGCGCCCTCACGTGTCCTGGTTTTGGTAAAAAACAAGTTTCTCTTCTAGTGAATTTTGCCTGTCAGCCAAAGCCTTCATGTCAGCTGCATTTTCCTGGAGAACCAGACACATGTTTTGGCAAACCCAGCAATGCAATGGAAACTTATTGACAAGCACAGATGGACATCTCGCGAGAGGGGCAACGAGAAACCGGTGAGCAACTGTGTATAACATTCTGTTCACGTGAATACTTCATATAAAAGCGGGAGATCACGAGAATCTCGTCCCTTTTCCTTCCCTTTTGCCTTTTTCCTTCCCTTCTGCTCATGGCCGACATCAGGAGAGGACCTTGCTGGTCGTCCCTGCGAACGGAGGCCAGTGAGAGACTGAATCCAGCTCCGGTTGGCTGCAGAGTCTGATCCAGGACTTTGGGTGCTGGCTCTGCAGTTGCTGAGACTTACAAGATGGGTTTTGTATATTTGTATTATTTTCTCTGTTCTTATCAGTAGCATCAGTAAAACATCTTGAACTTTTCCAACTCTCTCCCCTCTGTGCTTCTTCCCCTCCCGATCGCCTGTGCTGAGTGGGAAGGGGGGAGAGGGAGGGGCAAAAGGGGGAGTGGGGGGCAGAGGAGGTTGACAACACATCTGCCAGGGTTTGATTGTCACCCCGCAATCCTAACCCTCGACAGGGACAAAGGGGGACCCAGGATGTCACAATGGGCCCTGGGGACACCGGGGGGTCCTGGGATGTCACAATGGCCCCTGGGGACAACGGGGGGTCCTGGGATGTCACAATGAGCCCCAGTGACAAAGGGGTTCACCATGGTGCCACAATGGGCCCTGGGGACAAAGGGGGTCCCCATGGTACAACAATGGGCCCTGGGGACAAACGAGGTCCCAAGGATGTCACAATCGGCCCTGGAGACAAAGAGAGGGTCCCCTGAATGTCACAATGGGCTCTGGGGACAAGGGGGGTCCCCAGGATGTCACAATGGCCCCTGGGGACAAAGGGGGTCCCCAGGATGTAACAATGGGCCCTGGGGACAAACGGGATCCCCAGGATGTCACAATGGGCCCTGGGGACAAAGGGGGGTCCCCATGATGTCACAATGGGCCTTGGAGACAAGGGGTGTCCCACCCTGTCACAATGGTCCCTGGGGACAAAGGGGTCCCCAGGATGTCACAATGGGCCCTGGGGACAAGGGGGGGTCATGGGATGTCACAATGGTCCCTGGGGACAAAGGGGTCCCCAGGATGTCACAATGGGCCCTGGGGACAAGGGGGGGTCATGGGATGTCACAATGGGTCCTGGGGACAAAGGGGTCCCCACGGTGTCACAATGGGCCCTTGGGACAAAGTGGAGTCCTGGTATGCCACAATGGGCCCCAGTGACAAAGGGGGTCCCCACGGTGTCACAATGAGCCCTTGTGACAACAGGGTCCCCAGGATGTCACAATGGGGTCTGGAGACAAGGGGGGTCCTGGGATGTCACAATGGGCCCTGGGGACAAAGGGGGCTGCCCAGGATGTCACAATGGACTCTGGGGACAATGGGGGTCCCCAGGATGTCACAAAGGGCCCTGGGGACAAGGGTGGGTGCTGGTACGTCACAATGGCCCCTGGGGACAAAGGTGGTCCCCAGGATGTCACAATGCGCCCTGGGGAAAATGGGGGGTCCTGGGACGTCACAATGGGCCCTGGGGACAAAGGGGGTCCCCATGGTGCCACAATGGGCCCTAGGGACAAACGGGGTCTCCAGGATGTCACAATCGGCCCTGGGGACAAAGGGGGCTCCCAAGGATGTCACAATTGGCACTGGAGAAAAAGGGGAGGGTCCCCACGGTGCCACGACGGGCCCTGGGGACAAGGGGGTTCCCAGGATGTCACAATGGGCCCTGGGGACAATGGGGGGTCCTGGGATGTCACAATGGGCCCTGGGGACAAAGGGAGTCCCCAGGATGTCCCAATGGGCCCTGGGGACAAAGGGGGTTCCCCACGGTGTCACAATGAGCCCTGGGGACAATGGGGGATTCTGGGATGTCACAATGGGCCCTGGGGACAAAGTAAGGTCCTCGGCTGTCACAATGAGCCCTGAGGACAAGGGGGGTCCCCAGAATTTCACAATGAGCACTGGGGACAAAGTGGGGTCCTGGGATGTCAAAATGGGCCCTGGGGACAAAGGGGGTCCCTTAATTGTCACAATGGGCCCTGGGGACAAGGGGGGTCCCTTAATTGTCACAATGGGCCCTGGGGACAAAGTGGGGTCCTGGAATGTCACAATGGGCCCAGAGGACAAAGGGGGTCCCCATGGTGCCACAGTGGGCCCTGGGGACAAAGGGGGTCCTGAGACGTCACAATGGGCCCTAGGGAAAAGGCGGGGTCCCCACGGTGTCACAATGGGCCCTGGGGACAATGGGGGGTCCTGGGATGTCACAATGGGCCCCAGTGACAAAGGGGGTCCCCATGGTGCGACAACGAGCTCTGGGGATAAAGGGGGTCTCCAGGATGTCACAATGGGCCCTGGGGACAAAGGAAGTCCCCAGAATGCCACAATGGGTCCTGGAAAGAAGTGGGGTCCCCACGGTGTCACAATGGGTCTTGGGGACAAAGGGGGGTTCCCAGGATGTCACAATGGGCCCCGGGGACAAAGGGGTCCCCAGGATGTCACAATGGGCCCCGGGGACAAAGGCGGGGTCCCCATGGTGTCACAATGGACCCAAGTGACAGGACGAGTCCCCACGGTACCACTATGGGCCCTGGAGACCAGGGGGTTCCCCGGATTTCACAATGGGCCCTGGGGACAAGGGGGGTCCCCAGGATGTCACAATGGGCACTGGGGACAACGAGGGGTCCTGGGACGTCACAATGAGCCCTGGGGAGAAAGGGGGGTCCCCACCCTGTCAGAAGGGACCCTGGGGACAAGGTGGGGTCCTGGGATGTCACAATGGGCCCTGGGGACAAAGGGGGTGTCCATGGTGCCACAATGGGCCCTGGGGACTAGGGGGGGGGGGTCCCCTCGGTGCCACGATGGGCCCTGGGGACAAGGGGGTCCCCAGAATGTCACAATGGGCCCTGAAGACAAATTGGGGTTCTGGGATGTCACAATGGGCCCTGGGGACAAAGGGGGTCCCCATGGTGCCACAATGGGCCCTGGGGACAAAGAGGGGTCCCCAGAATGTCACAATGGGCCCTGGGGACATTTGGGGTCCCCAGAATGTCACAATGGGCCCTGGGAACAATAGAGGGTCCTGGGACGTCACAATGGGCCCTGGAGTAAAGGGGGGTCCCCAGGATGTCACAATAGGACCTGGGGACAAAGAGGAGTCCCCTGAATGTCATAATGGGCCCTGAGGACAAGGAGGGTCTCCACGGTGTCACAATGGGCCCTGGGGACAATGGGGGGTCCTGGGATGTCACAATAGGCCCTGGGGACAAAGGGGGTCTTCAGGATGTCACAATGGGCCCGGGGGACAAAGGGGGTCCCCAGGATGTCACAATAGGCCCTGGGGAAAAAGAGGGCTCCCCAGGATATCACAATGGGCCCTGGGGACAAAGAGGGGTCCACAGGATGTGCACAATGGGCCCTGGGGACAAAGGGGGCTCCCCAGGATATCACAATGGGCTCTGGTGACATAGGGGTCCCCAAGATGTCACAACGGGTCCTGGGGACAAGGGTGGTCCCAAGGATGTCACAATGGGCACTGGAGACAAAGGGGGGGTCCCCACGGTGCCACGATGGGCCCTGGGGACAAGGGGGTCCCCAGGATGTAACAATGTGCCCTTGGGACAATGGGGGCTCCTGCGATGTCACAATGGGCCCTGGGGACAAAGGGAGGCCCCAGGATGTCACAATGGACCCTGGGGACAAAAGGGGTCCCCGGGATGTCAAAATGGGCCCAGGGGACAACGAAGCATCCTGGGACGCCACAATGGGCCCGGGGAAAAAGGGGGGTCCCCAGGTTGTTCACAATGGGCCCTGGGGACAATGGGGGTCCTGGGATGTCACAATGAACGCTAGGGACAAAGGGGGTCCCCAGGATGTCACAATGGGCCCTGGGGATAAAGGGGACTCCCCAGGATGTCACAATAGGCCCTGGGGACAAAGGGGGTCCCCAGGATGTCACAACGGGCCCTGGGTACAAGGGGGGTCCCACCCTGTCACAATGAGCACTGGGGACAAAGGGGGTCCCCAGGATGTCACAATGGGCACTGGAGACAAAGGGGGGGTCTCCACGGTGCCACAATGGGCCCTGGGGACAAGAGGGTCCCCACGGTTTCACAATGGGCCCTGGGGACAAGGGGGATCCCCGCCCTGTCACAATGGGCCCTGGGGCCAAAGGGATCCCCATGGTGTCACAATGGGCCCTGGGGACTGCGGGGGGTACTAGGATGTCACAATGGGTCTTGGGGACAAAGGGGGTACCCAGGATGTCAAAATGGGCCCTGGGGACAATGGGGGGTCCCTTGAAGGTCACAATGGGCCCATGGGACAAAGAGGGTGCCCACGGTGTCACAGTGGGCCCTGGCGACAAAGGGGGATCCCCAGGATGTCACAATGGGCCCCGGGGACAAAGTAAAATCCTGGAATGTCACTATGGTCCCCAGTGACAAAGGCGCTCCACATGGTGCCACAATGGGCCCTGGGGACAAAGTGGGTCCCCAGGATGTCACAATGGGCTTTGGGGACAAGGCGGGGTCCCCAGGATGTCACAATGGTCCCTGGGGACAATGGGGGGTCCTGGGACGTCACAATGGGCCCTGGGGACAAAGGCGGTCCCAGGGTGTCACAATAAGCCATGGGGACAAGGGGGGTCCCCAGGATGTCACAATGGGCACTGGGGACAAAGGGGGGTCCCCACGTTGCCATGATGGGCCCTGGCGACAAGGGGGTCCCCAGGATGTCACAATGGGCCCATGGGACAAAGGGGGTACCCATGGTGTCACAATGGGCCCTGGGGACAACTTGGGGTCCTGGGATGTCACAATGAGCCCCGGTGACAAAGGGGGTCCCTGTGGTGCCACAATGTGCCCCTGGGACAAAGGGGGTCCCCAGAATGTCATAATGGGCACTGGGGACAAGGGGGGTCCCCAGGATGTCACAAGTGGCCCTGGGGATAAAGGGGGTCCCCATGGTGCCACAATGTGCCCCTGGGACAAAGGGGTCCCCAGGATGTCACAATAAGCCCTGGGGAGAAGGGGGGTCCCCAGGATGTCAGAATGGGCCCTGGGGACAACGCGGGGTCCTGGGATGTCACAATGGGCCACGGGGACAAAGGCGATCCCCATGGTGTCACAATGGGCCCTGGGGACAAGGGGGTCCCCAGGATGTCACAATGGGCTCATGGGATAAAGGGGGTACCCACGGTGTCACTATAGGCCCTGGGGACAACGGGGGGTCCCCACGGTGCCACGATGGGTCGTGTGGACAAGGGGGTCCCCAGGATGTTCACAACGGGCCCTGAGGACAAAGGGGGTCCCCACGGTGTCACAATGGTCCCTGGGGACAACGCGGGGTCCTGGGATGTCACAATGGGCCCTGGGGACAAAGGTGGTCCCCAGGATGTCACAATAAGCCCTGGGGACAAGGGGGGTCCCCAGGATGTCACAATGGGCACTGGGGACAAAGGGGGTACCCACAGTGTCACTATAGGCCCTGGGGACAACGGGGGGTCCCCACGGTGCCACGATGGGCCCTGGGGACAAGGGGGTCCCCAGGATGTTCACAATGGGCCCTGGAGACAATGGGGTGTCCCCAGGATGTCACAATCGGCCCTGGGCACAAAGGGGGGTGCACATGGTGTCAAAATGGGCCCTGGGGACAAAGGGCGTCCCCAGGATGTCACAGTGGGCCCTGGGGACAAAGTGGTCCCCATGGTATCAGAATGGGCCCTGGGGACAAAGAGGGGTGCCCTGAATGTCACAATGGGCCCTGAGGACAAAGGGGGGTCCCCAGGATGTCGCAATGGGCCTTGGGGACAATGGGGGGTCCTAGGATGTCACAATGGGCCCGAGTGACAAATGGGGTCTCCATGGTGTCACAATGGGCCCTGAAGACAAAGGGGGTCCCCTGAATGTCACAATGGGCCCTGAGGACAATGGGGGTTCCTGGAACGTCACAATGGGCCCTGGGGAGAAAGGGAGGTCCCCAGGATGTCACAATGGGCCCTGGAGACAATTGGGGGTTTTGGGATGTCACGATGGGCTCTGACGACAAGGGGAGGTGCCCATGGTGTCAGAATGGGTCCTCAGTGACAAGGGGGGTCCCTATAGTGTCACAATGGGCTCTGCAGACAATGGGGGGTCCTGGGATGTCACAATGGGCACCAGTGACAAAGGGGGTCCTCATGGTGCCACGATGGGCCCTGGGGAGTAAGTGGGGTCCTGGGATGTCACAATGGGTCCTGGGGACAAAGGGTGATCCTTTGATGTCACAAGGGGCCCTGGAGGCAAGGGGGTCCCCAGGATGTTACAATGGGCCCTGGGCACAAAGGGGGGTCCCCATAGTGTCACAATGGGTCCCCAGTGACAAGGGGGTCCCCACGGTGCCACGATGGGCCCTGGGGACAAGAGGGGGTCCCCATGGTGTCACAATGGACCCTGGGGTCAAAGGGGGTTCCCAGGACATCACAATGGGCTCTGGGGACAATGGGGATCCTGGGACATCACAATGAGCCCTGGGGACAAGGGGGGGTCCTGGGACATCACAATGGGTCCTGGGGACAAAGCGGTTCCCCAGGATGTCACAATGGGCCCCGGGGACAAAGCAGGGTCCTGGGACGTCACAATGGGCCCTGGAGACAAAGGGATTCCCCAGGATGTCACAATGGGCCCTGGGGACAAAGGGGGTCCCCACAGTGTCACAATGGTCCCTGGGGACAAAGGAGATCCCCACAGTGTCACAATGGGCCCAGGGGACAAAAGGGGGACCCCAGGATGTCACAATGGGCCCAGGGGACAATGGGGGGTCCTGGGACGTTATAATGGGCCCTCGGGAAAAAGGGGGTCCACATGGTGCCACAATGGGCCCTGGGGACAACGGGGGTCCCAGGATGCCACAATGGACACTGGGGACAAGGGGGTCCCCAGGATGTCACAATGGGCCCTGGGGACAACGGTGGCTCCTGATGTCACAATGGGCCCTGGGGACAAAGTGGGGTCCTAAGATGTCACAATGGGCACTGGGGACAAAGGGGGTCCCCATGGTGCCACAATGGGCCTTGGGGACAATGGGGTCTCCCCAGGATGTCACAATGGGCCTTGGGGACAAAGGGGTGTCCCCTGAATATGCATAATGGGCCCTGGGGACAAAGGGTGGTTGCCGGGATGTCTCAGTGGGCCCTGGGGACAATGGGGTGTCCTGGGATGTCACAATGGGCCCCAGTGACAAATGGGGTCTCCACGGTGTCACAATGGGCCCTGGGGATAAAGGGGGGTCTCCAGGATGTCACAATGGGCCCAAGTGATGAGTCCCCACAGTGCCACTATGGGCCCTGGAGACAAGGGGGGTCCCCAGGATGTCACGATGGGGCCTGGGGACAACTAGGGGTCCTGGGACGTCACAATGAGCCCTGGGGAAAAAGGGTGGTCCCCATGATGTCACAATGGGCACTGGAGACAGTGGGGGGTCCTGGGATGTCACAATGGGCCCTGGGGACAAAGTAAGGTCCTCGGCTGTCACAATGAGCCCTGAGGACAAGGGGGGTCCCCAGAATTTCACAATGAGCACTGGGGACAAAGTGGGGTCCTGGGATGTCAAAATGGGCCCTGGGGACAAAGGGGGTCCCTTAATTGTCACAATGGGCCCTGGGGACAAGGGGGGTCCCCACGGTGTCACAATGGGCCCTGGGGACAAAGTGGGGTCCTGGAATGTCACAATGGGCCCAGAGGACAAAGGGGGTCCCCATGGTGCCACAGTGGGCCCTGGGGACAAAGGGGGTCCTGAGACGTCACAATGGGCCCTGGGGAAAAGGCGGGGTCCCCACGGTGTCACAATGGGCCCTGGGGACAAAGGGGGGTCCCCAGGATGTCACAATGGGCCCCGGGGACAAAGGGGTCCCCAGGATGTCACAATGGGTACTGGGGACAAAGGCGGGGTCCCCATGGTGTCACAATGGACCCAAGTGACAGGACGAGTCCCCACGGTACCACTATGGGCCCTGGAGACCAGGGGGTTCCCCGGATTTCACAATGGGCCCTGGGGACAAGGGGGGTCCCCAGGATGTCACAATGGGCACTGGGGACAACGAGGGGTCCTGGGATGTCACAATGAACCCTAGGGACAAAGGGGGTCCCCAGGATGTCACAATGGGCCCTGGGGATAAAGGGTACTCCCCAGGATGTCACAATAGGCCCTGGGGACAAAGGGGGTCCCCAGGATGTCACAACGGGCCCTGGGGACATTTGGGGTCCCCAGAATGTCACAATGGGCCCTGGGAACAATAGGGGGTCCTGGGACGTCACAATGGGCCCTGGAGTAAAGGGGGGTCCCCAGGATGTCACAATAGGCCCTGGGGACAAAGAGGAGTCCCCTGAATGTCATAATGGGCCCTGAGGACAAGGAGGGTCTCCACGGTGTCACAATGGGCCCTGGGGACAATGGGGGGTCCTGGGATGTCACAATAGGCCCTGGGGACAAAGGGGGTCCCCATGATTTCACAATGGGCCCAGGGGACAATGGGGCATCCTGGGACGTCACAATGGGCCCTGGGGACAAAGGGGGTCCCCATGGTGTCACAATGGCCCTGGGGATAAAGGGGGAACCCAGGATGTGTATAATGGGGCCTGGGGACAATGGGGGGTCCTGGGATGTCACAATGGGCTCTGGGGACAATAGGGGGTCCTGGGACGTCACAATGGGCCCTGGAGAAAAGGGGGGGTCCTGGCATGTCACAGTGGGCCCTGGGGACAAAGTGGTCCCCATGGTATCAGAATGGGCCCTGGGGACAAAGAGGGGTGCCCTGAATGTCACAATGGGCCCTGAGGACAAAGGGGGTTCCTGGAACGTCACAATGGGCCCTGGGGAGAAAGGGAGGTCCCCAGGATGTCACAATGGGCCCTGGAGACAATTGGGGGTTTTGGGATGTCACGATGGGCTCTGACGACAAGGGGAGGTGCCCATGGTGTCACAATGGGTCCTCAGTGACAAGGGGGGTCCCTATAGTGTCACAATGGGCTCTGCAGACAATGGGGGGTCCTGGGATGTCACAATGGGCACCAGTGACAAAGGGGGTCCTCATGGTGCCACAATGGGCCCTGGGGACAAAGGGTGATCCTTTGATGTCACAAGGGGCCCTGGAGGCAAGGGGGTCCCCAGGATGTTACAATGGGCCCTGGGCACAAAGGGGGGTCCCCATGGTGTCACAATGGACCCTGGGGTCAAAGGGGGTTCCCAGGACATCACAATGGGCTCTGGGGACAATGGGGATCCTGGGACATGAGCCATGGGGACAAGGGGGGGTCCTGGGACCTCACAATGGGTCCTGGGGACAAAGCGGTTCCCCAGGACGTCACAATGGGCCCTGGGGACATAGGGGGTCCCCACAGTGTCACAATGGGCCCTGGGGACAAAGGAGGTCCCCACAGTGTCACAATGGGCCCAGGGGACAAAAGGGGGACCCCAGGATGTCACAATGGGCCCAGGGGAGAATGGGGGGTCCTGGGACGTTATAATGGGCCCTCGGGAAAAAGGGGGTCCACATGGTGCCACAATGGGCCCTGGGGACAACGGGGGTCCACATGGATGCCACAATGGACACTGGGGACAAGGGGGTCCCCAGGATGTCACAATGGGCCCTAGGGACACAGGTGGCTCCTGGGATGTCACAATGGGCCCTGGGGACACAGGTGGTCCCCAGGATGTCACAATGGGCCCTGGGGACAAAGTGGGGTCCTAAGATGTCACAATGGGCACTGGGGACAAAGGGGGTCCCCATGGTGCCACAATGGGCCTTGAGGACAATGGGGTCTCCCCAGGATGTCACAATGGGCCTTGGGGACAAAGGGGTGTCCCCTGAATTTGCATAATGGGCCCTGGGGACAAAGGGTGGTCGCCAGGATGTCTCAGTGGGCCCTGGGGACAATGGGGGGTCCTGGGATGTCACAATGGGCCCCAGTGACAAAGGGGGTCCCCATGGTGCGACAACGAGCTCTGGGGATAAAGAGGGTCTCCAGGATGTCACAATGGGCCCAAGTGATGAGTCCCCACAGTGCCACTATGGGCCCTGGAGACAAGGGGGGTCCCCAGGATGTCACGATGGGGCCTGGGGACAACGAGGGGTCCTGGGACGTCACAATGAGCCCTGGGGAAAAAGGGTGGTCCCCATGATGTCACAATGGGCACTGGAGACAGTGGGGGGTCCTGGGATGTCACAATGGGCCCTGGGGACAAAGTAAGGTCCTCGGCTGTCACAATGAGCCCTGAGGACAAGGGGGGTCCCCAGAATTTCACAATGAGCACTGGGGACAAAGTGGGGTCCTGGGATGTCAAAATGGGCCCTGGGGACAAAGGGGGTCTCTTAATTGTCACAATGGGCCCTGGGGACAAGGGGGGTCCCCACGGTGTCACAATGGGCCCTGGGGACAAAGTGGGGTCCTGGAATGTCACAATGGGCCCAGAGGACAAAGGGGGTCCCCATGGTGCCACAGTGGGCCCTGGGGACAAAGGGGGTCCTGAGACGTCACAATGGGCCCTGGGGAAAAGGCGGGGTCCCCACGGTGTCACAATGGGCCCTGGGGACAATGGGGGGTCCTGGGATGTCACAATGGGCCCCAGTGACAAAGGGGGTCCCCATGGTGCGACAACGAGCTCTGGGGATGAAGGGGGTCTCCAGGATGTCACAATGGGCCCTGGGGACAAAGGAAGTCCCCAGAATGCCACAATGGGTCCTGGAAAGAAGTGGGGTCCCCACGGTGTCACAATGGGCCTTGGGGACAAAGGGGGGTCCCCAGGATGTCACAATGGGCCCCGGGGACAAAGGGGTCCCCAGGATGTCACAATGGGCCCCGGGGACAAAGGCGGGGTCCCCATGGTGTCACAATGGACCCAAGTGACAGGACGAGTCCCCACGGTACCACTATGGGCCCTGGAGACCAGGGGGTTCCCCGGATTTCACAATGGGCCCTGGGGACAAGGGGGGTGTCCATGGTGCCACAATGGGCCCTGGGGACTAGCGGGGGGGGGTCCCCTCGGTGCCACGATGGGCCCTGGGGACAAGGGGGTCCCCAGGATGTCACAATGGGCCCTGAGGACAAATTGGGGTTCTGGGACGTCACAATAGGCCCTGGGGACAAAGGGGGTCCCCAGAATGTCACAATGGGCCCTGGGGACATTTGGGGTCCCCAGAATGTCACAATGGGCCCTGGGGACAATGGGGGATCCTGAGACGTCACAATGGGCCCTGGGGACAAAGTGGGTCCCCATGGTGTCACAACACCCTGGGGACAATGCAGGGTCCCCAGGATGTCACAATGGCCCCTGGGGACATTAGGGGTCCCCACAGTTTCACGATCTTAACCCTTGACACCCCCCAACTACTGGGTCCTTAGGGTTACTCCCGGGTCCCTCCTGAACTGAATCCCCGCCCGAACTCCTGGGTCTGATAGAGGGAACGAACATTTTAAGGGTTAACAAAACATAATTGGGTGCCCACTAACGAGCCAACACTTTAGGGCTGAGCCACACGAGCCCTTAGTTCAGAGCTTTAGGTGAACTCATGGTAAGGAAACCAGAACCCAGCAGTGCCAGGATCAGGAGTTTTACGGCACCAGCTGTGAACTCGAGGGGACGAGAGAACCGAGATTTACAGCAAAAAGGGGGTGCCAGGCTGGGTTCAACCGACCTGGAGCTTGGGTCCCAGTCCATTCAACACAAGGAGCCAAACCTGAGGAAGCTGAAGGAGCCTTCATCCAAAGACCCCTCCTCCAGAGCACCAGGTGGCGCCGCGCAGGCGAACAGGGGGCGTCCAGGCGGAGACCACGGCAGTGATGAGCGGGAAAGGTTATGGATGTGTGCGGGCGCTCCGGGGTCGTTGGGACACGAGCACCTCGCTGTATTTAAACGCAGCTCCTGCCGCTCGGAGCGGCGCACGAGGGGTGGAACCATCGCTCCCCTTGCGCCCGACGGCGAAACGAACGCAGCTGCTCTGGAGCCCTGCGGGGTGTGGAGGTTCATGGCTCCGGAGGCTGTAACGTTGTTTCTGCGCCTCCGTTCCCCTCATGCCCCCCCATTCCCTTCACACCGACCCTCAATCCACCCCCCACCCGACCCCCAGCTCCCCCCAAACCCCGACCCCCAGCTCCCCCCCACCGACCCCCAAATGCCCCCCCGACCCCCAATTCCTCCCCAGACTGACCCCCAATGCCCCCTCACACCGACCCCCAAGGCCGCCCCCGCACACCAACCCCCCAGTTCCCCCCTCAAACACCGACCCCCAATCCCCCCCCGGACCCTAATTCCCCCTCGCACTGACCCCCAACGCCCCCCACACCAACCCCTAATGCCCCTCACATCAACCCCCAAATCCTCCCCAGACTGACCCCTCAAATCCTCCCCAGACCAACCCCCAACTTCCCCCCCACACCGACCCCCAATTCCCCCTCACACCGACCCCCAATGTCCCCCCCCCCACACCAGACCCCAATTCCCCCCCACACTGATCCCCAATGCCCCCCCCACACCGACCCCCAATTCCTCCCCAGACTGACCCCCAATGCCCCCTCACACCGACCCCCAAGGCCCCCCCTGCACTGACCCCCCCACACCGACGCCCCAATTCCCCCCTCAAACACCGACCCCCAGTGCCCCCCCACTGGACCCTAATTCCCCCTCGCACCGACCCCCAATGCCCCCCCACACACTGACCCCCAGTTCCTGCCCCCCACACCAACCCCTAATGCCCCTCACATCGACCCCCAAATCCTCCCCACACTGACCCCTCAAATCCTCCCCAGACCAACCCCCAACTTCCCCCACACCGACCCCAATTCCCCCTCACACCGACCCCCCAAGCCCCCCCCACCGATCCTCAATTCCTCCCCCACACCGCCCCCCAATTCCCCCCTCACACCGACCCCAAATCCCCACCACCACACTGCCCCCCAAATCCCCCCCTCACACCGACCCCCAATGCCCCTCACGCCGACCCCAATTCCTCCCCCCACACCGACCCCCAATGCCCCTCACGCCGACCCCCAGTTCCCCTCACAACCTCCACCAAAACGGCGGCGCCTCCCTCTCCTCCCTCCCGCCTTTTCCCGCCACACACTCCCGGACGTGACGCCGGCGAGGGGGCGTGGCCGGCGGCGAGGGGGCGTGGCCGCGGCGCCGGCGGGCGGGAAGCGCCGGGGCGGGAAACACCGGGTGAGGAGATCGCGTCCCCTCGTGTCCCTCGTGTCCCTTCATGTCCCATCGTGTCCCCTCGTGTCCCTCGGGTCCCCTCATCGTCCCCTCGTGTCCCTCGGGGCCCCTCGTGTCCCCTCATCTCCTCAGCACCCCCACTGGAGCCCGCCCGTCCCTCCCCTCCAGGAGAGACCCCGGGGCTGGGGCGGATCCGCCATCAATCCCCCCACAGACTTTTTCTCTCTTTCATCCCCCTTTTCCCTCTTTTCCCTCTTTCCCCCTTTATCCCTCTTTCCCCCCTTTTTCCCTTCCCCCCCTTTTTCCCTCTTTTCCCTCTTTCCGCCGTTTTTCCCTCTTTTCCCTCTTTCCCCCCTTTTCCCTCTTCCCCCTTTTCCCCCCCTTTTTCCCTCTTTTCCCTCTTTCCCCCTTTATCCCTGTTTCCCCCCTTTTTCTCCCTTTCCCCCCTTTTTCCCTCTTCCCCCTCTTTTCCCCCTTTTTCTCCCTTTTTCCTTCTTCCCCCCCTTTTCCGCCTTTTCCCTCTTTCCCCCTTTATCCCTCTTTTCCCTCTTTCCGCCCTTTTCCCTCTTCCGCCCTTTTTCCCTCTTTTCCCTCTTTCCCCTTTATCCCTCTTCGCCCCCTTTTTCCCTCTTTTTCCTCTTCACCCCCTCTTCCCCCTCTTCCCCCTTTTTCCCTTTTCCCCCCTTTTCCCCCTTTTTCCTCTTTCCCCCCTTTTCTCCCCTTTTCCCTCTTCCCTCTTTTCCCTTCTTTCCCCCCTTTCCCTCTTCCCCCCTCTTTCCATCTTATCCCTCTTTTCCCCCTTTATCCCTGTTTCTTCCCTTTTCCCCCCCTTTCCCTCTTTCCTCGCTTTTTCCCTATTTTTCCCTCTTTCCCCCCTTTTTCCCTCTTTTCCCTCTTTCCTCGCTTTTTCCCTCTTTTTCCCTCTTTCCCCCCTTTTTCCCTCTTTCCCCCCTTTTTCCCCCTTTTCCCTCTTTCCTTGCTTTTTCCCCCTTTTCCCTCTTTCCCCCCTTTTCCCCCCTTTTCCCTTTTTCCCCCTTTCCCCCCTTTTCCCTCTTCCCCCGTTTCCCTCTCCCGTTTTCCCGTCCCTCCTCCCATTCCCGTGCAGCCCAACCCCTTCCCCCCTTTTCCCCAGAGCAGTTTTCATACAGATCCCCCCTTTCCCCCCAGCCCCGAACCCCCGGGGGTTTCTCAGCATCAGCAGCCACTTCACTCCCCCCAATTTAACTCTTTGTGTCCCTTTTCCAGGCTCTTTGGGAGCCCGGGTGTCCTGGGGCCGCTCTGGTTTTTGCTCCGGGGTGTTTGGAGCCCGGTGACCATGGACCTGTTTCCCTTGGGCGACGAGCTGCGTGGCTTTGCCCAGAGCCCCGGGCTGCTCTGCGGGGAAGCGCTGGACCTGAGCCTGGAGCCCAGTCTGAGCCTGGAGCCCAACCTGGAGCCCAACCTGAGCCTGGAGCCCGACCTGAGCCTGGAGCCCAACCTGAGCCTGGAGCCCGACCTGGAGCCCAACCTGAGGCTGGAGCCCAACCTGAGCCTGGAGCCCGACCTGAGCCTGGAGCCCGACCTGAGCCTGGAGCCCAGTCTGTGCCTGGAGCCCAACCTGAGCCTGGAGCCTGACCTGGAGCCCAACCTGAGCCTGGAGCCCGACCTGAGCCTGTAGCCCAGTCTGAGCCTGTAGCCCAGTCTGAGCCTGGAGCCCAACCTGAGCCTGGAGCCTGACCTGGAGCCCAACCTGAGCCTGGAGCCTGACCTGGAACCCAACCTGAGCCTTGAGCTCAGTATTTACTAATGATGGTCAGTATTTATTAATGACGATCAGTAACTATTAATAACGGCTAGTATTTATTAATGACGCTCAGTATTTATTAATGAGGGTCAGTATTTATTAATGATGATCAGTATTTATTAGTGGTGATCAGTAATTATTAATAACGGTCAGTATTTATTAATGATGGCCAGTATTTATTAATGACGATCAGCATTATTAATAAGGATCAATATTTATTAATGGTGATCAGCATTTATTAATAACAATCAGTATTTATTAGTGATGGTCAGTATTTATTAATGGTGATCAGTATTTATTAATAACAATCAGTATTTATTAGTGATGGTCAGTATTTATTAATCGTGATCAGTATTTATTAATGATGGTCGGTATTTATTAAGGACAATCAGTATTTATTAATGATGGTCAGTATTTATTCATGACAATCAGCATTATTAATAAGGATCAATATTTATTAATGGTGATCAGTATTAATAATGATCAGTATTTATTGATAGCAATCAGTATTTATTAATGATGGTCAGTATTTATTAATGGTGATCAGTATTTATTAATGATGGTCAGTATTTATTAATGGTGACCAGTATTTATTAATAAGGGTCAGTATTAATGATGATCAGTATTTATTAATGATGGTCAGTATTTATTAATGATGATCAGCATTATTAATAAGGATCAATATTTATTAATGGTGATCAGCATTTATTAATAATGATCAGTATTTATTAGTGATGGTCAGTATTTATTAATGGCGATCAGTATTTATTAATGATGGTCAGTATTTATTAATGGCGATCAGTATTTATTAACGATGGTTAGTATTTATTAATGGTGATCAGTATTTATTAATAATGATCAGTATTAATGATGATCAGTATTAATGATGGTCAGTATTTATTAATGATGGTCAGTATTTATTAATGACAATCACCATTATTAATAAGGATCAATATTTATTAATGGTGATCAGCATTTATTAATAACGACCAATATTTATTAATGATGGTCAGTATTTATTAATGGCGATCAGTATTTATTAACGATGGTTAGTATTTATTAATGGTGACCAGTATACATTAATAACGATCAATATTAATGATGATCAGTATTGATTAATGAAGGTCAGTTTTTATAATGGTGATCAGTATTTATTAATAACGATCAGTATTAATGATGATCAGTATTAATGATGGTCAGTATTTATTAATGACAATCACCATTATTAATAAGGATCAATATTTATTAATGGTGATCAGCATTTATTAATAACGATCAGTATTTATTAGTGATGGTCAGTATTTATTAATGGCGATCAGTATTTATTAATGATGGTCAGTATTTATTAATGGTGACCAGTATTTATTAATAACGATCAATATTAATGATGATCAGTATTTATTAATGATGGTCAGTATTTATTAATGGTGATCAGTATTTATTAATGATGGTCAGTATTTATTAATGGTTATCAGTATTTATTAATAACGATCAATATTAATGATGATCAGTATTTATTAATGATGGTCATTATTTATTAATGGTGACCAGTATTTATTAATAAGGGTCAGTATTAATGATGATCAGTATTTATTAATGATGGTCAGTATTTATTAATGGTGATCAGTATTTATTAATAACGATCAATATTAATGATGATCAGTATTTATTAATGATGGTCAGTATTTATTAATGATGATCAGCATTATTAATAAGGATCAATATTTATTAACGGTGATCAGCATTTATTAATAACGATCAGTATTTATTAATGATGGTCAGTATTTATTAATGGCGATCAGTATTTATTAATGATGGTCAGTATTTATTAATAACGATCAGTATTTATTAATGACAATCAGTATTTATTAATGACGGTCAGTATTTATTAATAACGATTGGTATTTATTAATGATGATCAGTATTTATTAATGATGATCAGCATTATTAATAAGGATCAATATTTATTAATGGTGATCAGCATTTATTAATAACGACCAGTATTTATTAATGATGGTCAGTATTTATTAATGGCGATCAGTATTTATTAATGATGGTCAGTATTTATTAATGGTGACCAGTATTTATTAATAACGATCAATATTAATGATGATCAGTATTTATTAATGATGGTCAGTATTTATTAATGATGATCAGCATTATTAATAAGGATCAATATTTATCAACGGTGATCAGCATTTATTAATAACGACCAGTATTTATTAATGATGGTCAGTATTTATTAACGGCGATCAGTATTTATTAAGGATCACAGTCTCACAGTATCACAGTATGTTTGGGATTGGAAGGGACCTGGGAAGCTCATCCAGTGCAATCCCCCCATGGAGCAGGAACACCCAGCTGAGGTTCCACAGGAAGGGGTCCAGGGGGTTTGAATGTCTGCAGAGAAGGAGACTCCACAACCTCCCTGGGCAGCCTGGGCCAGGCTCTGACACCCTCACCATGAACAAGTTTCTTCTCATCTTTCAGTGGAACCTCCTGTGTTCCAGCTTGATCCCCAAGGGACCCAGGAGTTCGGGAGAGAGGACCCAGGAGTCCTGGAGAGGGGACCCAGGCGTGTGGGAGAGGGACCCAGGAGTTCAGGAGGGGATTCAGGTCAGGAGGGACCCAGGAGTTCGGGAAAGGGGACCAAGGAGTGCCCCTAAGGACCCAGGAGTTGGGGGGGGACCCAGGAGTTCGGGAAAGGGACCCAGGAGTTCAGGAGAAAGGACCCAGGAGTCTGGGAAAGGGACCCAGGAGTTCAGGCGGGGATTCAGGTCAGGAGGGACCCAGGAGTGCCCCTAAGGACCCAGGAGTTCAGGAAAGGGGACCCAGGAGTACCCCTAAGGACCCAGTAGTTGGGGGGGGACCCAGGAGTGCCCCAAGGGACCCAGGAGTTGGGGAGAGAGGACCCAGGAGTTCAGGTGGGGATTCAGTTCAGGAGGGACCCAGGAGTTTGGGAAAGGGGACCCAGGAGTGCCCCTAAGGACCCAGTATTTGGGGAGGGACCCAGGAGTGCCCCAAAGGACCCAGGAGTTCGGGAAAGGGGACCCAGGAGTACCCTTAAGGACCCAGTAGTTGAGGGGGGACCCAGGAGTGCCCCAAGGGACCCACGAGTTTAGGAGAGAGGACCCAGGAGTTCAGGCGGGAATTCAGTTCAGGAGGGACCCAGGAGTACCCCTAAGGACCCAGTAGTTGGGGGGGCACCCGGGAGTGCCCCAAGGGACCCAGGAGTTCGGGAGAGAGGACCCAGGAGTTCAGGTGGGGATTCAGTTCAGGAGGGACCCAGGAGTTTGGGAAAGGGGACCCAGGAGTGCCCCTAAGGACCCAGTATTTGGGGAGGGACCCAGGAGTGCCCCAAGGGACCCAGGAATCCTGGAGAGGGGACCCAGGAGTACCCCTAAGGACCCAGTAGTTGGGAGGGGGACCCAGGAGTGCCCCAAGGGACCCAGGAGTTGGGGAGAGAGGACCCAGGAGTTCAGGTGGGGATTCAGTTCAGGAGGGACCCAGGAGTTCGGGAAAGGGGACCCAGGAGTACCCCTAAGGACCCAGTAGTTGGGGGGGGACCCAGGAGTGCCCCTAAGAACCCAGGAGTTCAGGAAAGGGGACCCAGGAGTACCCCTATGGACCCAGTAGTTGGGGGGGGACCCAGGAGTGCCCCAAGGGACCCAGGAGTTCGGGAAAGGGACCCAGGAGTTCAGGAGAGAGGACCCAGGAGTTCAGGTGGGGATTCAGTTCAGGAGGGACCCAGGAGTACCCCTATGGACCCAGTAGTTGGGGGGGGACCCAGGAGTGCCCCAAGGGACCCAGGAGTTCGAGAGAGAGGACCCAGGAGTCCTGGAGAGGGGACCCAGGAGTTCAGGAGGGGATTCAGGTCAGGAGGGACCCAGGAGTTCGGGAAAGGGGACCCAGGAGTGCCCCTAAGGACCCAGTAGTTGAGGGGGGACCCAGGAGTGCCCCAAGGGACCCAGGAGTTCGGGAAAGGGGACCCAGGAGTACCCCTAAGGACCCAGTAGTTGAGGGGGGACCCAGGAGTGCCCCAAGGGACCCACGAGTTCGGGAGAGAGGACCCAGGAGTTCAGGTGGGGATTCAGTTCAGGAGGGACCCAGGAGTTTGGGAAAGGGGACCCAGGAGTACCCCTAAGGACCCAGTAGTTGGGGGGGGACCCAGGAGTGCCCCAAGGGACCCAGGAGTTCAGGAGAGAGGACCCAGGAGTCTGGGAAAGGGACCCAGGAGTTCAGGCGGGGATTCAGGTCAGGAGGGACCCAGGAGTTCGGGAAAGGGGACCCAGGAGTTCAGGAGAGAGGACCCAGGAGTTCCGGGAAAGGGACCCAGGCATTCAGGAGAGCAGACCCAGGAGTTCAGGCGGGAATTCAGTTCAGGAGGGACCCAGGAGTTCAGGAAAGGGGACCCAGGAGTACCCCTAAGGACCCAGTAGTTGGGGGGGGACCCAGGAGTGCCCCAAGGGACCCAGGAGTTCGGGAGAGAGGACCCAGGAGTCCTGGAGAGGGGACCCAGGCGTCTGGGAAAGGGACCCAGGAGTTCAGGAGGGGATTCAGGTCAGGAGGGACCCAGGAGTTCGGGAAAGGGGACCCAGGAGTGCCCCAAAGGACCCAGGAGTTCGGGAAAGGGGACCCAGGAGTGCCCCAAGGGACCCAGGAGTTCGGGAAAGGGGACCCAAGAGTGCCCCTAAGGACCCAGTAGTTGGGGGGGGACCCAGGAGTTCGGGAAAGGGACCCAGGAGTTCAGGAGAGAGGACCCAGGAGTTCAGGTGGGGATTCAGTTCAGGAGGGACCCAGGAGTACCCCTATGGACCCAGTAGTTGGGTGGGGACCCAGGAGTGCCCCAAGGGACCCAGGAGTTCAGGAGAGAGGACCCAGGAGTCTGGGAAAGGGACCCAGGAGTTCAGGCGGGGATTCAGGTCAGGAGGGACCCAGGAGTGCCCCTAAGGACCGAGGAGTTCAGGAATGGGGACCCAGGAGTACCCCTAATGGGCCCTGGGGACAAGGAGGGATCCCCAGGATGTCACAATGGGCCCTGGGGACAAGGGGGGGTCCCCAGGATGTCACAATGGGCCTTGGGAAGAAGGGGGTCCCCCAGATATCACAATGGGCCCTGGGGACAATGTAAGGTTTGGGCTGTCACAATGGACCCTGAGGACAAGGGGGGACCCCAGGATGTCACAATGAAGTCTTGGGACAAAGGGGGTCCCCACGGTGTCAGAATGGGCCCTGGGGACAATGGGGGGTCCTGGGATGTCACAATGAGCCCTGGGGACAAGGGTGGTACCCATGGTGTCACAATGGGCCCTGGGCACAAGGGGGGGTCCCCATAGTGTCACAATGGGCCCTGAGGACAATGGTGGGTCCCCTGAATGTCACAATGGGCCCTGGGGACAAAGGGGGGTCCGCAGGATGTCACAATGGGCACTGGGGATAAAGGGGGGGTCCCCACGGTGCCACGATGGGTCCTGGGGACAAGGGCGTCCCCCAGATGTCACAATGGGCCCTGGGGATAATGGGGTTGCCCAGGATGTCACAATGGGCCCTGGGGACAATGGGAGGCCCCAAGGTGTTCAGAACGAGCCCTGGGGACAAAGTGGAATCCTGGAATGTCACAATGGCCCCCAGTGACAAAGGGGTTCCCCATGGTGTCACAATGGGCCGTGGGGACAAAAGGGGTCCCCAGGATGTCACAATGAACCCTGGTGACAAAGGGTGGTCCTGGGACATTTCAATGGGCCCTGGGGACAAAGAGGGGTCCCCTGAACGTCACAAAGGGCCCTGGGGACAAGGGGGTGCCGAGGATGTCACAATGGGCCCTGGGGACAATGGGGGGTCCTGGGACGTCACAATGGGCCCTGGGGACAAGGAGGGATTCCCAGGATGTCACAATGGGCCCTGGGGACAAGGGGGTGTCCCCAGGATGTCACAATGGGCCCTGCGGACAAGGGTGGTACCCACGGTGTCACAATGGGCCCTGGGGACAAGGAGGGATTCCCAGGATGTCACAATGGGCCCTGGGGACAAGGGGGTGTCCCCAGGATGTCACAATGGGCCCTGCGGACAAGGGTGGTACCCACGGTGTCACAATGGTCACTGGGCACAAGGGGGGGTCCCTATAGTAGTCACAATGGGTCCTGGGGACAAGTGGGGTCCCCTGAAAGTCACAATGGGACCTGGGGACAATGTGGGGTCCTGGGATGTCACAATGGGCCCCAGTGACAAACGTGGGCCCCTGAATGTCACAATGGGCCCTGGGGACAATGGGGGGTCCTGGGACGTCACAATGGGCCCTGGGGACAAGGAGGGGTCCCCAGGATGTCACAATGGGCCCTGGGGACAATGGCGGGTCCTGGGACGTCACAATGGGCCCTGGGGACAAGGGGGGGTCCCCAGGATGTCAGAATGGGCCCTGGGGACAAAGAGGGGTCCCCTGAATGTCACAATGGGCCCTGGGGACAAGGGGGTGCAGTGGATGTCACAATGGGCCCTGGGGACAATGGGGGGTGTCCAGGATGTCAGAATGAGTCATGAGGACAAGGGGGGGTCCCCATGGTGTCACAATGGGTCCCCAGTGACAAGGAGGGGTCCCCATGGTGTCACAATAGGCCCTGGGGACAAAGTGGGGTCCAAGAATGTCACAATGGGCCCTGGGGACAAAAGGGGTTGCCATGGTGCCACAATGGGCCCTGGGGTCAAAGGGGGGTCCTGGGATGTCACAATGGGCCCTGGGGACAAAGGGGGTGTCCCCATGGTGCCACAATGGGCCCTGGGAGCAAGGGGGTGGCCAGGATGTCACAATGGGTCCTGGGGAAAATGGGGGGTGCCCAGGATGTCACAATGGACCCTGAGGACAAGCGGGGGTCTCCATGGTGTCACAATGGGCCCCAGTGACAAAGGGGCTCCCCTGAATGTCACAATAGGTCCTGGGGACAATGGGGGGTCCTGGGACGTCACAATGGGCCCTGGGGACAAGGAGGGATCCCCAGGATGTCACAATGGGCCCTGGGGACAAAGAGGGGTCCCCTGAATGTCACAATGGGCCCTGGGGACAATGGGGGGTCCCCTGAATGTCACAATGGGCCCTGGAGAGAAGGGGGTGTCCCTAGGATGTCACAATGGGCCGTGCGGACAAGGGTGGTACCCACGGTGTCACAATGGTCACTGGGCACAAGGGCGGGTCCCTATAGTGTCACAATGGGTCCTGGGGACAAGTGGGGTCCCCAGGATGTCACAAGGGCCCTGGGGACAATGTGGGGTCCTGGGATGTCACAATGGGCCCCAGTGACAAACGGGGGCCCCTGAATGTCACAATGGGCCCTGGGGACAATGGGGGTCCTGGGACGTCCCAATGGGCCCTGGGGACTAGGAGGGATCCCCAGGATGTCACAATGGGCCCTGGGGACAATAGCGGGTCCTGGGACGTCCCAATGGGCCCTGGGGACAAGCAGGGATCCCCAGGATGTCACAATGGGCCCTGGGGACAATGGCGGGTTCTGGGACATCACAATGGGCCCTGGGGACAAGGGGGGTCCCCAGGATGTCACAATGGGCCCTGGGGAAAAAGAGGGGTCCCCTGAATGTCACAATGGGCCCTGGGGACAAGGGGGTGCTGAGGATGTCACAGTGGGCCCTGGGGACAATGGGGGGTCCTGGGACATCACAATGGGCCCTGAGGACAATGGTGGGTCCCCTGAATGTCACAATGGGCCCTGGGGACAACGGGTGGTCCGCAGGATGTCACAATGGGCACTGGGGACAAAGGGTGGGTCCCCATGGTGTCACAATGGGCCCAAGTGACAAGGAGGGTCCCCACGGTGCCACGATGGGTCCTGGGGACAAGGGCGTCCCCCAGATGTCACAATAAGCCCTGGGGACAAAGTGGGGTCCTGGGATGTCACAATGGGCCCTGGGGACAATGGGAGGCCCCAAGGTGTCAGAACGAGCCCTGGGGACAAAGTGGAATCCTGGAATGTCACAATGGCCCCCAGTGACAAAGGGGTTCCCCATGGTGCCACAATGGGCCCTGGGGACAAAAGGGGTCCCCAGGATTTCACAATGGCCCTGGGGACAAAGGGGGGTCCTGGGATGTCACAATGGGCCCTGGGGACAATGGGGGGTCCTGGGATGTCACAATGGGCCCTGCGGACAAGGGGGTTCCCCATAGTGTCACAATGGGTCCTGGGGACAAGTGGGGTCCCCAGGATGTCACAATGGGCCCTGGGGACAATGTGGGGTCCTGGGATGTCACAATGGGCCCCAGTAACAAAGGGGGTCCCCTGAATGTCACAATGGGTCCTGGGGACAATGGGGGGTCCTGGGACGTCACAATGGGCCCTGGGGACAAGGAGGGATCCCCAGGATGTCACAATGGGCCCTGGGGACAATGGAGGGTCCTGGGACGTCACAGTGGGCCCTGGGGACAAGAGGGGGTCCCCTGGATGTCACAATGGGCTCTGGGGACAAGGGGGGTCCCCAGGATGTCACAATGGGCCCTGGGAACAAACAGGGGTCCCCTGAATGTCACAATGGGCCCTGGGGACAAGGGGGTACCGAGGATGTCACAATGGGCCCTGGGGACAATGGGGGGTCCTGGGACGTCACAATGGGCCCTGCGGACAAGGAGGGATCCCCAGGATGTCACAATGGGCCCTGGGGACAATGGGGGGTCCTGGGACGTCACAATGAGCCCTGGGGACAAGGGTGGTACCCAGGATGTCACAATGGGCCCTGGGAACAAGGGGGGGTCCCCATAGTGTCACAATGGGTCTGGGGACAAGTGGGGTCCCCAAGATGTCACAATAGGTCCTGGGGACAATGTGGGGTCCTGGGATGTCACAATGGGCCCCAGTGACAAAGGGGCCCCCTGACTGTCACAATGGGCCCTGGGGACAATGGGGGGTCCTGGGACGTCACAATGGGCCCTGGGGACAAGGAGGGATCCCCAGGATGTCACAATGGGCCCTGGGGACAATGGGGGGTCCTGGGACGTCACAATGGGCTCTGGGGACAAGGGGGAGTCCCCAGGATGTCACAATGTGCCCTGGGTTTCAAAGAGGCGTCCCCTGAATGTCACAATGGGCCCTGGGGACAATGGGGGGTCCTAAGACGTCACAATGGGCCCTGAGGACAAGGAGGGATCCCCAGGATGTCACAATGGGTCCTGGGGACAATGGGGGGTCCTGGGACGTCACAATGGGCCCTGGGGACAAGGGGGGGTCCCCAGGATGTAAGAATGGGCCCTGGGGACAAAGAGGGGTCCCCTGAATGTCACAATGGGCCCTGGGGACAAGGGGGTGCAGTGGATGTCACAATGGGCCCTGGGGACAATGGGGGGTCCTGGAATGTCACAATGGGCCCTGGGGACAAGGGGGGGTCCTGGAATGTCACAATGGGCCCTGGGAACAAAGGGGATGTCCCCATGGTGCCACAATGGGCCCTGGGAGCAAGGGGGTCCCCAGGATGTCACAATGGGTCCTGGGGACAATGGGAGGTGCCCAAGATGTCAGAATGGACCCTGAGGACAAGCAGGGGTCTCCATGGTGTCACAATGGGTCCCCAGTGACAAGGGGGGGTCCCCATGGTGTCACAATGGGCCCTGGGGACAAACGTGGTTCCCCTCAATATCAAAATGGGTCCTGGGGACAAAGTGGGCTCCTCGGATGTCACAATAGACACTGGGGACAACGGGAGGTCCTGGGACGTCACAATGGGCCCTGGGGACAAGGGTGGTACCCACGGTGTCACAATGGGCCCTGGGAACAAGGCGGGGTGCCCATAGTGTCGCAATGGGTCCTGGGGACAAGTGGGGTCCCCAGGATGTCACAATGGGCCCTGGGGACAATGTGGGGTCCTGGGATGTCACAATGGGCCCTGGGGACAAGGGGGGGTCCCCAGGATGTCACAATGTGCCCTGGGTACAAAGAGGCGTCCCCTGAATGTCGCAATGGGCCCTGGGGACAATGGGGGGTCCTGGGATGTCACAATGGGCCCTGGGGCCAAACAGGGATCCCCAGGATGTCACAATGGGCCCTGGGGACAATGGGGGGTCCTGGGACGTCACAATGGGCCCCAGTGATAAGGGGGCATCCCCAGGATGTCATAATGGGCCCTGGGGACCAGAGGGGTCCTTCGATGTCACAATGGGCCCTGGGGACAAAGGGGGGTCCTGGGATGTCACAATGGGCCCCAGTGACAAAGGGGCCCCCTGAATGTCACAATGGGTCCTGGGGACAATGGGGGGTCCTGGGACGTCACAATGGGCCCTGGGGACAAAGAGGCGTCCCCAGAATGTCACAATGGGCCCTGGGGACAAGGGGGTGCCCTGAATGTCACAAGGGGCACTGGGGACAATGGGGGATCCTGGGACGTCACAATGGGCCCCAGTGACAAGGGGGGGTCCCCAGGATGTCACAATGTGCCCTGGAGACAAAGAGGCGTCCCCGGAATGTCACAATGGGCCCTGGGGACAAGGGGGTGCCCTGAATGTCACAATGGGCCCTGGGGACAAGGAGGGATCCTGGGACGTCACAATGGGCCCTGGGGACAAGGGGGGGTCCCCAGGATGTCACAATGGGCCCTGGGGACAAAGAGGGGTCCCCAGGATGTCACAATGGGCCCTGGGGACAATGGGGGGTCCTAAGACGTCACAATGAACCCTGGGGACAACGGGGGGTCCTGGGACGTCACAATGGGCCCCAGTGACAAGGGGGGGTCCCCAGGATGTCACAATGGGCCCTGGGGACAAAGAGGGTCCCCTGAATGTCACAATGGGCCCTGGGGACAAGGGGGTGCAGTGGATGTCACAATGGGCCCTGGGGACAATGGGGGGTCCTGGAATGTCACAATGGGCCCTGGGGACAATGGGGGTCCCCAGGATGTCACAATGGGCCCTGGGGACAATAGGAGGTTCTGGGATGTCACAATGGGCCCTGGGGACAATGAGGGTCCCCAGGATGTCACAATGGGCCCTGGGGACAATAGGAGGTTCTGGGATGTCACAATGGGCCCTGGGGACAATGAGGGTCCCCAGGATGTCACAATGGGCCCTGGGGACAATGGGGGGTGCCCAGGATGTGAGAATGAGTCCTGAGGACAAGGGGGCGTCCCCATGGTGTCATAATGGGTCCCCAGTGACAAGGAGGGGTCCCCATGGTGTCACAATAGGCCCTGGGGACAAAGTGGGGTCCTGGGATGTCACAATGGTTCCTGGGGACAAAGGTGATGTCCTCATGGTGCCATAATGGGCCCTGGGAGCAAGGGGGTCCCCAGGATGTCACAATAGGTCCTGGGGACAATGGGAGGTGCCCAAGATGTCACAATGGACCCTGAGGACAAGCGGGGGTCTCCATGGTGTCACAATGGGTCCCCAGTGACAAGGGGGGTCCCCATGGTGTCACAATGGGTCCTGGGGTCAATGGGAGGTGCCCAAGATGTCACAATGGACCCTGAGGACAAGCGGGGGTCTCCATGCCCGACAGATCCTGACAGGGCCCGAGCAAACCTGACAGGGCCCGACGGAGCCCGACAGGGCCCGAGCAAACCCAACAGGGCCCGAGCAAACCCGACAGGGTTCGACAAAGCCTGACAGGGTTCGATGGAGCCCGACAGGGCCCGAGGAAACCCGACAGGGCCCGACGGAGCCTGACAGGGCCCGAGGAAACCCGACAGGGCCCGAGCAAACCCGACAGAGCCCGAGCAAACCTGACAGGGCACGAAGGAGCCCGACAGGGCCCGAGCAAACCCGACAAGGCCCAACGGATCCCGACAGGGCCTGAGCAAACCTGACAGGGCCCGACGGAGCCCGACAGGGCACGAGCAAACCCGACAGGGCCTGACGGAGCCTGACAGGGCCCGAGCAAACCCGACAGGGCCCGAGCGAATCTGACAGGGCCCGACGGAGCCCGACAGGACGCGGGCAAACCCGACAGGTCCCGAGCAAACCCGACAGGGCCTGACAAGGCCTGACAGGGCCCGAGCAAACCCGACAGGGCCCGAGCAAACCTGACAGGGCACGAAGGAGCCCGACAGGGCCCGTGCAAACCCGACAGGGCCTGAGCAAACCCGACAGGGTTCGACAAAGCCTGACAGGGCTCGATGGAGCCCGACAGGGCCCAAGGAAACCCGACAGGGCCCGACAGAGCCCGACAGTGCCCAAGCAAACCTGACAGGGCCCGACGGAGCCCGACAGGGCCTGAGCAAACCTGAGAGGGCCTGACGGAGCCTGACAGAGCCCGAGCAAACCCGACAGGGCCCGAGCAAACCTGACAAAGCTCGACGGAGCCTGACAGGGCACGAGCAAACCCGACAGGGCCCAAGCAAACCTGACAGGGCACGAAGGAGCCCGACAGGGCCCGAGCAAACCCGACAGGGCCCAACGGATCCCGACAGGGCCTGAGCAAACCTGACAGGGCCCGACGCAGCCCGACAGGACGCGGGCAAACCCGACAGGGCCCGAGCAAACTCGACAGGGCCTGACAAGGCCCGACGGGGCCTGAGCAAACCCGACAGGACCCGACAAAGCCTGACATGGTCCGATGGAGCCCGACAGGGCCCGAGCAAACCCGACAGGGCTCGATGGAGCCCGACAGGGCCCGAGGAAACCCGACAGGGCGCGACGGAGCCTGACAGGGCCCGAGCAAACCCGACAGGGCTCGACGGAGCCCGACAGGGCCTGAGGAAACCAGACAGGGCCCGACGGAGCCCGACAGGGCCCTAGCAAACCCGACAGGGCCTGAGCAAACCGGACAGGGCCCGACGGAGCCCGACAGGGCCTGAGGAAACCAGACAGGGCCCGACGGAGCCCGACAGGGCCCTAGCAAACCCGACAGGGCTTGAACAAAGCCTGACAGGGCCCGAGCAAACCCGACAGGGCCCGAGCAAACCCGACAGGGCCCGACGGAGCCCGACAGGGACCGAGCAAACCCGTAAGGGCCCGACGGAGCCTGACAGGGCTCGATGGAGCCCGACAGGGCCCAAGGAAACCCGACAGGGCCCGACGGAGCCCGAAAGGGCCCGAGCAAACCCGACAGGGCCTGACGGAGCCCGACAGGGCGCGAGCAAACCCGAAAGGGCCCGACGAAGCCTGACAGGGCTCGCTGGAGCCCGACAGGGCCCGAGGAAACCCGACAGGGCCCGACGGAGCCCGATAGGGCCCGAGCAAACCCGACAGGACCCGATGGAGCCCGACAGGGCTCGAGCAAACCCGACAGGGCCTGAGCAAATCCGACAGGGCCCGACGGAACCCGACAGGGCCCGAGCAAACCCGAAAGGGCCCGACGGAGCCTGACAGGGCTCGATGGAGCCCGACAGGGCCCGAGGAAACCCGACAGGGCCCCACGGAGCCCGATAGGGCCCGAGCAAACCCGACAGGGCCTGACGGAGCCCTGACAGGGCCCGGGCAAACCCGACAGGGCACGCTGGAGCCCGACAGAGCCCGAGCAAACCCGATAGGGCCCAACAAGGCCCGACAGGGCCCGAGCAAACCTGACAGGACCTGACAAAGCCTCACAGGGCCCGACGGAGCCCGACAGGGCCTGAGCAAACCCGAAAGAGCCCGACAGAGCCTGACAGGGCTTGATAGAGTCCGACAGGGCCCGAGGAAATCCGACAGGGCCCGACGGAACCCGAGAGGGCCCGACGGAACCCGAGAGGGCCAGAGGGAATCCGACAGGGCCCGACGGAGCCTGACAGGGCCCGAGCAAACCCGACAGGGTTCGACGGAGCCTGACAGGGCCCGAGCAAACCCGACAGGGCCCGAGCAAACCTGACAGGGCACGAAGGAGCCCGACAGGGCCCGAGCAAACCCGACAAGGCCCAACGGATCCCGACAGGGCCTGAGCAAACCTGACAGGGCCCAACGGAGCCCGACAGGGCACTAGCAAACCCGACAGGGCCTGACGGAGCCTGACAGGGCCCGAGCAAACCCGACAGGGCCCGAGCGAATCTGACAGGGCCCGACGGAGCCCGACAGGACGCGGGCAAACCCGACAGGTCCCGAGCAAACCCGACAGGGCCTGACAAGGCCCGACAGGGCCCAAGCAAACCTGACAGGACCTGACGGAGCCCGACAGGGGTCGAGCAAACCCGATAGGGCCTGACGGAGCCTGACAGGGCCCGAGCAAACCTGACAGGGCCCGAGAGAACCTGACAGGGCCCGACGGAGCCCGACAGGGCGCGAGGAAACCCGACATGGGATGACAAGGCCCGACAGGGCCTGAGCAAACCCGACAGGACCCGCCAAAGCCTGATAGGGTCCGATGGAGCCCGACAAGGCCCGAGCAAACCCGAAAGGGCGCGACGGAGCCTGACAGGGCCCGAGCAAACCCGACAGGGTTCGACGGAGCCCGACAGGGCCCGAGCAAACCCGACAGGGTCCGACGAAGCCTGACAGGGCTTCAGCAAACCCGACAGGGCCCGAGCAAACCCAACAGGGCCCGACGGTGCCCGACAGGGCCCGAGGAAACCAGACAGGGCCCGACAGAGCCCGACAGGGCCCGAGCAAACCCGACAGGGCCTGAGCAAACCCGACAGAGTTCGACAAAGCCTGACAGGGCTTGATGGGGCCCGACAGGGCGCGAGGAAACCCGACAGGGCCCGACGGAGCCTGACAGAGCCCGAGCAAACCCGACAGGGCTCGACGGAGCCCGATAGGGCCCGAGCAAACCCGACAGGGCCTGACGGAGCCCGACAGGGCCCGAGGAAACCCGAAAGGGCCCGACGAAGCCTGACAGGGCTCGATGGAGCCCGACAGGGCCCGAGGAAACCCGACAGGGCCCGACGGAGCCTGACAGGGCTCGAGCAAACCCGACAGGACCCGATGGAGACCGACAGGGCTCGAGCAAACCCGACAGGGTCCGACGAAGCCTGACAGGGCTTCAGCAAACCCGACATGGCCCGAGCAAACCCGACAGGGCCCGACGGAGCCCGACAGAGCCCGAGGAAACCAGACAGGGCCCGACGGAGCCCGACAGGGCCCGAGCACACTCTACAGGGTTTGACGAAGCCTGACAGGGCTTCAGAAAACCCGACAGGGCCCGAGCAAACCGACAGGGCCCAACGGAGCCCGACAGGGCCCGAGGAAACCAGACAGGGCCCGACAGAGCCCGACAGGGCCCGTGCAAACCCGACAGGGCCTGAGCAAACCCGACAGGGTTCGACAAAGCCTGACAGGGCTCGATGGAGCCCGACAGGGCCCAAGGAAACCCGACAGGGCCCGACAGAGCCCGACAGTGCCCAAGCAAACCTGACAGGGCCCGACGGAGCCCGACAGGACACGAGCAAACCCGAGAGGGCCTGACGGAGCCTGACAGAGCCCGAGCAAACCCGACAGGGCCCGAGCAAACCTGACAAAGCTCGACGGAGCCTGACAGGGCACGAGCAAACCCGACAGGGCCCGAGCAAACCTGACAGGGCACGAAGGAGCCCGACAGGGCCCGAGCAAACCCGACAGGGCCCAACGGATCCCGACAGGGCCTGAGCAAACCTGACAGGGCCCGACACAGCCCGACAGGACGCGGGCAAACCCGACAGGGCCCGAGCAAACTCGACAGGGCCTGACAAGGCCCGACGGGGCCTGAGCAAACCCGACAGGACCCGACAAAGCCTGACATGGTCCGATGGAGACCGACAGGGCCCGAGCAAACCCGACAGGGCTCGATGGAGCCCGACAGGGCCCGAGGAAACCCGACAGGGCGCGACGGAGCCTGACAGGGCCCGAGCAAACCCGACAGGGCTCGACGGAGCCCGACAGGGCCTGAGGAAACCAGACAGGGCCCGACGGAGCCCGACAGGGCCCTAGCAAACCCGACAGGGCCTGAGCAAACCGGACAGGGCCCGACGGAGCCCGACAGGGCCTGAGGAAACCAGACAGGGCCCGACGGAGCCCGACAGGGCCCTAGCAAACCTGTAAGGGCCCGACGGAGCCTGACAGGGCTCGATGGAGCCCGACAGGGCCCAAGGAAACCCGACAGGGCCCGACGGAGCCCGAAAGGGCCCGAGCAAACCCGACAGGGCCTGACGGAGCCCGACAGGGCGCGAGCAAACCCGAAAGGGCCCGACGAAGCCTGACAGGGCTCGCTGGAGCCCGACAGGGCCCGAGGAAACCCGACAGGGCCCGACGGAGCCTGACAGAGCCCGAGCAAACCCGACAGGACCCGATGGAGCCCGACAGGGCTCGAGCAAACCCGACAGGGCCCGACGGTACCCGACAGGGCCCGAGCAAACCCGAAAGGGCCCGACGGAGCCTGACAGGGCTCGATGGAGCCCGACAGGGCCTGAGGAAACCCGACAGGGCCCCACGGAGCCCGACAGGGCCCGAGCAAACCCGACAGAGCCTGACGGAGCCCTGACAGGGCCCGGGCAAACCCGACAGGGCACGCTGGAGCCCGACAGAGCCCGAGCAAACCCGATAGGGCCCAACAAGGCCCGACAGGGCCCGAGCAAACCTGACAGGACCTGACAAAGCCTCACAGGGCCCGACGGAGCCCGACAGGGCCTGAGCAAACCCGAAAGAGCCCGACAGAGCCTGACAGGGCTCGATAGAGTCCGACAGGGCCCGAGGAAAACCGACAGGGCCCGACAGAACCCGAGAGGGCCCGACGGAACCCGAGAGGGCCAGAGGGAATCCGACAGGGCCCGACGGAGCCTGACAG
The DNA here is from genome assembly GCF_037038585.1 of Patagioenas fasciata. Classification (NCBI taxonomy): domain Eukaryota; kingdom Metazoa; phylum Chordata; class Aves; order Columbiformes; family Columbidae; genus Patagioenas; species Patagioenas fasciata. The sequence goes on from NC_092541.1 coordinate 7,514,596, forward strand.
GGCCCGAGCAAACCCGACAGGGTTCGACGGAACCTGACAGGGCCCGAGCAAATCCGACAGGGCCCGAGCAAACCCGACAAGGCCCAACGGATCCCGACAGGGCCTGAGCAAACCTGACAGGGCCTAACGGAGCCCGACAGGGCACTAGCAAACCCGACAGGGCCTGACGGAGCCTGACAGGGCCCGAGCAAACCCGACAGGGCCCGAGCGAATCTGACAGAGCCCGACGGAGCCCGACAGGACGCGGGCAAACCCGACAGGTCCCGAGCAAACCCGACAGGGCCTGACAAGGCCCGACAGGGCCCAAGCAAACCTGACAGGGCCTGACGGAGCCCGACAGGGGTCGAGCAAACCCGACAGGGCCTGACGGAGCCTGACAGGGCCCGAGCAAACCTGACAGGGCCCGAGAGAACCTGACAGGGCCCGACGGAGCCCGACAGGGCGCGAGGAAACCCGACATGGGATGACAAGGCCCGACAGGGCCTGAGCAAACCCGACAGGACCCGCCAAAGCCTGATAGGGTCCGATGGAGCCCGACAAGGCCCGAGGAAACCCGACAGGGCGCGACGGAGCCTGACAGGGCCCGAGCAAACCCGACAGGGTTCGACGGAGCCCGACAGGGCCCGAGCAAACCCGACAGGGCCCGACGGAGCCTGACAGGGCCCGAGCAAACCCGACAGGGTTTGACGAAGCCTGACAGGGCTTCAGCAAACCCTACAGGGCCCGAGCAAACCCGACAGGGCCCGACTGTGCCCGACAGGGCCTGAGGAAACCAGACAGGGCCCGACAGAGCCCGACAGGGCCCGAGCAAACCCGACAGGGCCGGAGCAAACCCGACAGGGTTCGACAAAGCCTGACAGGGCTTGATGGAGCCCGACAGGGCCCGAGGAAACCCGACAGGGCCCAACGGAGCCTGACAGAGCCCGAGCAAACCCGACAGGGCTCGACGGAGCCCGATAGGGCCCGAGCAAACCCGACAGGGCCAGACGGAGCCCGACAGGGCCCGAGGAAACCAGACAGGGCCCGACGGAGCCCGACAGGGCCCTAGCAAACCCGACAGGGCCTGAGCAAACCCGACAGGGCCCGACGGAGCCCGACAGGGCCCTAGCAAACCCGACAGGGCTTGACAAAGCCTGACAGGGCCCGAGCAAACCCGACAGGTCTTGAGCAAACCCGACAGGGCCCGACAAGGCCCGACAGGGCCCGAGCAAACCCGACAGGGCCCGAGCAAACCCGACAGGGTTCGACAAAGCCTGACAGGGCTCGATGGAGCCCGACAGGGCCCGAGCAAACCCGACAGGGCCCAAGCAAACCCGACAGGGTTCGACAAAGCCTGACAGGGCTCGATGGAGCCCGACAGGGCCCGAGCAAACCCGACAGGGCCCGAGCAAACCTGACAGGGCACGAAGGAGCCCGACAGGGCCCGAGCAAACCCGACAAGGCCCAACGGATCCTGACAGGGCCTGAGCAAACCTGACAGGGCCCGACGGAGCCCGACAGGGCACGAGCAAACCCGACAGGGTTCGACGGAGCCCGACAGGGCCCGAGCAAACCCGACAGGGCCCGACGGAGCCTGACATGGCCCGAGCAAACCCGACAGGGTCCGACGAAGCCTGACAGGGCTTCAGCAAACCCGACAGAGCCCGAGCAAACCCGACAGGGCCCGACGGTGCCCGACAGGGCCCGAGGAAACCAGACAGGGCCCGACAGAGCCCGACAGGGCCCGAGCAAACCCGACAGGGCCTGAGTAAACCCGACAGGGTTCGACAAAGCCTGACAGGGCTTGATGGAGCCCGACAGGGCCCGAGGAAACCCGAAAGGGCCCGACGAAGCCTGACAGGGCTCGATGGAGCCCGACAGGGCCCGAGGAAACCCGACAGGGCCCGACGGAGCCTGACAGGGCTCGAGCAAACCCGACAGGACCCGATGGAGCCCGACAGGGCTCGAGCAAACCCGACAGGGTCCGACGAAGCCTGACAGGGCTTCAGCAAACCCGACATGGCCCGAGCAAACCCGACAGGGCCCGACGGAGCCCGACAGGGCCCGAGCAAACCCGACAGGGCCCGAGCAAACCCGAAAGGGCCCGACGAAGCCTGACAGGGCTCGATGGAGCCCGACAGGGCCCGAGGAAACCCGATAGGGCCTGATTGAGCCCGATAGGGCCCGAGCAAACCCGACAGGGCCTGACGGAGCCTGACAGGGCCCGGGCAAACCCGACAGGGCACGCTGGAGCCCGACAGAGCCCGAGCAAACCCGACAGGGCCCGACAAGGCCCGACAGGACCCGAACAAACCTGACACGTCCTGACAAAGCCTGACAGGGCCCGACGGAGCCCGCCAGGGCCCGAGCAAACCCGAAAGAGCCCGACGGAGCCTGACAGGGCTCAGTGGAGTCCGACAGGGCCCGAGGAAACCCGACAGGGCCCGACGGAGCCTGACAAGGCCCGAGCAAACCGACAGGGCCCAACGGAGCCCGACAGGGCCCGAGGAAACCCGACAGGGCCCGACAGAGCCCGACAGGGCCCTAGCAAACCCGACAGGGCCTGAGCAAACCCGACAGGGTTCGACAAAGCCTGACAGGGCTCGATGGAGCCCGACAGGGCCCAAGGAAACCCGACAGGGCCCGACGGAGCCCGACAGTGCCCAAGCAAACCTGACAGGGCCCGACGGAGCCCGACAGGGCACGAGCTAACTCGACAGAGCCTGACGTAGCCTGACAGGGCCCGAGCAAACCCGACAGGGCCCGAGCGAATCTGACAGGGCCCGACGGAGCCCGACAGGACGTGGGCAAACACGACAGGGCCCGAGCAAACCCGACAGGGCCAGACAAGGCCCGACAGGGCCTGAGCAAACCCGACAGGACCCGACAAAGCCTGACAGGGCTCGATGGAGCCCGACAGGGCCCAAGGAAACCCGACAGGGCCCGACGGAGACCGATAGGGCCCGAGCAAACACGACAGGGCCTGACGGAGCCCGACAGGGCCCGAGCAAACCTGAAAGGGCCCAACGAAGCCTGACAGGGCTCGATGGAGCCCGACAGGGCCCGAGGAAACCCGACAGGGCCCGACGGAGCCCGATAGGGCCCGAGCAAACCCGACAGGGCCCGATGCAGCCCGACACGGCTCGAACAAACCCGACAGGGCCTGAGCAAATCCGACAGGGCCCGACGGAGCCCGACAGGGCCCGAGCAAACCCGAAAGGGCCCGACGGAGCCTGACAGGGCTCGATGGAGCCCGACAGGGCCCGAGGAAACCCGACAGGGCCCCACGGAGCCCGATAGGGCCCGAGCAAACCCGACAGGGCCTGACGGAGCCCGACAGGGCCCGTGCAAACCCGACAGGGCACGCTGGAGCCCGACAGAGCCCGAGCAAACCCGACAGGGCTCGACAAGGCCCGATGGAGCCCGAGCAAACCTGACACGACCTGACAAAGCCTGACAGGGCCCGACGGAGCCCGACAGGGCTTGGGCAAACCCAAAAGAGCCCGACGGAGCCTGACAGGGCTCGATGGAGCCCGACAGGGCCCGAGGAAACCCGACAGGGCCCCACGGAGCTTGATAGGGCCCGAGCAAACCCGACAGGGCCTGATGGAGCCTGACAGGGCCCGGGCAAACCCAACAGGGCCCGACAAGGCCCGACAGGGCCCGAGCAAACCTGACAGGACCTGTCAAAGACTGACAGGGCCCGACGGAGCCCGATAGGGCCTGAGCAAACCTGACAGGACCTGACAAAGCCTGACAGGGCCCGACGGAGCCCGACAGGGCCTGAGCAAACCCGAAAGAGCCCGACGGAGCCTTACAGGGCTCGATAGAGTCCGACAGGGCCCGAGGAAACCCGACAGGGCCCGACGGAACCCGAGAGGGCCCGACGGAACCCGAGAGGGCCCGAGGGAATCCGACAGGGCCCGACGGAGCCCGACAGGGCCCGAGCAAACCCGAAAGGGCCCGACGAAGCCTGACAGGGCCCGAGCAAGCCCGACAGGGTTCGACAAAGCCTGACAGGGCTCGATGGAGCCCGACAGGGCCCGAGCAAACCCGACAGGGCCCAAGCAAACCCGACAGGGTTCGACAAAGCCTGACAGGGCTCGATGGAGCCCGACAGGGCCCGAGCAAACCCGACAGGGCCCGAGCAAACCTGACAGGGCACGAAGGAGCCCGACAGGGCCCGAGCAAACCCGACAAGGCCCAACGGATCCCGACAGGGCCTGAGCAAACCTGACAGGGCCCGACGGAGCCCGACAGGGCACGAACAAACCCGACAGGGTTCGACGGAGCCCGACAGGGCCCGAGCAAACCCGACAGGGCCCGACGGAGCCTGACAGGGCCCGAGCAAACCCGACAGGGTTCGACGAAGCCTGACAGGGCTTCAGCAAACCCGACAGAGCCCGAGCAAACCCGACAGGGCCCGACGGTGCCCGACAGGGCCCGAGGAAACCAGACAGGGCCCGACAGAGCCCGACAGGGCCCGAGCAAACCCGACAGGGCCTGAGTAAACCCGACAGGGTTCGACAAAGCCTGACAGGGCTTGATGGAGCCCGACAGGGCCCGAGGAAACCCGAAAGGGCCCGACGAAGCCTGACAGGGCTCGATGGAGCCCGACAGGGCCCGAGGAAACCCGACAGGGCCCGACGGAGCCTGACAGGGCTCGAGCAAACCCGACAGGACCGATGGAGCCCGACAGGGCTCGAGCAAACCCGACAGGGTCCGACGAAGCCTGACAGGGCTTCAGCAAACCCGACATGGCCCGAGCAAACCCGACAGGGCCCGACGGAGCCCGACAGAGCCCGAGGAAACCAGACAGGGCCCGACGGAGCCCGACAGGGCCCGAGCAAACCCGACAGGGCCCGAGCAAACCCGAAAGGGCCCGACGAAGCCTGACAGGGCTCGATGGAGCCCGACAGGGCCCGAGGAAACCCGATAGGGCCTGATTGAGCCCGATACGGCCCGAGCAAACCCGACAGGGCCTGACGGAGCCTGACAGGGCCCGGGCAAACCCGACAGGGCACGCTGGAGCCCGACAGAGCCCGAGCAAACCCGACAGGGCCCGACAAGGCCCGACAGGGCCCGAACAAACCTGACACGTCCTGACAAAGCCTGACAGGGCCCGACGGAGCCCGCCAGGGCCCGAGCAAACCCGAAAGAGCCCGACGGAGCCTGACAGGGCTCAGTGGAGTCCGACAGGGCCCGAGGAAACCCGACAGGGCCCGACGGAGCCTGACAAGGCCCGAGCAAACCGACAGGGCCCAACGGAGCCCGACAGGGCCCGAGGAAACCCGACAGGGCCCGACAGAGCCCGACAGGGCCCTAGCAAACCCGACAGGGCCTGAGCAAACCCGACAGGATTCGACAAAGCCTGACAGGGCTCGATGGAGCCCGACAGGGCCCAAGGAAACCCGACAGGGCCCGACGGAGCCCGACAGTGCCCAAGCAAACCTGACAGGGCCCGACGGAGCCCGACAGGGCACGAGCAAACCAGACAGGGCCTGACGGAGCCTGACAGGGCCCGAGCAAGCCCGACAGGGCCCAACGGATCCCGACAGGGCCCAAGCAAACCTGACAGGGCCCGACGGAGCCCGACAGGGCACGAGCTAACTCAACAGAGCCTGACGTAGCCTGACAGGGCCCGAGCAAACCCGACAGGGCCCGAGCGAATCTGACAGGGCCCGACGGAGCCCGACAGGACGTGGGCAAACACGACAGGGCCCGAGCAAACCCGACAGGGCCAGACAAGGCCCGACAGGGCCTGAGCAAACCCGACAGGACCCGACAAAGCCTGACAGGGCTCGATGGAGCCCGACAGGGCCCAAGGAAACCCGACAGGGCCCGACGGAGACCGATAGGGCCCGAGCAAACCCGACAGGGCCTGACGGAGCCCGACAGGGCCCGAGCAAACCTGAAAGGGCCCAACGAAGCCTGACAGGGCTCGATGGAGCCCGACAGGGCCCGAGGAAACCCGACAGGGCCCGACGGAGCCCGATAGGGCCCGAGCAAACCCGACAGGGCCCGATGCAGCCCGACACGGCTCGAACAAACCCGACAGGGCCTGAGCAAATCCGACAGGGCCCGACGGAGCCCGACAGGGCCCGAGCAAACCCGAAAGGGCCCGACGGAGCCTGACAGGGCTCGATGGAGCCCGACAGGGCCCGAGGAAACCCGACAGGGCCCCACGGAGCCCGATAGGGCCCGAGCAAACCCGACAGGGCCTGACGGAGCCCGACAGGGCCCGTGCAAACCCGACAGGGCACGCTGGAGCCCGACAGAGCCCGAGCAAACCCGACAGGGCTCGACAAGGCCCGATGGAGCCCGAGCAAACCTGACACGACCTGACAAAGCCTGACAGGGCCCGACGGAGCCCGACAGGGCTTGAGCAAACCCAAAAGAGCCCGACGGAGCCTGACAGGGCCCGAGGAAACCCGACAGGGCCCCACGGAGCCCGATAGGGCCCGAGCAAACCCGACAGGGCCTGATGGAGCCTGACAGGGCCCGGGCAAACCCAACAGGGCCCGACAAGGCCCGACAGGGCCCGAGCAAACCTGACAGGACCTGACAAAGCCTGACAGGGCCCGACGGAGCCCGACAGGGCCTGAGCAAACCCGAAAGAGCCCGACGGAGCCTGACAGGGCTCGATAGAGTCCGACAGGGCCCGAGGAAACCCCACAGGGCCCGACGGAACCCGAGAGGGCCCGACGGAACCCAAGAGGGCCCGACGGAACCCGAGAGGGCCCGAGGGAATCCGACAGGGCCCGACGGAGCCCGACAGGGCCCGAGCAAACCCGAAAGGGCCCGACGAAGCCTGACAGGGCCCGAGCAAACCCGAAAGGGCCCGACGAAGCCTGACAGGGCTCGATGGAGCCCGACAGGGCCTGACGGAGCCCGACACGGCCCGAGCAAACCCGAAAGGGCCCGACGAAGCCTGACAGGGCTCGATGGAGCCCGACAGGGGCCGAGAAAACCCGACAGGGCCCGACGGAGCCCGATAGGGCCCGAGCAAACCCGACAGGGCCCGATGGAGCCCGACAGGGCTCGAGCAAACCCGACAGGGTCCGACGAAGCCTGACAGGGCTTCAGCAAACCCGACATGGCCCGAGCAAACCCGACAGGGCCCGACGGAGACCGACAGAGCCCGAGGAAACCAGACAGGGCCCGACGGAGCCCGACAGGGCCCTAGCAAACCCGACAGGGCCCGACGGAGCCCGACAGGGCCCGAGCAAACCCGACAGGGCCCGACGGAGCCCGACAGGGCCCTAGCAAACCAGACAGGGCCCGACAGAGCCCGACAGGGCCCGAGCAAACCCGACAGGGCCTGAGGAAACCCGACAGGGTTCGACAAAGCCTGACAGGGCTTGATGGAGCCCGACAGGGCCCGAGGAAATCCGACAGGGCCCGACGGAGCCTGACAGGGCCCGAGCAAACCCGACAGGGTCCGACGAAGCCTGACAGGGCTTCAGCAAACCCGACAGGGCCCGAGCAAACCCGACAGGGCCCGACGGTGCCCGACAGGGCCCGAGGAAACCAGACAGGGCCCGACAGAGCCCGACAGGGCCCGAGCAAACCCGACAGGGCCTGAGGAAACCCGACAGGGTTCGACAAAGCCTGACAGGGCTTGATGGAGCCCGACAGGGCCCGAGGAAATCCGACAGGGCCCGACGGAGCCTGACAGAGCCCGAGCAAACCCGACAGGGCTCGACGGAGCCCGATAGGGCCCGAGCAAACCCGACAGGGCCTGACGGAGCCCGACAGGGCCCGAGGAAACCCGAAAGGGCCCGACGAAGCCTGACAGGGCTCGATGGAGCCCGACAGGGCCTGAGGAAACCCGACAGGGCCCGACGGAGCCTGACAGGGCTCGAGCAAACCCGACAGGACCCGATGGAGCCCGACAGGGCTCGAGCAAACCCGACAGGGTCCGACGAAGCCTGACAGGGCTTCAGCAAACCCGACATGGCCCGAGCAAACCCGACAGGGCCCGACGGAGCCCGACAGAGCCCGAGGAAACCAGACAGGGCCCGACGGAGCCCGACAGGGCCCGAGCAAACCCGACAGGGCCCGACGGAGCCCGACAGGGCCCGAGCAAACCCGAAAGGGCCCGACGAAGCCTGACAGGGCTCGATGGAGCCCGACAGGGCCCGAGGAAACCCGATAGGGCCTGATTGAGCCCGATAGGGCCCGAGCAAACCCGACAGGGCCTGACGGAGCCTGACAGGGCCCGGGCAAACCCGACAGGGCACGCTGGAGCCCGATAGAGCCCGAGCAAACCCGACAGGGCCCGACAAGGCCCAAGAGGGCCTGAACAAACCTGACACGTCCTGACAAAGCCTGACAGGGCCCGACGGAGCCCGCCAGGGCCCGAGCAAAACCGAAAGAGCCCGACGGAGCCTGACAGGGCTCAGTGGAGTCTGACAGGGCCCGAGGAAACCCGACAGGGCCCGACGGAGCCTGACAGGGCCCGAGCAAACCCGACAGGGTTCGACGGAGCCCGACAGGGCCCGAGCAAACCCGACAGGGTCTGACGAAGCCTGACAGGGCTTCAGCAAACCCGACAGGGCCCGAGCAAACCCGACAGGGCCCGACGGAGCCCGACAGGGCCCGAGGAAACCAGACAGGGCCCGACAGAGCCCGACAGGGCCCGAGCAAACCCGACAGGGCCTGAGCAAAACCGACAGGGTTCGACAAAGCCTGACAGGGCCCGACGGAGCCCGACAGTGCCCGAGCAAACCCGACAGGGCCCAACGGATCCCGACAGGGCCTGAGCAAACCTGACATGGCCCGACGGAGCCTGACAGGGCCCGAGCAAACCCGACAGGGCCTGACGGAGCCTGACAGGACCCGAGCAAACCCGACAGGGCCCGAGCGAATCTGACAGGGCCCGACGGAGCCCCACAGGACGCGGGCAAACCCGACAGGGCCCGAGCAAACCCGACAGGGCCTGACAAGGCCCGACAGGGCGCGAGCAAACCCGACAAGACCCGACAAAGCCTGACGGGGTCCGATGGAGCCCGACAGGGCCCGAGCAAACCTGACAGGGCTCGATGGAGCCCGACAGGGCCCTAGGAAACCCGACAGGGCGCGACGGAGCCTGACAGGGCCCGAGCAAACCCGACAGGGCTCGACGGAGCCCGACAGGGCCTGAGGAAACCAGACAGGGCCCGACGGAGCCCGACAGGGCCCTAGCAAACCCGACAGGGCCTGAGCAAACCCGACAGGGCCCGACGGAGCCCGACAGGGCCTGAGGAAACCAGAAAGGGCCCGACGGAGCCCGACAGGGCCCTAGCAAACCCGACAGGGCTTGACAAAGCCTGACAGGGCCCGAGCAAACCCGACAGGTCCCGAGCAAACCCGACAGGGCCCGACAAGGACCGACAGGGCCCGAGCAAACCCGACAGGGCCCGAGCAAACCCGACAGGGTTCGACAAAGCCTGACAGGGCTCGATGGAGCCCAACAGGGCCCGAGCAAACCCGACAGGGCCCGAGCAAACCCGACAGGGTTCGACAAAGCCTGACAGGGCTCGATGGAGCCCGACAGGGCCTGAGCAAACCCGACAGGGCCCGAGCAAACCTGACAGGGCACGAAGGAGCCCGACAGGGCCCGAGCAAACCCGACAAGGCCCAACGGATCCCGACAGGGCCTGAGCAAACCTGACAGGGCCCGACGGAGCCCGACAGGGCACGAGCAAACCCGACAGGGTTCGACGGAGCCCGACAGGGCCCGAGCAAACCCGACAGGGCCCGACGGAGCCTGACAGGGCCCGAGCAAACCCGACAGGGTCCGACGAAGCCTGACAGGGCTTCAGCAAACCCGACAGGGCCCGAGCAAACCCGACAGGGCCCGACGGTGCCCGACAGGGCCCGAGGAAACCAGACAGGGCCCGACGGAGCCTGACAGAGCCCGAGCAAACCCGACAGGGCTCGACGGAGCCCGATAGGGCCCGAGCAAACCCGACAGGGCCTGACGGAGCCCGACAGGGCTCGATGGAGCCCGACAGGGCCCGAGGAAACCCGAAAGGGCCCGACGAAGCCTGACAGGGCTCGATGGAGCCCAACAGGGCCCGAGGAAACCCGACAGGGCCCGACGGAGCCTGACAGGGCTCGAGCAAACCCGACAGGACCCGATGGAGCCCGACAGGGCTCGAGCAAACCCGACAGGGTCCGACGAAGCCTGACAGGGCTTCAGCAAACCCGACATGGCCCGAGCAAACCCGACAGGGCCCGACGGAGCCCGACAGAGCCCGAGGAAACCAGACAGGGCCCGACGGAGCCCGACAGGGCCCGAGCAAACCCGACAGGGCCCGACGGAGCCCGACAGGGCCCGAGCAAACCCGAAAGGGCCCGACGCAGCCTGACAGGGCTCGATGGAGCCCGACAGGGCCCGAGGAAACCCGATAGGGCTTGATTGAGCCCGATAGGGCCCGCGCAAACCCGACAGGGCCTGACGGAGCCTGACAGTGCCCGGGCAAACCCGACAGGGCACGCTGGAGCCCGACGGAGCCCGAGCAAACCCGACAGGGCCTGACGGAGCCTGACAGTGCCCGGGCAAACCCGACAGGGCACGCTGGAGCCCGACGGAGCCCGAGCAAACCCGACAGGGCCCGACAAGGCCCGACAGGGCCCGAACAAACCTGACACGTCCTGACAAAGCCTGACAGGGCCCGACGGAGCCCGCCATGTCCCGAGCAAACCCGAAAGAGCCCGACGGAGCCTGACAGGGCTCAGTGGAGTCCGACAGGGCCCGAGGAAACCCGACAGGGCCTGACGGAGCCTGACAAGGCCCGAGCAAACCGACAGGGCCTAACGGAGCCCGACAGGGCCCTAGCAAACCCGACAGGGCCTGAGCAAACCCGACAGGGTTCGACAAAGCCTGACAGGGCTCGATGGAGCCCGACAGGGCCCAAGGAAACCCGACAGGGCCCGACGGAGCCCGACAGTGCCCAAGCAAACCTGACAGGGCCCGACGGAGCCCGACAGGGCACGAGCAAACCAGACAGGGCCTGACGGAGCCTGACAGGGCCCGAGCAAGCCCGACAGGGCCCAACGGATCCCGACAGGGCCCAAGCAAACCTGACAGGGCCCGACGGAGCCCTACAGGGCACGAGCTAACTCGACAGAGCCTGACGTAGCCTGACAGGGCCCGAGCAAACCCGACAGGGCCCGAGCGAATCTGACAGGGCCCGACGGAGCCCGACAGGACGTGGGCAAACCCGACAGGGCCCGAGCAAACCTGACAGGGCCAGACAAGGCCCGACAGGGCCGGAGCAAACCCGACAGGACCCGACAAAGCCTGACAGGGCTCGATGGAGCCCGACAGGGCCCAAGGAAACCCGACAGGGCCCGACGGAGACCGATAGGGCCCGAGCAAACCCGACAGGGCCTGACGGAGCCCGACAGGGCCCGAGCAAACCTGAAAGGGCCCAATGAAGCCTGACAGGGCTCGATGGAGCCCGACAGGGCCCAAGGAAACCCGACAGGGCCCGACGGAGACCGATAGGGCCCGAGCAAACCCGACAGGGCCTGACGGAGCCCGACAGGGCCCGAGCAAACCTGAAAGGGTCCGACGAAGCCTGACAGGGCTCGATGGAGCCCGACAGGGCCCGAGGAAACCCGACAGGGCCCGACGGAGCCCGATAGGGCCCGAGCAAACCCGACAGGGCCCGATGCAGCCCGACACGGCTCGAACAAACCCGACAGGGCCTGAGCAAATCCGCCAGGGCCTGACGGAGCCCGACAGGGCCCGAGCAAACCCGAAAGGGCCCGACGGAGCCTGACAGGGCTCGATGGAGCCCGACAGGGCCCGAGGAAACCCGACAGGGCCCCACGGAGCCCGATAGGGCCCGAGCAAACCCGACAGGGCCTGACGGAGCCCGACAGGGTCCGTGCAAACCCGACAGGGCACGCTGGAGCCCGACAGAGCCCGAGCAAACCCGACAGGGCTCGACAAGGCCCGATGGAGCCCGAGCAACCCTGACACGACCTGACAAAGCCTGACAGGGCCCGACGGAGCCCGACAGGGCTTGAGCAAACCCAAAAGAGCCCGATGGAGCCTGACAGGGCTCGATGGAGCCCGACAGGGCCCGAGGAAACCCGACAGGGCCCCACGGAGCCCGATAGGGCCCGAGCAAACCCGACAGGGCCTGATGGAGCCTGACAGGGCCCGGGCAAACCCGACAGGGCCCGACAAGGCCCGACAGGGCCTGAGCAAACCTGACAGGACCTGACGAAGCCTGACAGGGCCCGACGGAGCCCGACAGGGCCTGAGCAAACCCGAAAGAGCCCGACGGAGCCTGACAGGGCCCGAGCAAACCCGAAAGTGTTTGACGAAGCCTGACAGGGCTCGATGGAGCCCGACAGGGCCCGAGGAAACCCGACAGGGCGCGACGGAGCCCGATAGGGCCCGAGCAAACCCGACAGGGTTCGACGGAGCCCGACAGGGCCCGAGTAAACCCGACAGGGTTTGACGAAGCCTGACAGGGCTTCAGCAAACCCGACAGGGCCCGAGCAAACCCGACACGGTTCGACGGAGCCCGACAGGGCCCGAGTAAACCCGACAGGGTCCGACGAAGCCTGACAGGGCTTCAGCAAACCCAACAGGGCCCGAGCAAACGCGACAGGGCCAGACGGAGCCCGACAGGGCCCGAGGAAACCAGACAGGGCCCGACAGAGCCCGACAGGGCCCGAGCAAACCCGACAGGGACCGAGCAACCCGACAGGGTTCGACAAAGCCTGACAGGGCTTGATGGAGCCCGACAGGGCCCGACGGAGCCTGACAGAGCCCGAGCAAACCCGACAGGGCTCGACGGAGCCCGATAGGGCCCGAGCAAACCCGACAGGGCCTGACAGAGCCCGACAGGGCCCGAGCAAACCTGAAAGGGCCCGACGAAGCCTGACAGGGCTCGATGGAGCCCGACAGGGCCTGAGAAAACCCGACAGGGCCCGACAGAGCCCGATAGGGCCCGAGCAAACCCGACAGGGCCCGATGGAGCCCGACAGGGCTCGAGCAAACCCGACAGGGTCCGACGAAGCCTGACAGGGCTTCAGCAAACCCGACATGGCCCGAGCAAACCCGACAGGGCCCGACGGAGCCCGACAGAGCCCGAGGAAACCAGACAGGGCCCGACGGAGCCCGACAGGGCCCGAGCAAACCCGACAGGGCCCGACGGAGCCTGACAGGGCCCGAGCAAACCCGACAGGGCCCGACGGAGCCTGACAGAGCTCGATGGAGCCAGAAAGGGCCGGAGGAAATCCGACAGGGCCTGATTGAACCCGATAGGGCCCGAGCAAACCCGACAGGGCCTGACGGAGCCTGACAGGGCCCAGGCAAACCCGACAGCGCACGCTGGAGCCCGACAGAGCCCGAGCAAACCCGACAGGGCCCGACAAGGCCCGACAGGGCCCGAGCAAACCTGACACGTCCTGACAAAGCCTGACAGGGCCCGACGGAGCCCGCCAGGGCCCGAGCAAACCTGAAAGAGCCCGACGGAGCCTGACAGGGCTCAGTGGAGTCCGACAGGGCCCGAGGAAACCCGACGGGCCCGACGGAACCCGACAGGGCCTGAGCAAACCCGACAGGGCCCGAGCAAACCCGACAGGGCCTAGACAAGGCCCGACAGGGCCAGAGCAAACCTGACAGGGCTCGATGGAGCCCGACAGGGCCCGAGGAAACCCGATAGGGCCTGACGGAGCCTGACAGGGCCCGAGCAAACCCGACAGGGTTCGACGGAGCCCGACAGGGCCCGAGCAAACCCGACAGGGTCCGACGAAGCCTGACAGGGCTTCAGCAAACCCGACAGGGCCCGAGCAAACCCGACAGGGCCCGACGGAGCCCGACAGGGCCCGAGGAAACCCGATAGGGCCCGACAGAGCCCGACAGGGCCCGAGCAAACCCGACAGGGCCTGAGCAAACCCGACAGGGTTCGACAAAGCCTGACAGGGCCCGACGGAGCCCGACAGTGCCCGAGCAAACCCGACAGGGCCCAACGGATCCCGACAGGGCCTGAGCAAACCTGACAGGGCCCGACGGAGCCTGACAGGGCCCGAGCAAACCCGACAGGGCCTGACGGAGCCTGACAGGGCCCGAGCAAACCCGACAGGGCCCGAGCGAATCTGACAGGGCCCGACGGAGCCCCACAGGACGCGGGCAAACCCGACAGGGCCCGAGCAAACCCGACAGGGCCTGACAAGGCCCGACAGGGCGCGAGCAAACCCGACAGGACCCGACAAAGCCTGACGGGGTCCGATGGAGCCCGACAGGGCCCGAGCAAACCCGACAGGGCTCGATGGAGCCCGACAGGGCCCTAGGAAATTCGACAGGGCGCGACGGAGCCTGACAGGGCCCGAGCAAACCCGACAGGGCTCGACAGAGCCCGACAGGGCCTGAGGAAACCAGACAGGGCCCGACGGAGCCCGACAGGGCCCGAGCAAACCCGACAGGGCCTGAGCAAACCCGACAGGGCCCGACGGAGCCCGACAGGGCCTGAGGAAACCAGAAAGGGCCCGACGGAGCCCGACAGGGCCCTAGCAAACCCGACAGGGCTTGACAAAGCCTGACAGGGCCCGAGCAAACCCGACAGGTCCCGAGCAAACCCGACAGGGCCCGACAAGGCCTGACAGGGCCCGAGCAAACCCGACAGGGCCCGAGCAAACCCGACAGGGTTCGACAAAGCCTGACAGGGCTCGATGGAGCCCGACAGGGCCCGAGCAAACCCGACAGGGCCCGAGCAAACCCGACAGGGTTCGACAAAGCCTGACAGGGCTCGATGGAGCCCGACAGGGCCCGAGCAAACCCGACAGGGCCCGAGCAAACCTGACAGGGCACGAAGGAGCCCGACAGGGCCCGAGCAAACCCGACAAGGCCCAACGGATCCCGACAGGGCCTGTGCAAACCTGACAGGGCCCGACGGAGCCCGACAGGGCACGAGCAAACCCGACAGGGTTCGACGGAGCCCGACAGGGCCCGAGCAAACCCGACAGGGCCCGGCGGAGCCTGACAGGGCCCGAGCAAACCCGACAGGGTCCGACGAAGCCTGACAGGGCTTCAGCAAACCCGACAGGGCCCGAGCAAACCCGACAGGGCCCGACGGTGCCCGACAGGGCCCGAGGAAACCAGACAGGGCCCGACAGAGCCCGACAGGGCCCGAGCAAACCTGACAGGGCCTGAGCAAACCCGACAGGGTTCGACAAAGCCTGACAGGGCTTGATGGAGCCCGACAGGGCCCGAGGAAACCCGACAGGGCCCGACGGAGCCCGACAGGGCCCGAGCAAACCCGACAGGGCCCGACGGAGCCCGACAGGGCCCGAGCAAACCCGACAGGGCCTGAGCAAACCCGACAGGGTTCGACAAAGCCTGACAGGGCCCGACGGAGCCCGACAGTGCCCGAGCAAACCCGACAGGGCCCAGCGGATCCCGACAGGGCCTGAGCAAACCTGACAGGGCCCGACGGAGCCTGACAGGGCCCGAGCAAACCCGACAGGGCCTGACGGAGCCTGACAGGGCCCGAGCAAACCCGACAGGGCCCGAGCGAATCTGACAGGGCCCGACGGAGCCCCACAGGACGCGGGCAAACCCGACAGGGCCCGAGCAAACCCGACAGGGCCTGACAAGGCCCGACAGGGCGCGAGCAAACCCGACAGGACCCGACAAAGCCTGACGGGGTCCGATGGAGCCCGACAGGGCCCGAGCAAACCCGACAGGGCTCGATGGAGCCCGACAGGGCCCTAGGAAATTCGACAGGGCGCGACGGAGCCTGACAGGGCCCGAGCAAACCCGACAGGGCTCGACGGAGCCCGACAGGGCCCGAGGAAACCCGACAGGGCCTGACGGAGCCCGACAGGGCCCGAGGAAACCCGAAAGGGCCCGACGAAGCCTGACAGGGCTCGATGGAGCCCGACAGGGCCCGAGGAAACCCGACAGGGCCCGACGGAGCCCGACAGGGCCCGAGCAAACCCGACAGGGCCCGACGGAGCCCGACAGGGCCCGAGCAAACCCGACAGGGCCCGACGGAGCCTGACAGAGCTCGATGGAGCCAGACAGGGCCGGAGGAAATCCGACAGGGCCTGATTGAACCCGATAGGGCCCGAGCAAACCCGACAGGGCCTGACGGAGCCTGACAGGGCCCAGCAAACCCGACAGCGCACGCTGGAGCCCGACAGAGCCCGAGCAAACCCGACAGGGCCTGACAAGGCCCGACAGGGCCCGAGCAAACCTGACACGTCCTGACAAAGCTTGACAGGGCCCGACGGAGCCCGCCAGGGCCCGAGCAAACCTGAAAGAGCCCGACGGAGCCTGACAGGGCTCAGTGGAGTCCGACAGGGCCTGAGGAAACCCGACAGGGCCCGACGGAACCCGACAGGGCCTGAGCAAACCCGACAGGGCCCGAGCAAACCCGACAGGGCCTAGACAAGGCCCGACAGGGCCAGAGCAAACCTGACAGGGCTCGATGGAGCCCGACAGGGCCCGAGGAAACCCGATAGGGCCTGACGGAGCCTGACAGGGCCCGAGCAAACCCGACAGGGTTCGACGGAGCCCGACAGGGCCCGAGCAAACCCGACAGGGTCCGACGAAGCCTGACAGGGCTTCAGCAAACCCGACAGGGCCTGAGCAAACCCGACAGGGTTCGAGAAAGCCTGACAGGGCCCAACGGAGCCCGACAGTGCCCGAGCAAACCCGACAGGGCCCAACGGATCCCGACAGGGCCTGAGCAAACCTGACAGGGCCCGACAGAGCCCGACAGGGCCCGAGCAAACCCGACAGGGCCTGACGGAGCCTGACAGGGCCCGAGCAAACCCGACAGGGCCCGAGAGAATCTGACAGGGCCCGACGGAGCCTCACAGGACGCGGGCAAACCCGACAGGGCCCGAGGAAACCCGATAGGGCCTGACGGAGCCTGACAGGGCCCGAGCAAACCCGACAGGGTTCGACGGAGCCCGACAGGGCCCGAGCAAACCCGACAGGGTCCGACGAAGCCTGACAGGGCTTCAGCAAACCCGACAGGGCCTGAGCAAACCCGACAGGGTTCGAGAAAGCCTGACAGGGCCCGACGGAGCCCGACAGTGCCCGAGCAAACCCGACAGGGCCCAACGGATCCCGACAGGGCCCGAGCAAACCCGACAGGACCCGACAAAGCCTGACGGGGTCCGATGGAGCCCGACAGGGCCCGAGCAAACCCGACAGGGCTCGATGGAGCCCGACAGGGCCCTAGGAAACCCGACAGGGCGCGACGGAGCCTGACAGGGCCCGAGCAAACCCGACAGGGCTCGACGGAGCCCGACAGGGCCTGAGGAAACCAGATAGGGCCCGACGGAGCCCGACAGGGCCCTAGCAAACCCAACAGGGCCTGAGCAAACCCGACAGGGCCCGACGGAGCCCGACAGGGCCTGAGGAAACCAGAAAGGGCCCGACGGAGCCCGACAGGGCCGTAGCAAACCCGACAGGGCTTGACAAAGCCTGACAGGGCCCGAACAAACCCGACAGGTCCCGAGCAAACCCGACAGGGCCCGACAAGGCCCGACAGGGCCCGAGCAAAGCCGACAGGGCCCGAACAAACCCGACAGGGTTCGACAAAGCCTGACAGGGCTCGATGGAGCCCGACAGGGCCCGAGCAAACCCGACAGGGCCCGAGCAAACCCGACAGGGTTCGACAAAGCCTGACAGGGCTCGATGGAGCCCGACAGGGCCCGAGAAAACCCGACAGGGCCCGAGCAAACCCGACAAGGCCCAACGGATCCCGACAGGGCCTGAGCAAACCTGACAGGGCACGACGGAGCCCGACAGGGCACGAGCAAACCCGACAGGGCCCGTCGAAGCCTGACAGGGCTCGATGGAGCCCGACAGGGCCCGAGGAAACCCGACAGGGCCCGACGGAGCCCGATAGGGCCCGAGCAAACCCGACAGGGCCCGATGGAGCCCGACAGGGCTCGAGCAAACCCGACAGGGTCCGACGAAGCCTGACAGGGCTTCAGCAAACCCGACATGGCCCGAGCAAACCCGACAGGGCCCGACGGAGCCCAACAGAGCCCGAGGAAACCAGACAGGGCCCAACAAAGCCCGACAGGGTCCGAGCAAACCCGACAGGGCCCGACGGAGCCCGACAGGGCCCGAGCAAACCCGAAAGGGCCCGACGGAGCCTGACAGGGCTCGATGGAGCCCGACAGGGCCCGAGGAAACCCGACAGGGCCTGATTGAGCCCGATAGGGCCCGAGCAAACCCGACAGGGCCTGACGGAGCCTGACAGGGCCCGGGCAAACCTGACAGGGCACGCTGGAGCCCGACAGAGCCCGAGCAAACCCGACAGGGCCCGACAAAGCCCGACAGGGCCCGACGGAGCCCGGCAGGGCTCGAGGAAACCCGAAAGAGCCTGACGGAGCCTGACAGGGCTCAGTGGAGTCCAACAGGGTCCGAGGAAACCCGACAGGGCCCGACGGAACCCGACAGGGCCTGAGCAAACCCGACAGGGCCCGAGCAAACCCGACAGGGCCCGACAAAGCCTGACAAGGCCCGAGAAAACCTGACAGGGCTCGACGGAGCCCGACAGGGCCCGAGCACACTCGACAGGGTCCGACGAAGCCTGACAGGGCTTCAGAAAACCCGACAGGGCCCGAGCAAACCAACATGGCCCAACGGAGCCCGACAGGGCCCGAGGAAACCAGACAGGGCCCGACAGAGCCCGACAGGGCCCGAGCAAACCCGACAGGGCCCGAGCAAACCCGACAGGGTTCGACAAAGCCTGACAGGGCTTGATGGAGCCCGACAGGGCCCGAGGAAACCCGACAGGGCCCGACGGAGCCTGACAGAGCCTGAGCAAACCCGACAGGGCTCGACGGAGCCCGATAAGGCCCGAGCAAACCCGACAGGGCCTGACGGAGCCCGACAGGGCCCGAGGAAACCCGAAAGGGCCCGACGAAGCGTGACAGGGCTCGATGGAGCCCGACAGGGCCCGAGGAAACCCGACAGGGCCCGACAGAGCCTGACAGGGCTCGAGCAAACCCGACAGGGTCTGACGAATCCTGACACGGCTTCAGCAAACCCGACATGGCCCGAGCAAACCCGACAGGGCCCGACGGAGCCCGACAGAGCCCGAGGAAACCAGACAGGGCCCGACGGAGCCCGACAGGGCCCGAGCAAACCCGACAGGGCCCGACGGAGCCCGACAGGGCCCGAGCAAACCCGAAAGGGCCCGATGGAGCCTGACAGGGCTCGATGGAGCCCGACAGGGCCCGAGGAAACCCGACAGGGCCTGATTGAGCTTGATAGGGCCCGAGCAAACCCGACAGGGCCTGACGGAGCCTGACAGGGCTCTGGCAAACCCGATAGGGCACGCTGGAGCCCGACAGAGCCCGAGCAAACCCGACAGGGCCTGACGGAGCCTGACAGGGCCCAGGCAAACCCGACAGCGCACGCTGGAGCCCGACAGAGCCCGAGCAAACCCGACAGGGCCCGACAAGGCCCGACAGGGCCCGAGCAAACCTGACACGTCCTGACAAAGCCTGACAGGGCCCGACGGAGCCCGCCAGGGCCCGAGCAAACCTGAAAGAGCCCGACGGAGCCTGACAGGGCTCAGTGGAGTCCGACAGGGCCCGAGGAAACCCGACGGGCCCGACGGAACCCGACAGGGCCTGAGCAAACCCGACAGGGCCCGAGCAAACCCGACAGGGCCTAGACAAGGCCCGACAGGGCCAGAGCAAACCTGACAGGGCTCGATGGAGCCCGACAGGGCCCGAGGAAACCCGATAGGGCCTGACGGAGCCTGACAGGGCCCGAGCAAACCCGACAGGGTTCGACGGAGCCCGACAGGGCCCGAGCAAACCCGACAGGGTCCGACGAAGCCTGACAGGGTTTCAGCAAACCCGACAGGGCCCGAGCAAACCCGACAGGGCCCGACGGAGCCCGACAGGGCCCGAGGAAACCCGATAGGGCCCGACAGAGCCCGACAGGGCCCGAGCAAACCCGACAGGGCCTGAGCAAACCCGACAGGGTTCGACAAAGCCTGACAGGGCCCGACGGAGCCCGACAGTGCCCGAGCAAACCCGACAGGGCCCAACGGATCCCGACAGGGCCTGAGCAAACCTGACAGGGCCCGACGGAGCCTGACAGGGCCCGAGCAAACCCGACAGGGCCTGACGGAGCCTGACAGGGCCCGAGCAAACCCGACAGGGCCCGAGCGAATCTGACAGGGCCCGACGGAGCCCCACAGGACGCGGGCAAACCCGACAGGGCCCGAGCAAACCCGACAGGGCCTGACAAGGCCCGACAGGGCGCGAGCAAACCCGACAGGACCCGACAAAGCCTGACGGGGTCCGATGGAGCCCGACAGGGCCCGAGCAAACCCGACAGGGCTCGATGGAGCCCGACAGGGCCCTAGGAAATTCGACAGGGCGCGACGGAGCCTGACAGGGCCCGAGCAAACCCGACAGGGCTCGACGGAGCCCGACAGGGTCTGAGGAAACCAGACAGGGCCCGACGGAGCCCGACAGGGCCCGAGCAAACCCGACAGGGCCTGAGCAAACCCGACAGGGCCCGACGGAGCCCGACAGGGCCTGAGGAAACCAGAAAGGGCCCGACGGAGCCCGACAGGGCCCTAGCAAACCCGACAGGGCTTGACAAAGCCTGACAGGGCCCGAGCAAACCCGACAGGTCCCGAGCAAACCCGACAGGGCCCGACAAGGCCTGACAGGGCCCGAGCAAACCCGACAGGGCCCGAGCAAACCCGACAGGGTTCGACAAAGCCTGACAGGGCTCGATGGAGCCCGACAGGGCCCGAGCAAACCCGACAGGGCCCGAGCAAACCCGACAGGGTTCGACAAAGCCTGACAGGGCTCGATGGAGCCCGACAGGGCCCGAGCAAACCCGACAGGGCCCGAGCAAACCTGACAGGGCACGAAGGAGCCCGACAGGGCCCGAGCAAACCCGACAAGGCCCAACGGATCCCGACAGGGCCTGAGCAAACCTGACAGGGCCCGACGGAGCCTGACAGGGCACGAGCAAACCCGACAGGGTTCGACGGAGCCCGACAGGGTTCGACAAACCTGACAGGGCTTGATGGAGCCCGACAGGGCCCGAGCAAACCCGACAGGGCCCGACGGAGCCCGACAGGGCCCGAGGAAACCCGATAGGGCCCGACAGAGCCCGACAGGGCCCGAGCAAACCCGACAGGGCCTGAGCAAACCCGACAGGGTTCGACAAAGCCTGACAGGGCCCGACGGAGCCCGACAGTGCCCGAGCAAACCCGACAGGGCCCAACGGATCCCGACAGGGCCTGAGCAAACCTGACAGGGCCCGACGGAGCCTGACAGGGCCCGAGCAAACCCGACAGGGCCTGACGGAGCCTGACAGGGCCCGAGCAAACCCGACAGGGCCCGAGCGAATCTGACAGGGCCCGACGGAGCCCCACAGGACGCGGGCAAACCCGACAGGGCCCGAGCAAACCCGACAGGGCCTGACAAGGCCCGACAGGGCGCGAGCAAACCCGACAGGACCCGACAAAGCCTGACGGGGTCCGATGGAGCCCGACAGGGCCCGAGCAAACCCGACAGGGCTCGATGGAGCCCGACAGGGCCCTAGGAAATTCGACAGGGCGCGACGGAGCCTGACAGGGCCCGAGCAAACCCGACAGGGCTCGACAGAGCCCGACAGGGCCTGAGGAAACCAGACAGGGCCCGACGGAGCCCGACAGGGCCCGAGCAAACCCGACAGGGCCTGAGCAAACCCGACAGGGCCCGACGGAGCCCGACAGGGCCTGAGGAAACCAGAAAGGGCCCGACGGAGCCCGACAGGGCCCTAGCAAACCCGACAGGGCTTGACAAAGCCTGACAGGGCCCGAGCAAACCCGACAGGTCCCGAGCAAACCCGACAGGGCCCGACAAGGCCTGACAGGGCCCGAGCAAACCCGACAGGGCCCGAGCAAACCCGACAGGGTTCGACAAAGCCTGACAGGGCTCGATGGAGCCCGACAGGGCCCGAGCAAACCCGACAGGGCCCGAGCAAACCCGACAGGGTTCGACAAAGCCTGACAGGGCTCGATGGAGCCCGACAGGGCCCGAGCAAACCCGACAGGGCCCGAGCAAACCTGACAGGGCACGAAGGAGCCCGACAGGGCCCGAGCAAACCCGACAAGGCCCAACGGATCCCGACAGGGCCTGAGCAAACCTGACAGGGCCCGACGGAGCCCGACAGGGCACGAGCAAACCCGACAGGGTTCGACGGAGCCCGACAGGGCCCGAGCAAACCCGACAGGGCCCGGCGGAGCCTGACAGGGCCCGAGCAAACCCGACAGGGTCCGACGAAGCCTGACAGGGCTTCAGCAAACCCGACAGGGCCCGAGCAAACCCGACAGGGCCCGACGGTGCCCGACAGGGCCCGAGGAAACCAGACAGGGCCCGACAGAGCCCGACAGGGCCCGAGCAAACCTGACAGGGCCTGAGCAAACCCGACAGGGTTCGACAAAGCCTGACAGGGCTTGATGGAGCCCGACAGGGCCCGAGGAAACCCGACAGGGCCCGACGGAGCCCGACAGGGCCCGAGCAAACCCGACAGGGCCCGACGGAGCCCGACAGGGCCCGAGCAAACCCGACAGGGCCTGAGCAAACCCGACAGGGTTCGACAAAGCCTGACAGGGCCCGACGGAGCCCGACAGTGCCCGAGCAAACCCGACAGGGCCCAGCGGATCCCGACAGGGCCTGAGCAAACCTGACAGGGCCCGACGGAGCCTGACAGGGCCCGAGCAAACCCGACAGGGCCTGACGGAGCCTGACAGGGCCCGAGCAAACCCGACAGGGCCCGAGCGAATCTGACAGGGCCCGACGGAGCCCCACAGGACGCGGGCAAACCCGACAGGGCCCGAGCAAACCCGACAGGGCCTGACAAGGCCCGACAGGGCGCGAGCAAACCCGACAGGACCCGACAAAGCCTGACGGGGTCCGATGGAGCCCGACAGGGCCCGAGCAAACCCGACAGGGCTCGATGGAGCCCGACAGGGCCCTAGGAAATTCGACAGGGCGCGACGGAGCCTGACAGGGCCCGAGCAAACCCGACAGGGCTCGACGGAGCCCGACAGGGCCCGAGGAAACCCGACAGGGCCTGACGGAGCCCGACAGGGCCCGAGGAAACCCGAAAGGGCCCGACGAAGCCTGACAGGGCTCGATGGAGCCCGACAGGGCCCGAGGAAACCCGACAGGGCCCGACGGAGCCCGACAGGGCCCGAGCAAACCCCACAGGGCCCGACGGAGCCCGACAGGGCCCGAGCAAACCCGACAGGGCCCGACGGAGCCTGACAGAGCTCGATGGAGCCAGACAGGGCCGGAGGAAATCCGACAGGGCCTGATTGAACCCGATAGGGCCCGAGCAAACCCGACAGGGCCTGACGGAGCCTGACAGGGCCCAGCAAACCCGACAGCGCACGCTGGAGCCCGACAGAGCCCGAGCAAACCCGACAGGGCCTGACAAGGCCCGACAGGGCCCGAGCAAACCTGACACGTCCTGACAAAGCTTGACAGGGCCCGACGGAGCCCGCCAGGGCCCGAGCAAACCTGAAAGAGCCCGACGGAGCCTGACAGGGCTCAGTGGAGTCCGACAGGGCCTGAGGAAACCCGACAGGGCCCGACGGAACCCGACAGGGCCTGAGCAAACCCGACAGGGCCCGAGCAAACCCGACAGGGCCTAGACAAGGCCCGACAGGGCCAGAGCAAACCTGACAGGGCTCGATGGAGCCCGACAGGGCCCGAGGAAACCCGATAGGGCCTGACGGAGCCTGACAGGGCCCGAGCAAACCCGACAGGGTTCGACGGAGCCCGACAGGGCCCGAGCAAACCCGACAGGGTCCGACGAAGCCTGACAGGGCTTCAGCAAACCCGACAGGGCCTGAGCAAACCCGACAGGGTTCGAGAAAGCCTGACAGGGCCCAACGGAGCCCGACAGTGCCCGAGCAAACCCGACAGGGCCCAACGGATCCCGACAGGGCCTGAGCAAACCTGACAGGGCCCGACAGAGCCCGACAGGGCCCGAGCAAACCCGACAGGGCCTGACGGAGCCTGACAGGGCCCGAGCAAACCCGACAGGGCCCGAGAGAATCTGACAGGGCCCGACGGAGCCTCACAGGACGCGGGCAAACCCGACAGGGCCCGAGGAAACCCGATAGGGCCTGACGGAGCCTGACAGGGCCCGAGCAAACCCGACAGGGTTCGACGGAGCCCGACAGGGCCCGAGCAAACCCGACAGGGTCCGACGAAGCCTGACAGGGCTTCAGCAAACCCGACAGGGCCTGAGCAAACCCGACAGGGTTCGAGAAAGCCTGACAGGGCCCGACGGAGCCCGACAGTGCCCGAGCAAACCCGACAGGGCCCAACGGATCCCGACAGGGCCCGAGCAAACCCGACAGGACCCGACAAAGCCTGACGGGGTCCGATGGAGCCCGACAGGGCCCGAGCAAACCCGACAGGGCTCGATGGAGCCCGACAGGGCCCTAGGAAACCCGACAGGGCGCGACGGAGCCTGACAGGGCCCGAGCAAACCCGACAGGGCTCGACGGAGCCCGACAGGGCCTGAGGAAACCAGACAGGGCCCGACGGAGCCCGACAGGGCCCTAGCAAACCCAACAGGGCCTGAGCAAACCCGACAGGGCCCGACGGAGCCCGACAGGGCCTGAGGAAACCAGAAAGGGCCCGACGGAGCCCGACAGGGCCGTAGCAAACCCGACAGGGCTTGACAAAGCCTGACAGGGCCCGAGCAAACCCGACAGGTCCCGAGCAAACCCGACAGGGCCCGACAAGGCCCGACAGGGCCCGAGCAAAGCCGACAGGGCCCGAACAAACCCGACAGGGTTCGACAAAGCCTGACAGGGCTCGATGGAGCCCGACAGGGCCCGAGCAAACCCGACAGGGCCCGAGCAAACCCGACAGGGTTCGACAAAGCCTGACAGGGCTCGATGGAGCCCGACAGGGCCCGAGAAAACCCGACAGGGCCCGAGCAAACCCGACAAGGCCCAACGGATCCCGACAGGGCCTGAGCAAACCTGACAGGGCACGACGGAGCCCGACAGGGCACGAGCAAACCCGACAGGGCCCGTCGAAGCCTGACAGGGCTCGATGGAGCCCGACAGGGCCCGAGGAAACCCGACAGGGCCCGACGGAGCCCGATAGGGCCCGAGCAAACCCGACAGGGCCCGATGGAGCCCGACAGGGCTCGAGCAAACCCGACAGGGTCCGACGAAGCCTGACAGGGCTTCAGCAAACCCGACATGGCCCGAGCAAACCCGACAGGGCCCGACGGAGCCCAACAGAGCCCGAGGAAACCAGACAGGGCCCAACAAAGCCCGACAGGGTCCGAGCAAACCCGACAGGGCCCGACGGAGCCCGACAGGGCCCGAGCAAACCCGAAAGGGCCCGACGGAGCCTGACAGGGCTCGATGGAGCCCGACAGGGCCCGAGGAAACCCGACAGGGCCTGATTGAGCCCGATAAGGCCCGAGCAAACCCGACAGGGCCTGACGGAGCCTGACAGGGCCCGGGCAAACCTGACAGGGCACGCTGGAGCCCGACAGAGCCCGAGCAAACCCGACAGGGCCCGACAAAGCCCGACAGGGCCCGACGGAGCCCGGCAGGGCTCGAGGAAACCCGAAAGAGCCTGACGGAGCCTGACAGGGCTCAGTGGAGTCCAACAGGGTCCGAGGAAACCCGACAGGGCCCGACGGAACCCGACAGGGCCTGAGCAAACCCGACAGGGCCCGAGCAAACCCGACAGGGCCCGACAAAGCCTGACAAGGCCCGAGAAAACCTGACAGGGCTCGACGGAGCCCGACAGGGCCCGAGCACACTCGACAGGGTCCGACGAAGCCTGACAGGGCTTCAGAAAACCCGACAGGGCCCGAGCAAACCAACATGGCCCAACGGAGCCCGACAGGGCCCGAGGAAACCAGACAGGGCCCGACAGAGCCCGACAGGGCCCGAGCAAACCCGACAGGGCCCGAGCAAACCCGACAGGGTTCGACAAAGCCTGACAGGGCTTGATGGAGCCCGACAGGGCCCGAGGAAACCCGACAGGGCCCGACGGAGCCTGACAGAGCCTGAGCAAACCCGACAGGGCTCGACGGAGCCCGATAAGGCCCGAGCAAACCCGACAGGGCCTGACGGAGCCCGACAGGGCCCGAGGAAACCCGAAAGGGCCCGACGAAGCGTGACAGGGCTCGATGGAGCCCGACAGGGCCCGAGGAAACCCGACAGGGCCCGACAGAGCCTGACAGGGCTCGAGCAAACCCGACAGGGTCTGACGAATCCTGACACGGCTTCAGCAAACCCGACATGGCCCGAGCAAACCCGACAGGGCCCGACGGAGCCCGACAGAGCCCGAGGAAACCAGACAGGGCCCGACGGAGCCCGACAGGGCCCGAGCAAACCCGACAGGGCCCGACGGAGCCCGACAGGGCCCGAGCAAACCCGAAAGGGCCCGATGGAGCCTGACAGGGCTCGATGGAGCCCGACAGGGCCCGAGGAAACCCGACAGGGCCTGATTGAGCTTGATAGGGCCCGAGCAAACCCGACAGGGCCTGACGGAGCCTGACAGGGCTCTGGCAAACCCGATAGGGCACGCTGGAGCCCGACAGAGCCCGAGCAAACCCGACAGGGCCTGACGGAGCCTGACAGTGCCCAGGCAAACCCGACAGCGCACGCTGGAGCCCGACAGAGCCCGAGCAAACCCGACAGGGCCCGACAAGGCCCGACAGGGCCCGAGCAAACCTGACACGTCCTGACAAAGCCTGACAGGGCCCGACGGAGCCCGCCAGGGCCCGAGCAAACCTGAAAGAGCCCGACGGAGCCTGACAGGGCTCAGTGGAGTCCGACAGGGCCCGAGGAAACCCGACGGGCCCGACGGAACCCGACAGGGCCTGAGCAAACCCGACAGGGCCCGAGCAAACCCGACAGGGCCTAGACAAGGCCCGACAGGGCCAGAGCAAACCTGACAGGGCTCGATGGAGCCCGACAGGGCCCGAGGAAACCCGATAGGGCCTGACGGAGCCTGACAGGGCCCGAGCAAACCCGACAGGGTTCGACGGAGCCCGACAGGGCCCGAGCAAACCCGACAGGGTCCGACGAAGCCTGACAGGGTTTCAGCAAACCCGACAGGGCCCGAGCAAACCCGACAGGGCCCGACGGAGCCCGACAGGGCCCGAGGAAACCCGATAGGGCCCGACAGAGCCCGACAGGGCCCGAGCAAACCCGACAGGGCCTGAGCAAACCCGACAGGGTTCGACAAAGCCTGACAGGGCCCGACGGAGCCCGACAGTGCCCGAGCAAACCCGACAGGGCCCAACGGATCCCGACAGGGCCTGAGCAAACCTGACAGGGCCCGACGGAGCCTGACAGGGCCCGAGCAAACCCGACAGGGCCTGACGGAGCCTGACAGGGCCCGAGCAAACCCGACAGGGCCCGAGCGAATCTGACAGGGCCCGACGGAGCCCCACAGGACGCGGGCAAACCCGACAGGGCCCGAGCAAACCCGACAGGGCCTGACAAGGCCCGACAGGGCGCGAGCAAACCCGACAGGACCCGACAAAGCCTGACGGGGTCCGATGGAGCCCGACAGGGCCCGAGCAAACCCGACAGGGCTCGATGGAGCCCGACAGGGCCCTAGGAAATTCGACAGGGCGCGACGGAGCCTGACAGGGCCCGAGCAAACCCGACAGGGCTCGACGGAGCCCGACAGGGTCTGAGGAAACCAGACAGGGCCCGACGGAGCCCGACAGGGCCCGAGCAAACCCGACAGGGCCTGAGCAAACCCGACAGGGCCCGACGGAGCCCGACAGGGCCTGAGGAAACCAGAAAGGGCCCGACGGAGCCCGACAGGGCCCTAGCAAACCCGACAGGGCTTGACAAAGCCTGACAGGGCCCGAGCAAACCCGACAGGTCCCGAGCAAACCCGACAGGGCCCGACAAGGCCTGACAGGGCCCGAGCAAACCCGACAGGGCCCGAGCAAACCCGACAGGGTTCGACAAAGCCTGACAGGGCTCGATGGAGCCCGACAGGGCCCGAGCAAACCCGACAGGGCCCGAGCAAACCCGACAGGGTTCGACAAAGCCTGACAGGGCTCGATGGAGCCCGACAGGGCCCGAGCAAACCCGACAGGGCCCGAGCAAACCTGACAGGGCACGAAGGAGCCCGACAGGGCCCGAGCAAACCCGACAAGGCCCAACGGATCCCGACAGGGCCTGAGCAAACCTGACAGGGCCCGACGGAGCCTGACAGGGCACGAGCAAACCCGACAGGGTTCGACGGAGCCCGACAGGGCCCGAGCAAACCCGACAGGGCCCGGCGGAGCCTGACAGGGCCCGAGCAAACCCGACAGGGTCCGACGAAGCCTGACAGGGCTTCAGCAAACCCGACAGGGCCCGAGCAAACCCGACAGGGCCCGACGGTGCCCGACAGGGCCCGAGGAAACCAGACAGGGCCCGACAGAGCCCGACAGGGCCCGAGCAAACCCGACAGGGCCTGAGCAAACCCGACAGGGTTCGACAAACCTGACAGGGCTTGATGGAGCCCGACAGGGCCCGAGGAAACCCGACAGGGCCCGACGGAGCCTGACAGAGCCCGAGCAAACCCGACAGGGCTCGACGGAGCCCGACAGGGCCCGAGCAAACCCGAAAGGGCCCGATGGAGCCTGACAGGGCTCGATGGAGCCCGACAGGGCCCGAGGAAACCCGACAGGGCCTGATTGAGCTTGATAGGGCCCGAGCAAACCCGACAGGGCCTGACGGAGCCTGACAGGGCTCTGGCAAACCCGATAGGGCACGCTGGAGCCCGACAGAGCCCGAGCAAACCCGACAGGGCCTGACGGAGCCTGACAGGGCCCAGGCAAACCCGACAGCGCACGCTGGAGCCCGACAGAGCCCGAGCAAACCCGACAGGGCCCGACAAGGCCCGACAGGGCCCGAGCAAACCTGACACGTCCTGACAAAGCCTGACAGGGCCCGACGGAGCCCGCCAGGGCCCGAGCAAACCTGAAAGAGCCCGACGGAGCCTGACAGGGCTCAGTGGAGTCCGACAGGGCCCGAGGAAACCCGACGGGCCCGACGGAACCCAACAGGGCCTGAGCAAACCCGACAGGGCCCGAGCAAACCCGACAGGGCCTAGACAAGGCCCGACAGGGCCAGAGCAAACCTGACAGGGCTCGATGGAGCCCGACAGGGCCCGAGGAAACCCGATAGGGCCTGACGGAGCCTGACAGGGCCCGAGCAAACCCGACAGGGTTCGACGGAGCCCGACAGGGCCCGAGCAAACCCGACAGGGTCCGACGAAGCCTGACAGGGTTTCAGCAAACCCGACAGGGCCCGAGCAAACCCGACAGGGCCCGACGGAGCTCGACAGGGCCCGAGGAAACCCGATAGGGCCCGACAGAGCCCGACAGGGCCCGAGCAAACCCGACAGGGCCTGAGCAAACCCGACAGGGTTCGACAAAGCCTGACAGGGCCCGACGGAGCCCGACAGTGCCCGAGCAAACCCGACAGGGCCCAACGGATCCCGACAGGGCCTGAGCAAACCTGACAGGGCCCGACGGAGCCTGACAGGGCCCAAGCAAACCCGACAGGGCCTGACGGAGCCTGACAGGGCCCGAGCAAACCCGACAGGGCCCGAGCGAATCTGACAGGGCCCGACGGAGCCCCACAGGACGCGGGCAAACCCGACAAGGCCCGAGCAAACCCGACAGGGCCTGACAAGGCCCGACAGGGCGCGAGCAAACCCGACAGGACCCGACAAAGCCTGACGGGGTCCGATGGAGCCCGACAGGGCCCGAGCAAACCCGACAGGGCTCGATGGAGCCCGACAGGGCCCTAGGAAATTCGACAGGGCGCGACGGAGCCTGACAGGGCCCGAGCAAACCCGACAGGGCTCGACGGAGCCCGACAGGGTCTGAGGAAACCAGACAGGGCCCGACGGAGCCCGACAGGGCCCGAGCAAACCCGACAGGGCCTGAGCAAACCCGACAGGGCCCGACGGAGCCCGACAGGGCCTGAGGAAACCAGAAAGGGCCCGACGGAGCCCGACAGGGCCCTAGCAAACCCGACAGGGCTTGACAAAGCCTGACAGGGCCCGAGCAAACCCGACAGGTCCCGAGCAAACCCGACAGGGCCCGACAAGGCCTGACAGGGCCCGAGCAAACCCGACAGGGCCCGAGCAAACCCGACAGGGTTCGACAAAGCCTGACAGGGCTCGATGGAGCCCGACAGGGCCCGAGCAAACCCGACAGGGCCCGAGCAAACCCGACAGGGTTCGACAAAGCCTGACAGGGCTCGATGGAGCCCGACAGGGCCCGAGCAAACCCGACAGGGCCCGAGCAAACCTGACAGGGCACGAAGGAGCCCGACAGGGCCCGAGCAAACCCGACAAGGCCCAACGGATCCCGACAGGGCCTGAGCAAACCTGACAGGGCCCGACGGAGCCCGACAGGGCACGAGCAAACCCGACAGGGTTCGACGGAGCCCGACAGGGCCCGAGCAAACCCGACAGGGCCCGGCGGAGCCTGACAGGGCCCGAGCAAACCCGACAGGGTCCGACGAAGCCTGACAGGGCTTCAGCAAACCCGACAGGGCCCGAGCAAACCCGACAGGGCCCGACGGTGCCCGACAGGGCCCGAGGAAACCAGACAGGGCCCGACAGAGCCCGACAGGGCCCGAGCAAACCCGACAGGGCCTGAGCAAACCCGACAGGGTTCGACAAACCTGACAGGGCTTGATGGAGCCCGACAGGGCCCGAGGAAACCCGACAGGGCCCGACGGAGCCTGACAGAGCCCGAGCAAACCCGACAGGGCTCGACGGAGCCCGACAGGGCCCGAGCAAACCCGAAAGGGCCCGATGGAGCCTGACAGGGCTCGATGGAGCCCGACAGGGCCCGAGGAAACCCGACAGGGCCTGATTGAGCTTGATAGGGCCCGAGCAAACCCGACAGGGCCTGACGGAGCCTGACAGGGCTCTGGCAAACCCGATAGGGCACGCTGGAGCCCGACAGAGCCCGAGCAAACCCGACAGGGCCTGACGGAGCCTGACAGGGCCCAGGCAAACCCGACAGCGCACGCTGGAGCCCGACAGAGCCCGAGCAAACCCGACAGGGCCCGACAAGGCCCGACAGGGCCCGAGCAAACCTGACACGTCCTGACAAAGCCTGACAGGGCCCGACGGAGCCCGCCAGGGCCCGAGCAAACCTGAAAGAGCCCGACGGAGCCTGACAGGGCTCAGTGGAGTCCGACAGGGCCCGAGGAAACCCGACGGGCCCGACGGAACCCGACAGGGCCTGAGCAAACCCGACAGGGCCCGAGCAAACCCGACAGGGCCTAGACAAGGCCCGACAGGGCCAGAGCAAACCTGACAGGGCTCGATGGAGCCCGACAGGGCCCGAGGAAACCCGATAGGGCCTGACGGAGCCTGACAGGGCCCGAGCAAACCCGACAGGGTTCGACGGAGCCCGACAGGGCCCGAGCAAACCCGACAGGGTCCGACGAAGCCTGACAGGGTTTCAGCAAACCCGACAGGGCCCGAGCAAACCCGACAGGGCCCGACGGAGCCCGACAGGGCCCGAGGAAACCCGATAGGGCCCGACAGAGCCCGACAGGGCCCGAGCAAACCCGACAGGGCCTGAGCAAACCCGACAGGGTTCGACAAAGCCTGACAGGGCCCGACGGAGCCCGACAGTGCCCGAGCAAACCCGACAGGGCCCAACGGATCCCGACAGGGCCTGAGCAAACCTGACAGGGCCCGACGGAGCCTGACAGGGCCCGAGCAAACCCGACAGGGCCTGACGGAGCCTGACAGGGCCCGAGCAAACCCGACAGGGCCCGAGCGAATCTGACAGGGCCCGACGGAGCCCCACAGGACGCGGGCAAACCCGACAGGGCCCGAGCAAACCCGACAGGGCCTGACAAGGCCCGACAGGGCGCGAGCAAACCCGACAGGACCCGACAAAGCCTGACGGGGTCCGATGGAGCCCGACAGGGCCCGAGCAAACCCGACAGGGCTCGATGGAGCCCGACAGGGCCCTAGGAAATTCGACAGGGCGCGACGGAGCCTGACAGGGCCCGAGCAAACCCGACAGGGCTCGACGGAGCCCGACAGGGTCTGAGGAAACCAGACAGGGCCCGACGGAGCCCGACAGGGCCCGAGCAAACCCGACAGGGCCTGAGCAAACCCGACAGGGCCCGACGGAGCCCGACAGGGCCTGAGGAAACCAGAAAGGGCCCGACGGAGCCCGACAGGGCCCTAGCAAACCCGACAGGGCTTGACAAAGCCTGACAGGGCCCGAGCAAACCCGACAGGTCCCGAGCAAACCCGACAGGGCCCGACAAGGCCTGACAGGGCCCGAGCAAACCCGACAGGGCCCGAGCAAACCCGACAGGGTTCGACAAAGCCTGACAGGGCTCGATGGAGCCCGACAGGGCCCGAGCAAACCCGACAGGGCCCGAGCAAACCCGACAGGGTTCGACAAAGCCTGACAGGGCTCGATGGAGCCCGACAGGGCCCGAGCAAACCCGACAGGGCCCGAGCAAACCTGACAGGGCACGAAGGAGCCCGACAGGGCCCGAGCAAACCCGACAAGGCCCAACGGATCCCGACAGGGCCTGAGCAAACCTGACAGGGCCCGACGGAGCCCGACAGGGCACGAGCAAACCCGACAGGGTTCGACGGAGCCCGACAGGGCCCGAGCAAACCCGACAGGGCCCGGCGGAGCCTGACAGGGCCCGAGCAAACCCGACAGGGTCCGACGAAGCCTGACAGGGCTTCAGCAAACCCGACAGGGCCCGAGCAAACCCGACAGGGCCCGACGGTGCCCGACAGGGCCCGAGGAAACCAGACAGGGCCCGACAGAGCCCGACAGGGCCCGAGCAAACCCGACAGGGCCTGAGCAAACCCGACAGGGTTCGACAAACCTGACAGGGCTTGATGGAGCCCGACAGGGCCCGAGGAAACCCGACAGGGCCCGACGGAGCCTGACAGAGCCCGAGCAAACCCGACAGGGCTCGACGGAGCCCGACAGGGCCCGAGGAAACCCGACAGGGCCTGACGGAGCCCGACAGGGCCCGAGGAAACCCGAAAGGGCCCGACGAAGCCTGACAGGGCTCGATGGAGCCCGACAGGGCCCGAGCAAACCTGACAGGGCCCGACGGAGCCCGACAGGGCCCGAGCAAACCCGACAGGGCCCGACGGAGCCTGACAGAGCTCGATGGAGCCAGACAGGGCCGGAGGAAATCCGACAGGGCCTGATTGAACCCGATAGGGCCCGAGCAAACCCGACAGGGCCTGACGGAGCCTGACAGGGCCCAGGCAAACCCGACAGCGCACGCTGGAGCCCGACAGAGCCCGAGCAAACCCGACAGGGCCTGACAAGGCCCGACAGGGCCCGAGCAAACCTGACACGTCCTGACAAAGCTTGACAGGGCCCGACGGAGCCCGCCAGGGCCCGAGCAAACCTGAAAGAGCCCGACGGAGCCTGACAGGGCTCAGTGGAGTCCGACAGGGCCTGAGGAAACCCGACAGGGCCCGACGGAACCCGACAGGGCCTGAGCAAACCCGACAGGGCCCGAGCAAACCCGACAGGGCCTAGACAAGGCCCGACAGGGCCAGAGCAAACCTGACAGGGCTCGATGGAGCCCGACAGGGCCCGAGGAAACCCGATAGGGCCTGACGGAGCCTGACAGGGCCCGAGCAAACCCGACAGGGTTCGACGGAGCCCGACAGGGCCCGAGCAAACCCGACAGGGTCCGACGAAGCCTGACAGGGCTTCAGCAAACCCGACAGGGCCTGAGCAAACCCGACAGGGTTCGAGAAAGCCTGACAGGGCCCGACGGAGGCCGACAGTGCCCGAGCAAACCCGACAGGGCCCAACGGATCCCGACAGGGCCTGAGCAAACCTGACAGGGCCCGACAGAGCCCGACAGGGCCCGAGCAAACCCGACAGGGCCTGACGGAGCCTGACAGGGCCCGAGCAAACCCGACAGGGCCCGAGAGAATCTGACAGGGCCCGACGGAGCCTCACAGGACGCGGGCAAACCCGACAGGGCCCGAGCAAACCCGACAGGGCCTGACAAGGCCTGACAGGGCGCGAGCAAACCCGACAGGACCCGACAAAGCCTGACGGGGTCCGATGGAGCCCGACAGGGCCCGAGCAAACCCGACAGGGCTCGATGGAGCCCGACAGGGCCCTAGGAAACCCGACAGGGCGCGACGGAGCCTGACAGGGCCCGAGCAAACCCGACAGGGCTCGACGGAGCCCGACAGGGCCTGAGGAAACCAGACAGGGCCCGACGGAGCCCGACAGGGCCCTAGCAAACCCAACAGGGCCTGAGGAAACCCGACAGGGCCCGACGGAGCCCGACAGGGCCTGAGGAAACCAGAAAGGGCCCGACGGAGCCCGACAGGGCCCTAGCAAACCCGACAGGGCTTGACAAAGCCTGACAGGGCCCGAGCAAACCCGACAGGTCCCGAGCAAACCCGACAGGGCCCGACAAGGCCCGACAGGGCCCGAGCAAAGCCGACAGGGCCCGAACAAACCCGACAGGGTTCGACAAAGCCTGACAGGGCTCGATGGAGCCCGACAGGGCCCGAGCAAACCCGACAGGGCCCGAGCAAACCCGACAGGGTTCGACAAAGCCTGACAGGGCTCGATGGAGCCCGACAGGGCCCGAGCAAACCCGACAGGGCCCGAGCAAACCTGACAGGGCACGAAGGAGCCCGACAGGGCCCGAGCAAACCCGACAAGGCCCAACGGATCCCGACAGGGCCTGAGCAAACCTGACAGGGCCCGACGGAGCCCGACAGGGCACGAGCAAACCCGACAGGGCCCGTCGAAGCCTGACAGGGCTCGATGGAGCCCGACAGGGCCCGAGGAAACCCGACAGGGCCCGACGGAGCCCGACAGGGCTCGAGCAAACCCGACAGGGCCCGACGGAGCCCAACAGAGCCCGAGGAAACCAGACAGGGCCCAACAAAGCCCGACAGGGCCCGAGGAAACCCGACAGGGCCTGATTGAGCCCGATAGGGCCCGAGCAAACCCGACAGGGCCTGACGGAGCCTGACAGGGCCCGGGCAAACCTGACAGGGCACGCTGGAGCCCGACAGAGCCCGAGCAAACCCGACAGGGCCCGACAAAGCCCGACAGGGCCCGACGGAGCCCGGCAGGGCTCGAGGAAACCCGAAAGAGCCTGACGGAGCCTGACAGGGCTCAGTGGAGTCCGACAGGGTCCGAGGAAACCCGACAGGGCCCGACGGAACCCGACAGGGCCTGAGCAAACCCGACAGGGCCCGAGCAAACCCGACAGGGCCCGACAAAGCCTGACAAGGCCCGAGAAAACCTGACAGGGCTCGACGGAGCCCGACAGGGCCCGAGCACACTCGACAGGGTCCGACGAAGCCTGACAGGGCTTCAGAAAACCCGACAGGGCCCGAGCAAACCAACATGGCCCAACGGAGCCCGACAGGGCCCGAGGAAACCAGACAGGGCCCGACAGAGCCCGACAGGGCCCGAGCAAACCCGACAGGGCCCGAGCAAACCCGACAGGGTTCGACAAAGCCTGACAGGGCTTGATGGAGCCCGACAGGGCCCGAGGAAACCCGACAGGGCCCGACGGAGCCTGACAGAGCCTGAGCAAACCCGACAGGGCTCGACGGAGCCCGATAAGGCCCGAGCAAACCCGACAGGGCCTGACGGAGCCCGACAGGGCCCGAGGAAACCCGAAAGAGCCCGACGAAGCGTGACAGGGCTCGATGGAGCCCGACAGGGCCCGAGGAAACCCGACAGGGCCCGACAGAGCCTGACAGGGCTCGAGCAAACCCGACAGGGTCTGACGAATCCTGACACGGCTTCAGCAAACCCGACATGGCCCGAGCAAACCCGACAGGGCCCGACAGAGCCCGACAGAGCCCGAGCAAACCAGACAGGGCCCGACGGAGCCCGACAGGGCCCGAGCAAACCCGACAGGGCCCGACGGAGCCCGACAGGGCCCGAGCAAACCCGAAAGGGCCCGATGGAGCCTGACAGGGCTCGATGGAGCCCGACAGGGCCCGAGGAAACCCGACAGGGCCTGATTGAGCTTGATAGGGCCCGAGCAAACCCGACAGGGCCTGACGGAGCCTGACAGGGCTCTGGCAAACCCGATAGGGCACGCTGGAGCCCGACAGAGCCCGAGCAAACCCGACAGGGCCCGACAAGGCCCGACAGGGCCCGAGCAAACGTGACACGTCATGACAAAGCCTGACAGGGCCCGACGGAGCCCGCCAGGGCCCGAGCAAACCCGAAAGAGCCCGACAGAGCCTGACAGGGCTCAGTGGAGTCCGACAGGGCCCGAGGAAACCCGACAGGGCCCGACGGAGCCTGACAAGGCCCGAGAAAACCTGACAGGGCTCGACGGAGCCCGACAGGGCCCTAGCACACTCGACTGGGTCCGACGAAGCCTGACAGGGCTTCAGAAAACCCGACAGGGCCCGAGCAAACCGACAGGGCCCGACGGAGCCCGACAGGGCACGAGCAAACCAGACACGGCCTGACGGAGCCTGACAGGGCGCGAGCAAACCCGACAGGGCCCAACGGATCCCGACAGGGCCCAAGCAAACCTGGCAGGGCCCGACGGAGCCCGACAGGGCACGAGCTAACTCGACAGAGCCTGACGTAGCCTGACAGGGCCCGAGCAAACCCGACAGGGCCCGAGCGAATCTGACAGGGCCCGACGGAGCCCGACAGGACGTGGGCAAACCCGACAGGGCCCGAGCAAACCCGACAGGGCCAGACAAGGCCCGACAGGGCCCGAGCAAACCCGACAGGACCCGACAAAGCCTGACAGGGCTCGATGGAGCCCGACAGGGCCCAAGGAAACCCGACAGGGCCCGATGGAGCCCGATAGGGCCCGAGCAAACCCGACAGGGCCTGACGGAGTCCGACAGGGCCCGAGCAAACCTGAAAGGGCCCGACGAAGCCTGACAGGGCTCGATGGAGCCCGACAGGGCCCGAGGAAACCCGACAGGGCCCGACGGAGCCCAACAGGGCCCGAGCAAACCCGACAGGGCCCGATGGAGCCCGACAGGGCTCGAACAAACCCGACAGGGCCTGAGCAAATCCGACAGGGCCTGACGGAGCCCGACAGGGCCCGAGCAAACCCGAAAGGGCCCGACGGAGCCTGACAGGGCTCGATGGAGCCCGACAGGGCCCGAGGAAACCCGACAAGGCCCCACGAGCCCGATAGGGCCCGAGCAAACCCGACAGGGCCTGACGGAGCCCGACAGGGCGCGAGCAAACCCGACAGGGCACGCTGGAGCCCGACAGAGCCCGAGCAAACCCGACAGGGCCCGACAAGGCCCGACAGGGCCCGAGCAAACCTGACACGACCTGACAAAGCCTGACAGGGCCCGACGGAGCCCGACAGGGCTTGAGCAAACCCGAAAGAGCCCGACGGAGCCTGACAGGGCTCGATGGAGCCCGACAGGGCCCGAGGAAACCCGACAGGGCCTGATTGAACCCGATAGGGCCCGAGCAAACCCGACAGGGCCTGATGGAGCCTGACAGAGCCCAGGCAAACCCGACAGGGCACGCTGGAGCCCGACAGAGCCCGAGCAAACCCGACAGGGCCCGACAAGGCCCGACAGGGCCCGAGCAAACCTGACAGGACCTGACAAAGCCTGACAGGGTCCGATGGAGCCCGACAGGGCCCGACAAAACCCGACAGGGCCCGAGGAAATCCGACAGGGCCCGACGGAGCCTGACAGGGCCCGAGCAAACCCGACAGGGCCCGACAGAGGCCGACAGGACCCGAGCAAACCCGACAGGGCCCGAGCAAACCCGACAGGGTTCGACAAAGCATGACAGGGCTCGATGGATCCCGACAGGGCCCGAGGAAACCCGACAGGGCCCGACGGAGCCTGACAGGGCCCGAGCAAACCCGACAGGGCTCGACGGAGCCTTACAGGGCCCGAGCAAACCCGACAGGGCCCGAGCAAACCTGACAAAGCTCGACGGAGCTTGACAGGGCCCGAGCAAACCCGACAGGGCCCGAGCAAACCTGACAGGGCACGAAGTAGCCCGACAGGGCCCGAGCAAACCCGACAGGGCCCAACGGATCCCGACAGGGCCTGAGGAAACCAGACAGGGCCCGACGGAGCCCGACAGGGCCCTAGCAAACCCGACAGGGCTTGACAAAGCCTGACAGGGCCCGAGCAAACCCGACAGGGCCCGAGCAAACCCGACAGGGCTTGACGGAGCCCGACAGGGCCCGAGCAAACCCGTAAGGGCCCGACGGAGCCTGACAGGGCCCGAGCAAACCCGACAGGGCCCAACGGATCCCGACAGGGCCTGAGCAAACCCGACAGGGCCTGACAAGGCCCGACGGGGCCTGAGCAAACCCAACAGGACCCGACAAAGCCTGACAGGGTCCGATGGAGCCCGACAGGGCCCGAGCAAACCCGACAGGGCTCGATGGAGCCCGACAGGGCCCGAGGAAACCCGACAGGGCGCGACGGAGCCTGACAGGGCCCGAGCAAACCCGACAGGGCTCGACGGAGCCCGACAGGGCCTGAGGAAACCAGACAGCGCCCGACGGAGCCCGACAGGGCCCTAGCAAACCCGACAGGGCCTGAGCAAACCCGACAGGGCCCGACGGAGCCCGACAGGGCCTGAGGAAACCAGACAGGGCCCGACGGAGCCCGACAGGGCCCTAGCAAACCCGACAGGGCTTGACAAAGCCTGACAGGGCCCGAGCAAACCCGACAGGGCCCGAGCAAACCCGACAGGGCCCGACGGAGCCCGACAGGGCCCGAGCAAACCCGTAAGGGCCCGACGGAGCCTGACAGGGCTCGATGGAGCCCGACAGGGCCCGAGGAAACCCGACAGGGCCCGACGGAGCCCGATAGGGCCCGAGGAAACCCGACAGGACCCGATGGAGCCCGACAGGGCTCGAGCAAACCCGACAGGGCCTGAGCAAATCCGACAGGGCCCGACGGAGCCCGACAGGGCCCGAGCAAACCCGAAAGGGCCCGACAGAGCCTGACAGTGCTCGATGGAGCCCGACAGGGCCC
This sequence comes from Patagioenas fasciata, assembly GCF_037038585.1. NCBI lineage: Eukaryota > Metazoa > Chordata > Aves > Columbiformes > Columbidae > Patagioenas > Patagioenas fasciata. The sequence continues at coordinate 7,553,608 of NC_092541.1, forward strand.
GAGGAAACCCGACAGGGCCCCACGGAGCCCGATAGGGCCCGGGCAAACCCGACAGGGCACGCTGGAGCCCGACCGAGCCCGAGCAAACCCGACATGGCCCGACAAGGCCCGACACGGCCCGAGCAAACCTGACAGGACCTGACAAAGCCTGACAGAGGCCGACGGAGCCCGACAGGGCTTGAGCAAACCCGAAAGAGCCCGACGGAGCCTGACAGGGCTCGATAGAGTCCGACAGGGCCCAAGGAAACCCGACAGGGCCCGAGCAAACCCGAGAGGGCCCAACGGAACCCGAGAGGGCCCGAGGGAATCCGACAGGGCCCGACGGAGCCTGACAGGGCCCAAGCAAACCTGACAGGGCCTGACGGAGCCCGACAGGGGTCGAGCAAACCCGATAGGGCCTGACGGAGCCTGACAGGGCCCGAGCAAACCTGACAGGGCCCGAGAGAACCTGACAGGGCCCGACGGAGCCCGACAGGGCGCGAGCAAACCCGACAGGGGCTGACAAGGCCCGACAGGGCCTGAGCAAACCCGACAGGACCCGACAAAGCCTGATAGGGTCCGATGGAGCCCGACAGGGCCCGAGGTAACCCGACAGGGCGCGACGGAGTTTGACAGGGCCCGAGCAAACCCGACAGGGTTCGACGGAGCCCGACAGGGCCCGAGCAAACCCGACAGGGTCCGACGAAGCCTGACAGGGCTTCAGCAAACCCGACAGGGCCCGAGCAAACCCGACAGGGCCCGACGGAGCCCGACAGGGCCCGAGGAAACCAGACAGGGCCCGACAGAGCCCTACAGGGCCCGAGCAAACCCGACAGGGCCTGATGGAGCCCGACAGGGTCCGGGCAAACCCGATAGGGCACGCTGGAGCCCGACAGAGCCCGAGCAAACCCAACAGGGCCCGACAAGGCCCGACAGGGCCCGAGCAAACCTGACAGGGCCCGACGGAACCCGAGAGGGCCCGACGGAACCCGAGAGGGCCCGAGGAAATCCGACAGGGCCTGACGGAGCCTGACAGGGCCCGAGCAAACCCGACAGGGCCCGACAGAGCCCGACAGGACCCGAGCAAACCCGACAGGGCCCGAGCAAACCCGACAGGGTTCGACAAAGCCTGACAGGGCTCGATGGAGCCCGACAGGGCCCGAGGAAACCCGACAGGGCCCGACGGAGCCTGACAGGGCCCGAGCAAACCCGACAGGGCTCGACGGAGCCTTACAGGGCCCGAGCAAACCCGACAGGGCCCGAGCAAACCTGACAGGGCCTGATTGAGCCCGATAGGGCCCGAGCAAACCCGACAAGGCCCAACGGATCCCGACAGGGCCTGAGCAAACCTGACAGGGCCCGACGGAGCCCGACAGGGCACAAGCAAACCCGACAGGGCCTGACGGAGCCTGACACGGCCCGAGCAAACCCGACAGGGCCCGAGCGAATCTGACTGGGCCCGACGGAGCCCGACAGGACGCGGGCAAACCCGACAGGGCCTGACAAGGCCCGACAGGGCCCGAGCAAACCTGACAGGGCCTGACGGAGCCCGAAAGGGCTCGAGCAAACCCGATAGGGCCTGACGGAGCCTGACAGGGCCCGAGCAAAACTGACAGGGCCCGAGAGAACCTGACAGGGCCCGACGGAGCCCGAGAGGGCGCGAGCAAACCTGACAGGGGCTGACAAGGCCCGACAGGGGCTGAGCAAACCCGACAGGACCCGCCAAAGCCTGATAGGGTCCGATGGAGCCCGACAGGGCCCGAGCAAACCCGACAGGGCCCGAGCAAACCTGACAGGGCTCGATCGAGCCCGACAGGGCCCGAGGAAACCCGACAGGGCGGGACGGAGCCTGACAGGGCCCGAGCAAACCCGACAGGGTCCGACGAAGCCTGAAAGGGCTTCAGCAAACCCGACAGGGCCTGAGCAAACCCGACAGGACCCGAGCAAACCCGACAGGGTCCGACGGAGCCCGACAGGGCCCGAGGAAACCAGACAGGGCCCGACAGAGCCCGACAGGGCCCGAGCAAACCCGACAGTGCCCGAGCAAACCCGACAGGGTTCGACAAAGCCTGACAGGGCTTGATGGAGCCCGACAGGGCCCGAGGAAACCCGACAGGTTTCGACAAAGCCTGACAGGGCTTGATGGAGCCCGACAGGGCCCGAGGAAACCCGAGAGGGCCCGACGGAGCCTGACAGAGCCCGAGCAAACCCGACAGGGCCTGACGGAGCCCGACAGGGCCCGAGCAAACCCGACAGGGCCCGACAGAGCCCGATAGGGCCCGAGCAAACCTGACAGGGCCCGATGGAGGCCGACAGGGCTCGAGCAAACCCGACAGGGTCCGACGAAGCCTGACAGGGCTTCAGTAAACCCGACATGGCCCGAGCAAACCCGACAGGGCCGACGGAGCCCGACAGAGCCCGAGGAAACCAGACAGGGCCCGACGGAGCCCGACAAGGCTCGAGAAAACCCGACAGGGCCCGACGGAGCCCGACAGGGCTCGAGCAAACCCGAAAGGGCCCGACGGAGCCTGACAGGGCTTGATGGAGCCCGACAGGGCCCGAGGAAACCCGACAGGGCCTGATTGAGCCCGATAGGGCCCGAGCAAACCCGACAGGGCCTGACGGAGCCTAACAGGGCCCGGGCAAACCCGACAGGGCACGCTGGAGCCCGACAGAGCCCGAGCAAACCCGACAGGGCCCGACAAGGCCCGACAGGGCCCGAGCAAACCTGACACGTCCTGACAAAGCCTGACAGGGCCCGACGGAGCCCGCCAGGGCCCGAGCAAACCCGAAAGAGCCCGACGGAGCCTGACAGGGCTCAGTGGAGTCCGACAGGGTCCGAGGCAACCCGACAGGGCTCGACGGAATCCGACAGGGCCTGAGCAAACCCGACAGGGCCCGAGGAAACCCGACAGGGCCCGACGGAGCCTGACAAGGCCCGAGAAAACCTGACAGGGCTCGACGGAGCCCGACAGGGCCCGAGCACACTCGACAGGGTCCGACGAAGCCTGACAGGGCTTCAGAAAACCCGACAAGGCCCGAGCAAACCGACAGGGCCCAACGGAGCCCGACAGGGCCCGAGCAAACCCGACAGGGCCTGAGCAAACCCGACAGGGTTCGACAAAGCCTGACAGGGCCCGACGGAGCCCGACAGGGCGCGAGCAAACCCGACAGGGGCTGACAAGGCCCGACAGGGCCTGAGCAAACCCGACAGGACCCGACAAAGCCTGATAGGGTCCGATGGAGCCCGACAGGGCCCGAGGTAACCCGACAGGGCGCGACGGAGTTTGCCAGGTCCCGAGCAAACCCGACAGGGTTCGACGGAGCCCGACTGGGCCCGAGCAAACCCGACAGGGTCCGACGAAGCCTGACAGGGCTTCAGCAAACCCGACAGGGTCCGAGCAAACCCGACAGGGCCCGACGGAGCCCGACAGGGCCCGAGGAAACCAGACAGGGCCCGACAGAGCCCGACAGGGCCCGAGCAAACCCGACAGGGCCCGAGCAAACCCTACAGGGTTCGACAAAGCCTGACAGGGCTTGATGGAGCCCGACAGGGCCCGAGGAAACCCGACAGGGCCCGACGGAGCCTGACAAGGCCCGAGCAAACCCGACAGGGCTCGACGGAGCCCGATAGGGCCCGAGCAAACCCGACAGGACCCGACAAAGCCTGACAGGGCTCGATGGAGCCCGACAGGGCCCAAGGAAACCCGACAGGGCCCGATGGAGCCCGATAGGGCCCGAGCAAACCCGACAGGGCCTGACGGAGTCCGACAGGGCCCGAGCAAACCTGAAAGGGCCCGACGAAGCCTGACAGGGCTCGATGGAGCCCGACAGGGCCCGAGGAAACCCGACAGGGCCCGACGGAGCCCGACAGGGCCCGAGCAAACCCGACAGGGCCCGATGGAGCCCGACAGGGCTCGAACAAACCCGACAGGGCCTGAGCAAATCCGACAGGGCCCGACGGAGCCCGACAGGGCCCGAGCAAACCCGAAAGGGCCCGACGGAGCCTGACAGGGCTCGATGGAGCCCGACAGGGCCCGAGGAAACCCGACAAGGCCCCACGAGCCCGATAGGGCCCGAGCAAACCCGACAGGGCCTGACGGAGCCCGACAGGGCGCGAGCAAACCCGACAGGGCACGCTGGAGCCCGACAGAGCCCGAGCAAACCCGACAGGGCCCGACAAGGCCCGACAGGGCCCGAGCAAACCTGACACGACCTGACAAAGCCTGACAGGGCCCGACGGAGCCCGACAGGGCTTGAGCAAACCCGAAAGAGCCCGACGGAGCCTGACAGGGCTCGATGGAGCCCGACAGGGCCCGAGGAAACCCGACAGGGCCTGATTGAACCCGATAGGGCCCGAGCAAACCCGACAGGGCCTGATGGAGCCTGACAGAGCCCAGGCAAACCCGACAGGGCACGCTGGAGCCCGACAGAGCCCGAGCAAACCCGACAGGGCCCGACAAGGCCCGACAGGGCCCGAGCAAACCTGACAGGACCTGACAAAGCCTGACAGGGTCCGATGGAGCCCGACAGGGCCCGACAAAACCCGACAGGGCCCGAGGAAATCCGACAGGGCCCGACGGAGCCTGACAGGGCCCGAGCAAACCCGACAGGGCCCGACAGAGGCCGACAGGACCCGAGCAAACCCGACAGGGCCCGAGCAAACCCGACAGGGTTCGACAAAGCATGACAGGGCTCGATGGATCCCGACAGGGCCCGAGGAAACCCGACAGGGCCCGACGGAGCCTGACAGGGCCCGAGCAAACCCGACAGGGCTCGACGGAGCCTTACAGGGCCCGAGCAAACCCGACAGGGCCCGAGCAAACCTGACAAAGCTCGACGGAGCTTGACAGGGCCCGAGCAAACCCGACAGGGCCCGAGCAAACCTGACAGGGCACGAAGTAGCCCGACAGGGCCCGAGCAAACCCGACAGGGCCCAACGGATCCCGACAGGGCCTGAGCAAACCTGACAGGGCCCGACGGAGCCCGACAGGACGCGGGCAAACCCGACAGGGCCCGAGCAAACCCGACAGGGCCTGACAAGGCCCGACGGGGCCTGAGCAAACCCAACAGGACCCGACAAAGCCTGACAGGGTCCGATGGAGCCCGACAGGGCCCGAGCAAACCCGACAGGGCTCGATGGAGCCCGACAGGGCCCGAGGAAACCCGACAGGGCGCGACGGAGCCTGACAGGGCCCGAGCAAACCCGACAGGGCTCGACGGAGCCCGACAGGGCCTGAGGAAACCAGACAGCGCCCGACGGCGCCCGACAGGGCCCTAGCAAACCCGACAGGGCCTGAGCAAACCCGACAGGGCCCGACGGAGCCCGACAGGGCCTGAGGAAACCAGACAGGGCCCGACGGAGCCCGACAGGGCCCTAGCAAACCCGACAGGGCTTGACAAAGCCTGACAGGGCCCGAGCAAACCCGACAGGGCCCGAGCAAACCCGACAGGGCCCGACGGAGCCCGACAGGGCCCGAGCAAACCCGTAAGGGCCCGACGGAGCCTGACAGGGCTCGATGGAGCCCGACAGGGCCCGAGGAAACCCGACAGGGCTAGACGGAGCCCGATAGGGCCCGAGGAAACCCGACAGGACCCGATGGAGCCCGACAGGGCTCGAGCAAACCCGACAGGGCCTGAGCAAATCCGACAGGGCCCGACGGAGCCCGACAGGGCCCGAGCAAACCCGAAAGGGCCCGACAGAGCCTGACAGTGCTCGATGGAGCCCGACAGGGCCCGAGGAAACCCGACAGGGCCCCACGGAGCCCGATAGGGCCCGGGCAAACCCGACAGGGCACGCTGGAGCCCGACAGAGCCCGAGCAAACCCGACATGGCCCGACAAGGCCCGACACGGCCCGAGCAAACCTGACAGGACCTGACAAAGCCTGACAGAGGCCGACGGAGCCCGACAGGGCTTGAGCAAACCCGAAAGAGCCCGACGGAGCCTGACAGGGCTCGATAGAGTCCGACAGGGCCCAAGGAAACCCGACAGGGCCCGAGCAAACCCGAGAGGGCCCGACGGAACCCGAGAGGGCCCGAGGGAATCCGACAGGGCCCGACGGAGCCTGACAGGGCCCAAGCAAACCTGACAGGGCCTGACGGAGCCCGACAGGGGTCGAGCAAACCCGATAGGGCCTGACGGAGCCTGACAGGGCCCGAGCAAACCTGACAGGGCCCGAGAGAACCTGACAGGGCCCGACGGAGCCCGACAGGGCGCGAGCAAACCCGACAGGGGCTGACAAGGCCCGACAGGGCCTGAGCAAACCCGACAGGACCCGACAAAGCCTGATAGGGTCCGATGGAGCCCGACAGGGCCCGAGGTAACCCGACAGGGCGCGACGGAGTTTGACAGGGCCCGAGCAAACCCGACAGGGTTCGACGGAGCCCGACAGGGCCCGAGCAAACCCGACAGGGTCCGACGAAGCCTGACAGGGCTTCAGCAAACCCGACAGGGCCCGAGCAAACCCGACAGGGCCCGACGGAGCCCGACAGGGCCCGAGGAAACCAGACAGGGCCCGACAGAGCCCTACAGAGCCCGAGCAAACCCGACAGGGCCTGATGGAGCCCGACAGGGTCCGGGCAAACCCGATAGGGCACGCTGGAGCCCGACAGAGCCCGAGCAAACCCAACAGGGCCCGACAAGGCCCGACAGGGCCCGAGCAAACCTGACAGGGCCCGACGGAACCCGAGAGGGCCCGACGGAACCCGAGAGGGCCCGAGGAAATCCGACAGGGCCTGACGGAGCCTGACAGGGCCCGAGCAAACCCGACAGGGCCCGACAGAGCCCGACAGGACCCGAGCAAACCCGACAGGGCCCGAGCAAACCCGACAGGGTTCGACAAAGCCTGACAGGGCTCGATGGAGCCCGACAGGGCCCGAGGAAACCCGACAGGGCCCGACGGAGCCTGACAGGGCCCGAGCAAACCCGACAGGGCTCGACGGAGCCTTACAGGGCCCGAGCAAACCCGACAGGGCCCGAGCAAACCTGACAGGGCCTGATTGAGCCCGATAGGGCCCGAGCAAACCCGACAAGGCCCAACGGATCCCGACAGGGCCTGAGCAAACCTGACAGGGCCCGACGGAGCCCGACAGGGCACAAGCAAACCCGACAGGGCCTGACGGAGCCTGACACGGCCCGAGCAAACCCGACAGGGCCCGAGCGAATCTGACTGGGCCCGACGGAGCCCGACAGGACGCGGGCAAACCCGACAGGGCCTGACAAGGCCCGACAGGGCCCGAGCAAACCTGACAGGGCCTGACGGAGCCCGACAGGGCTCGAGCAAACCCGATAGGGCCTGACGGAGCCTGACAGGGCCCGAGCAAAACTGACAGGGCCCGAGAGAACCTGACAGGGCCCGACGGAGCCCGAGAGGGCGCGAGCAAACCTGACAGGGGCTGACAAGGCCCGACAGGGGCTGAGCAAACCCGACAGGACCCGCCAAAGCCTGATAGGGTCCGATGGAGCCCGACAGGGCCCGAGCAAACCCGACAGGGCCCGAGCAAACCTGACAGGGCTCGATCGAGCCCGACAGGGCCCGAGGAAACCCGACAGGGCGGGACGGAGCCTGACAGGGCCCGAGCAAACCCGACAGGGTTCGACGGAGCCCGACAGGGCCCGAGCAAACCCGACAGGGTCCGACGAAGCCTGAAAGGGCTTCAGCAAACCCGACAGGGCCTGAGCAAACCCGACAGGACCCGAGCAAACCCGACAGGGTCCGACGGAGCCCGACAGGGCCCGAGGAAACCAGACAGGGCCCGACAGAGCCCGACAGGGCCCGAGCAAACCCGACAGTGCCCGAGCAAACCCGACAGGGTTCGACAAAGCCTGACAGGGCTTGATGGAGCCCGACAGGGCCCGAGGAAACCCGACAGGTTTCGACAAAGCCTGACAGGGCTTGATGGAGCCCGACAGGGCCCGAGGAAACCCGAGAGGGCCCGACGGAGCCTGACAGAGCCCGAGCAAACCCGACAGGGCCTGACGGAGCCCGACAGGGCCCGAGCAAACCCGACAGGGCCCGACAGAGCCCGATAGGGCCCGAGCAAACCTGACAGGGCCCGATGGAGGCCGACAGGGCTCGAGCAAACCCGACAGGGTCCGACGAAGCCTGACAGGGCTTCAGTAAACCCGACATGGCCCGAGCAAACCCGACAGGGCCGACGGAGCCCGACAGAGCCCGAGGAAACCAGACAGGGCCCGACGGAGCCCGACAAGGCTCGAGAAAACCCGACAGGGCCCGACGGAGCCCGACAGGGCCTGAGCAAACCCGAAAGGGCCCGACGGAGCCTGACAGGGCTTGATGGAGCCCGACAGGGCCCGAGGAAACCCGACAGGGCCTGATTGAGCCCGATAGGGCCCGAGCAAACCCGACAGGGCCTGACGGAGCCTAACAGGGCCCGGGTAAACCCGACAGGGCACGCTGGAGCCCGACAGAGCCCGAGCAAACCCGACAGGGCCCGACAAGGCCCGACAGGGCCCGAGCAAACCTGACACGTCCTGACAAAGCCTGACAGGGCCCGACGGAGCCCGCCAGGGCCCGAGCAAACCCGAAAGAGCCCGACGGAGCCTGACAGGGCTCAGTGGAGTCCGACAGGGTCCGAGGCAACCCGACAGGGCTCGACGGAATCCGACAGGGCCTGAGCAAACCCGACAGGGCCCGAGGAAACCCGACAGGGCCCGACGGAGCCTGACAAGGCCCGAGAAAACCTGACAGGGCTCGACGGAGCCCGACAGGGCCCGAGCACACTCGACAGGGTCCGACGAAGCCTGACAGGGCTTCAGAAAACCCGACAAGGCCCGAGCAAACCGACAGGGCCCAACGGAGCCCGACAGGGCCCGAGCAAACCCGACAGGGCCTGAGCAAACCCGACAGGGTTCGACAAAGCCTGACAGGGCCCGACGGAGCCCGACAGGGCGCGAGCAAACCCGACAGGGGCTGACAAGGCCCGACAGGGCCTGAGCAAACCCGACAGGACCCGACAAAGCCTGATAGGGTCCGATGGAGCCCGACAGGGCCCGAGGTAACCCGACAGGGCGCGACGGAGTTTGACAGGTCCCGAGCAAACCCGACAGGGTTCGACGGAGCCCGACTGGGCCCGAGCAAACCCGACAGGGTCCGACGAAGCCTGACAGGGCTTCAGCAAACCCGACAGGGTCCGAGCAAACCCGACAGGGCCCGACGGAGCCCGACAGGGCCCGAGGAAACCAGACAGGGCCCGACAGAGCCCGACAGGGCCCGAGCAAACCCGACAGGGCCCGAGCAAACCCTACAGGGTTCGACAAAGCCTGACAGGGCTTGATGGAGCCCGACAGGGCCCGAGGAAACCCGACAGGGCCCGACGGAGCCTGACAAGGCCCGAGCAAACCCGACAGGGCTCGACGGAGCCCGATAGGGCCCGAGCAAACCCGACAGGACCCGACAAAGCCTGACAGGGCTCGATGGAGCCCGACAGGGCCCAAGGAAACCCGACAGGGCCCGATGGAGCCCGATAGGGCCCGAGCAAACCCGACAGGGCCTGACGGAGTCCGACAGGGCCCGAGCAAACCTGAAAGGGCCCGACGAAGCCTGACAGGGCTCGATGGAGCCCGACAGGGCCCGAGGAAACCCGACAGGGCCCGACGGAGCCCGACAGGGCCCGAGCAAACCCGACAGGGCCCGATGGAGCCCGACAGGGCTCGAACAAACCCGACAGGGCCTGAGCAAATCCGACAGGGCCCGACGGAGCCCGACAGGGCCCGAGCAAACCCGAAAGGGCCCGACGGAGCCTGACAGGGCTCGATGGAGCCCGACAGGGCCCGAGGAAACCCGACAAGGCCCCACGAGCCCGATAGGGCCCGAGCAAACCCGACAGGGCCTGACGGAGCCCGACAGGGCGCGAGCAAACCCGACAGGGCACGCTGGAGCCCGACAGAGCCCGAGCAAACCCGACAGGGCCCGACAAGGCCCGACAGGGCCCGAGCAAACCTGACACGACCTGACAAAGCCTGACAGGGCCCGACGGAGCCCGACAGGGCTTGAGCAAACCCGAAAGAGCCCGACGGAGCCTGACAGGGCTCGATGGAGCCCGACAGGGCCCGAGGAAACCCGACAGGGCCTGATTGAACCCGATAGGGCCCGAGCAAACCCGACAGGGCCTGATGGAGCCTGACAGAGCCCAGGCAAACCCGACAGGGCACGCTGGAGCCCGACAGAGCCCGAGCAAACCCGACAGGGCCCGACAAGGCCCGACAGGGCCCGAGCAAACCTGACAGGACCTGACAAAGCCTGACAGGGTCCGATGGAGCCCGACAGGGCCCGACAAAACCCGACAGGGCCCGAGGAAATCCGACAGGGCCCGACGGAGCCTGACAGGGCCCGAGCAAACCCGACAGGGCCCGACAGAGGCCGACAGGACCCGAGCAAACCCGACAGGGCCCGAGCAAACCCGACAGGGTTCGACAAAGCATGACAGGGCTCGATGGATCCCGACAGGGCCCGAGGAAACCCGACAGGGCCCGACGGAGCCTGACAGGGCCCGAGCAAACCCGACAGGGCTCGACGGAGCCTTACAGGGCCCGAGCAAACCCGACAGGGCCCGAGCAAACCTGACAAAGCTCGACGGAGCTTGACAGGGCCCGAGCAAACCCGACAGGGCCCGAGCAAACCTGACAGGGCACGAAGTAGCCCGACAGGGCCCGAGCAAACCCGACAGGGCCCAACGGATCCCGACAGGGCCTGAGCAAACCTGACAGGGCCCGACGGAGCCCGACAGGACGCGGGCAAACCCGACAGGGCCCGAGCAAACCCGACAGGGCCTGACAAGGCCCGACGGGGCCTGAGCAAACCCAACAGGACCCGACAAAGCCTGACAGGGTCCGATGGAGCCCGACAGGGCCCGAGCAAACCCGACAGGGCTCGATGGAGCCCGACAGGGCCCGAGGAAACCCGACAGGGCGCGACGGAGCCTGACAGGGCCCGAGCAAACCCGACAGGGCTCGACGGAGCCCGACAGGGCCTGAGGAAACCAGACAGCGCCCGACGGAGCCCGACAGGGCCCTAGCAAACCCGACAGGGCCTGAGCAAACCCGACAGGGCCCGACGGAGCCCGACAGGGCCTGAGGAAACCAGACAGGGCCCGACGGAGCCCGACAGGGCCCTAGCAAACCCGACAGGGCTTGACAAAGCCTGACAGGGCCCGAGCAAACCCGACAGGGCCCGAGCAAACCCGACAGGGCCCGACGGAGCCCGACAGGGCCCGAGCAAACCCGTAAGGGCCCGACGGAGCCTGACAGGGCTCGATGGAGCCCGACAGGGCCCGAGGAAACCCGACAGGGCCCGACGGAGCCCGATAGGGCCCGAGGAAACCCGACAGGACCCGATGGAGCCCGACAGGGCTCGAGCAAACCCGACAGGGCCTGAGCAAATCCGACAGGGCCCGACGGAGCCCGACAGGGCCCGAGCAAACCCGAAAGGGCCCGACAGAGCCTGACAGTGCTCGATGGAGCCCGACAGGGCCCGAGCAAACCCGACAGGGCCCGAGCAAACCCGACAGGGCCCCACGGAGCCCGATAGGGCCCGGGCAAACCCGACAGGGCACGCTGGAGCCCGACAGAGCCCGAGCAAACCCGACAGGGCCCGACAAGGCCCGACACGGCCCGAGCAAACCTGACAGGACCTGACAAAGCCTGACAGGGGCCGACGGAGCCCGACAGGGCTTGAGCAAACCCGAAAGAGCCCGACGGAGCCTGACAGGGCTCGATCGAGTCCGACAGGGCCCAAGGAAACCCGACAGGGCCCGAGCAAACCCGAGAGGGCCCGACGGAACCCGAGAGGGCCCGAGGGAATCCGACAGGGCCCAACGGAGCCTGACAGGGCCCAAGCAAACCTGACAGGGCCTGACGGAGCCCGACAGGGGTCGAGCAAACCCGATAGGGCCTGACGGAGCCTGACAGGGCGCGAGCAAACCCGACAGGGGCTGACAAGGCCCGACAGGGCCTGAGCAAACCCGACAGGACCCGACAAAGCCTGATAGGGTCCGATGGAGCCCGACAGGGCCCGAGGTAACCCGACAGGGCGCGACGGAGTTTGACAGGGCCCGAGCAAACCCGACAGGGTTCGACGGAGCCCGACAGGGCCCGAGCAAACCCGACAGGGTCCGACGAAGCCTGACAGGGCTTCAGCAAACCCGACAGGGCCCGAGCAAACCCGACAGGGCCCGACGGAGCCCGACAGGGCCCGAGGAAACCAGACAGGGCCCGACAGAGCCCTACAGGGCCCGAGCAAACCCGACAGGGCCTGATGGAGCCCGACAGGGTCCGGGCAAACCCGATAGGGCACGCTGGAGCCCGACAGAGCCCGAGCAAACCCAACAGGGCCCGACAAGGCCCGACAGGGCCCGAGCAAACCTGACAGGGCCTGACGGAACCCGAGAGGGCCCGACGGAACCCGAGAGGGCCCGAGGAAATCCGACAGGGCCTGACGGAGCCTGACAGGGCCCGAGCAAACCCGACAGGGCCCGACAGAGCCCGACAGGACCCGAGCAAACCCGACAGGGCCCGAGCAAACCCGACAGGGTTCGACAAAGCCTGACAGGGCTCGATGGAGCCCGACAGGGCCCGAGGAAACCCGACAGGGCCCGACGGAGCCTGACAGGGCCCGAGCAAACCCGACAGGGCTCGACGGAGCCTTACAGGGCCCGAGCAAACCCGACAGGGCCCGAGCAAACCTGACAGGGCCTGATTGAGCCCGATAGGGCCCGAGCAAACCCGACAAGGCCCAACGGATCCCGACAGGGCCTGAGCAAACCTGACAGGGCCCGACGGAGCCCGACAGGGCACAAGCAAACCCGACAGGGCCTGACGGAGCCTGACATGGCCCGAGCAAACCCGACAGGGCCCGAGCGAATCTGACTGGGCCCGACGGAGCCCGACAGGACGCGGGCAAACCCGACAGGGCCTGACAAGGCCCGACAGGGCCCGAGCAAACCTGACAGGGCCTGACGGAGCCCGACAGGGCTCGAGCAAACCCGATAGGGCCTGACGGAGCCTGACAGGGCCCGAGCAAAACTGACAGGGCCCGAGAGAACCTGACAGGGCCCGACGGAGCCCGAGAGGGCGCGAGCAAACCTGACAGGGGCTGACAAGGCCCGACAGGGGCTGAGCAAACCCGACAGGACCCGCCAAAGCCTGATAGGGTCCGATGGAGCCCGACAGGGCCCGAGCAAACCCGACAGGGCCCGAGCAAACCTGACAGGGCTCGATCGAGCCCGACAGGGACCGAGGAAACCCGACAGGGCGGGACGGAGCCTGACAGGGCCCGAGCAAACCCGACAGGGTTCGACGGAGCCCGACAGGGCCCGAGCAAACCCGACAGGGTCCGACGAAGCCTGAAAGGGCTTCAGCAAACCCGACAGGGCCTGAGCAAACCCGACAGGACCCGAGCAAACCCGACAGGGTCCGACGGAGCCCGACAGGGCCCGAGGAAACCAGACAGGGCCCGACAGAGCCCGACAGGGCCCGAGCAAACCCGACAGTGCCCGAGCAAACCCGACAGGGTTCGACAAAGCCTGACAGGGCTTGATGGAGCCCGACAGGGCCCGAGGAAACCCGAGAGGTTTCGACAAAGCCTGACAGGGCTTGATGGAGCCCGACAGGGCCCGAGGAAACCCGAGAGGGCCCGACGGAGCCTGACAGAGCCCGAGCAAACCCGACAGGGCCTGACGGAGCCCGACAGGGCCCGAGCAAACCCGACAGGGCCCGACAGAGCCCGATAGGGCCCGAGCAAACCTGACAGGGCCCGATGGAGGCCGACAGGGCTCGAGCAAACCCGACAGGGTCCGACGAAGCCTGACAGGGCTTCAGTAAACCTGACATGGCCCGAGCAAACCCGACAGGGCCGACGGAGCCCGACAGAGCCCGAGGAAACCAGACAGGGCCCGACGGAGCCCGACAAGGCTCGAGAAAACCCGACAGGGCCCGACGGAGCCCGACAGGGCCTGAGCAAACCCGAAAGGGCCCGACGGAGCCTGACAGGGCTTGATGGAGCCCGACAGGGCCCGAGGAAACCCGACAGGGCCTGATTGAGCCCGATAGGGCCCGAGCAAACCCGACAGGGCCTGACGGAGCCTAACAGGGCCCGGGTAAACCCGACAGGGCACGCTGGAGCCCGACAGAGCCCGAGCAAACCCGACAGGGCCCGACAAGGCCCGACAGGGCCCGAGCAAACCTGACACGTCCTGACAAAGCCTGACAGGGCCCGACGGAGCCCGCCAGGGCCCGAGCAAACCCGAAAGAGCCCGACGGAGCCTGACAGGGCTCAGTGGAGTCCGACAGGGTCCGAGGCAACCCGACAGGGCTCGACGGAATCCGACAGGGCCTGAGCAAACCCGACAGGGCCCGAGGAAACCCGACAGGGCCCGACGGAGCCTGACAAGGCCCGAGAAAACCTGACAGGGCTCGACGGAGCCCGACAGGGCCCGAGCACACTCGACAGGGTCCGACGAAGCCTGACAGGGCTTCAGAAAACCCGACAAGGCCCGAGCAAACCGACAGGGCCCAACGGAGCCCGACAGGGCCCGAGCAAACCCGACAGGGCCTGAGCAAACCCGACAGGGTTCGACAAAGCCTGACAGGGCCCGACGGAGCCCGACAGGGCGCGAGCAAACCCGACAGGGGCTGACAAGGCCCGACAGGGCCTGAGCAAACCCGACAGGACCCGACAAAGCCTGATAGGGTCCGATGGAGCCCGACAGGGCCCGAGGTAACCCGACAGGGCGCGACGGAGTTTGACAGGTCCCGAGCAAACCCGACAGGGTTCGACGGAGCCCGACTGGGCCCGAGCAAACCCGACAGGGTCCGACGAAGCCTGACAGGGCTTCAGCAAACCCGACAGGGTCCGAGCAAACCCGACAGGGCCCGACGGAGCCCGACAGGGCCCGAGGAAACCAGACAGGGCCCGACAGAGCCCGACAGGGCCCGAGCAAACCCGACAGGGCCCGAGCAAACCCTACAGGGTTCGACAAAGCCTGACAGGGCTTGATGGAGCCCGACAGGGCCCGAGGAAACCCGACAGGGCCCGACGGAGCCTGACAAGGCCCGAGCAAACCCGACAGGGCTCGACGGAGCCCGATAGGGCCCGAGCAAACCCGACAGGACCCGACAAAGCCTGACAGGGCTCGATGGAGCCCGACAGGGCCCAAGGAAACCCGACAGGGCCCGATGGAGCCCGATAGGGCCCGAGCAAACCCGACAGGGCCTGACGGAGTCCGACAGGGCCCGAGCAAACCTGAAAGGGCCCGACGAAGCCTGACAGGGCTCGATGGAGCCCGACAGGGCCCGAGGAAACCCGACAGGGCCCGACGGAGCCCGACAGGGCCCGAGCAAACCCGACAGGGCCCGATGGAGCCCGACAGGGCTCGAACAAACCCGACAGGGCCTGAGCAAATCCGACAGGGCCCGACGGAGCCCGACAGGGCCCGAGCAAACCCGAAAGGGCCCGACGGAGCCTGACAGGGCTCGATGGAGCCCGACAGGGCCCGAGGAAACCCGACAAGGCCCCACGAGCCCGATAGGGCCCGAGCAAACCCGACAGGGCCTGACGGAGCCCGACAGGGCGCGAGCAAACCCGACAGGGCACGCTGGAGCCCGACAGAGCCCGAGCAAACCCGACAGGGCCCGACAAGGCCCGACAGGGCCCGAGCAAACCTGACACGACCTGACAAAGCCTGACAGGGCCCGACGGAGCCCGACAGGGCTTGAGCAAACCCGAAAGAGCCCGACGGAGCCTGACAGGGCTCGATGGAGCCCGACAGGGCCCGAGGAAACCCGACAGGGCCTGATTGAACCCGATAGGGCCCGAGCAAACCCGACAGGGCCTGATGGAGCCTGACAGAGCCCAGGCAAACCCGACAGGGCACGCTGGAGCCCGACAGAGCCCGAGCAAACCCGACAGGGCCCGACAAGGCCCGACAGGGCCCGAGCAAACCTGACAGGACCTGACAAAGCCTGACAGGGTCCGATGGAGCCCGACAGGGCCCGACAAAACCCGACAGGGCCCGAGGAAATCCGACAGGGCCCGACGGAGCCTGACAGGGCCCGAGCAAACCCGACAGGGCCCGACAGAGGCCGACAGGACCCGAGCAAACCCGACAGGGCCCGAGCAAACCCGACAGGGTTCGACAAAGCATGACAGGGCTCGATGGATCCCGACAGGGCCCGAGGAAACCCGACAGGGCCCGACGGAGCCTGACAGGGCCCGAGCAAACCCGACAGGGCTCGACGGAGCCTTACAGGGCCCGAGCAAACCCGACAGGGCCCGAGCAAACCTGACAAAGCTCGACGGAGCTTGACAGGGCCCGAGCAAACCCGACAGGGCCCGAGCAAACCTGACAGGGCACGAAGTAGCCCGACAGGGCCCGAGCAAACCCGACAGGGCCCAACGGATCCCGACAGGGCCTGAGCAAACCTGACAGGGCCCGACGGAGCCCGACAGGACGCGGGCAAACCCGACAGGGCCCGAGCAAACCCGACAGGGCCTGACAAGGCCCGACGGGGCCTGAGCAAACCCAACAGGACCCGACAAAGCCTGACAGGGTCCGATGGAGCCCGACAGGGCCCGAGCAAACCCGACAGGGCTCGATGGAGCCCGACAGGGCCCGAGGAAACCCGACAGGGCGCGACGGAGCCCGACAGGGCCCGAGCAAACCCGACAGGGCCCAACGGATCCCGACAGGGCCTGAGCAAACCTGACAGGGCCCGACGGAGCCCGACAGGACGCGGGCAAACCCGACAGGGCCTGAGCAAACCCGACAGGGCCTGACAAGGCCCGACGGGGCCTGAGCAAACCCAACAGGACCCGACAAAGCCTGACAGGGTCCGATGGAGCCCGACAGGGCCCGAGCAAACCCGACAGGGCTCGATGGAGCCCGACAGGGCCCGAGGAAACCCGACAGGGCGCGACGGAGCCTGACAGGGCCCGAGCAAACCCGACAGGGCTCGACGGAGCCCGACAGGGCCTGAGGAAACCAGACAGCGCCCGACGGAGCCCGACAGGGCCCTAGCAAACCCGACAGGGCCTGAGCAAACCCGACAGGGCCCGACGGAGCCCGACAGGGCCTGAGGAAACCAGACAGGGCCCGACGGAGCCCGACAGGGCCCTAGCAAACCCGACAGGGCTTGACAAAGCCTGACAGGGCCCGAGCAAACCCGACAGGGCCCGAGCAAACCCGACAGGGCTTGACGGAGCCCGACAGGGCCCGAGCAAACCCGTAAGGGCCCGACGGAGCCTGACAGGGCTCGATGGAGCCCGACAGGGCCCGAGGAAACCCGACAGGGCCCGACGGAGCCCGATAGGGCCCGAGGAAACCCGACAGGACCCGATGGAGCCCGACAGGGCTCGAGCAAACCCGACAGGGCCTGAGCAAATCCGACAGGGCCCGACGGAGCCCGACAGGGCCCGAGCAAACCCGAAAGGGCCCGACAGAGCCTGACAGTGCTCGATGGAGCCCGACAGGGCCCGAGGAAACCCGACAGGGCCCCACGGAGCCCGATAGGGCCCGGGCAAACCCGACAGGGCACGCTGGAGCCCGACAGAGCCCGAGCAAACCCGACATGGCCCGACAAGGCCCGACACGGCCCGAGCAAACCTGACAGGACCTGACAAAGCCTGACAGAGGCCGACGGAGCCCGACAGGGCTTGAGCAAACCCGAAAGAGCCCGACGGAGCCTGACAGGGCTCGATAGAGTCCGACAGGGCCCAAGGAAACCCGACAGGGCCCGAGCAAACCCGAGAGGGCCCGACGGAACCCGAGAGGGCCCGAGGGAATCCGACAGGGCCCGACGGAGTCTGACAGGGCCCAAGCAAACCTGACAGGGCCTGACGGAGCCCGACAGGGGTCGAGCAAACCCGATAGGGCCTGACGGAGCCTGACAGGGCCCGAGCAAACCTGACAGGGCCCGAGAGAACCTGACAGGGCCCGACGGAGCCCGACAGGGCGCGAGCAAACCCGACAGGGGCTGACAAGGCCCGACAGGGCCTGAGCAAACCCGACAGGACCCGACAAAGCCTGATAGGGTCCGATGGAGCCCGACAGGGCCCGAGGTAACCCGACAGGGCGCGACGGAGTTTGACAGGGCCCGAGCAAACCCGACAGGGTTCGACGGAGCCCGACAGGGCCCGAGCAAACCCGACAGGGTCCGACGAAGCCTGACAGGGCTTCAGCAAACCCGACAGGGCCCGACGGAGCCCGACAGGGCCCGAGGAAACCAGACAGGGCCCGACAGAGCCCTACAGGGCCCGAGCAAACCCGACAGGGCCTGATGGAGCCCGACAGGGTCCGGGCAAACCCGATAGGGCACGCTGGAGCCCGACAGAGCCCGAGCAAACCCAACAGGGCCCGACAAGGCCCGACAGGGCCCGAGCAAACCTGACAGGGCCCGACGGAACCCGAGAGGGCCCGAGGAAATCCGACAGGGCCTGACGGAGCCTGACAGGGCCCGAGCAAACCCGACAGGGCCCGACAGAGCCCGACAGGACCCGAGCAAACCCGACAGGGCCCGAGCAAACCCGACAGGGTTCGACAAAGCCTGACAGGGCTCGATGGAGCCCGACAGGGCCCGAGGAAACCCGACAGGGCCCGACGGAGCCTGACAGGGCCCGAGCAAACCCGACAGGGCTCGACGGAGCCTTACAGGGCCCGAGCAAACCCGACAGGGCCCGAGCAAACCCGACAGGGCCCGAGCAAACCCTACAGGGTTCGACAAAGCCTGACAGGGCTTGATGGAGCCCGACAGGGCCCGAGGAAACCCGACAGGGCCCGACGGAGCCTGACAAGGCCCGAGCAAACCCGACAGGGCTCGACGGAGCCCGATAGGGCCCGAGCAAACCCGACAGGTCCCGACAAAGCCTGACAGGGCTCGATGGAGCCCGACAGGGCCCAAGGAAACCCGACAGGGCCCGATGGAGCCCGATAGGGCCCGAGCAAACCCGACAGGGCCTGACGGAGTCCGACAGGGCCCGAGCAAACCTGAAAGGGCCCGACGAAGCCTGACAGGGCTCGATGGAGCCCGACAGGGCCCGAGGAAACCCGACAGGGCCCGACGGAGCCCGACAGGGCCCGAGCAAACCCGACAGGGCCCGATGGAGCCCGACAGGGCTCGAACAAACCCGACAGGGCCTGAGCAAATCCGACAGGGCCCGACGGAGCCCGACAGGGCCCGAGCAAACCCGAAAGGGCCCGACGGAGCCTGACAGGGCTCGATGGAGCCCGACAGGGCCCGAGGAAACCCGACAAGGCCCCACGAGCCCGATAGGGCCCGAGCAAACCCGACAGGGCCTGACGGAGCCCGACAGGGCGCGAGCAAACCCGACAGGGCACGCTGGAGCCCGACAGAGCCCGAGCAAACCCGACAGGGCCCGACAAGGCCCGACAGGGCCCGAGCAAACCTGACACGACCTGACAAAGCCTGACAGGGCCCGACGGAGCCCGACAGGGCTTGAGCAAACCCGAAAGAGCCCGACGGAGCCTGACAGGGCTCGATGGAGCCCGACAGGGCCCGAGGAAACCCGACAGAACCTGATTGAACCCGATAGGGCCCGAGCAAACCCGACAGGGCCTGATGGAGCCTGACAGAGCCCAGGCAAACCCGACAGGGCACGCTGGAGCCCGACAGAGCCCGAGCAAACCCGACAGGGCCCGACAAGGCCCGACAGGGCCCGAGCAAACCTGACAGGGCCCGACGGAACCCGAGAGGGCCCGACGGAACCCGAGAGGGCCCGAGGAAATCCGACAGGGCCTGACGGAGCCTGACAGGGCCCGAGCAAACCCGACAGGGCCCGACAGAGCCCGACAGGACCCGAGCAAACCCGACAGGGCCCGAGCAAACCCGACAGGGTTCGACAAAGCCTGACAGGGCTCGATGGAGCCCGACAGGGCCCGAGGAAACCCGACAGGGCCCGACGGAGCCTGACAGGGCCCGAGCAAACCCGACAGGGCTCGACGGAGCCTTACAGGGCCCGAGCAAACCCGACAGGGCCCGAGCAAACCTGACAGGGCCTGATTGAGCCCGATAGGGCCCGAGCAAACCCGACAAGGCCCAACGGATCCCGACAGGGCCTGAGCAAACCTGACAGGGCCCGACGGAGCCCGACAGGGCACAAGCAAACCCGACAGGGCCTGACGGAGCCTGACACGGCCCGAGCAAACCCGACAGGGCCCGAGCGAATCTGACTGGGCCCGACGGAGCCCGACAGGACGCGGGCAAACCCGACAGGGCCTGACAAGGCCCGACAGGGCCCGAGCAAACCTGACAGGGCCTGACGGAGCCCGACAGGGCTCGAGCAAACCCGATAGGGCCTGACGGAGCCTGACAGGGCCCGAGCAAAACTGACAGGGCCCGAGAGAACCTGACAGGGCCCGACGGAGCCCGAGAGGGCGCGAGCAAACCTGACAGGGGCTGACAAGGCCCGACAGGGGCTGAGCAAACCCGACAGGACCCGCCAAAGCCTGATAGGGTCCGATGGAGCCCGACAGGGCCCGAGCAAACCCGACAGGGCCCGAGCAAACCTGACAGGGCTCGATCGAGCCCGACAGGGACCGAGGAAACCCGACAGGGCGGGACGGAGCCTGACAGGGCCCGAGCAAACCCGACAGGGTTCGACGGAGCCCGACAGGGCCCGAGCAAACCCGACAGGGTCCGACGAAGCCTGAAAGGGCTTCAGCAAACCCGACAGGGCCTGAGCAAACCCGACAGGACCCGAGCAAACCCGACAGGGTCCGACGGAGCCCGACAGGGCCCGAGGAAACCAGACAGGGCCCGACAGAGCCCGACAGGGCCCGAGCAAACCCGACAGTGCCCGAGCAAACCCGACAGGGTTCGACAAAGCCTGACAGGGCTTGATGGAGCCCGACAGGGCCCGAGGAAACCCGACAGGTTTCGACAAAGCCTGACAGGGCTTGATGGAGCCCGACAGGGCCCGAGGAAACCCGAGAGGGCCCGACGGAGCCTGACAGAGCCCGAGCAAACCCGACAGGGCCTGACGGAGCCCGACAGGGCCCGAGCAAACCCGACAGGGCCCGACAGAGCCCGATAGGGCCCGAGCAAACCTGACAGGGCCCGATGGAGGCCGACAGGGCTCGAGCAAACCCGACAGGGTCCGACGAAGCCTGACAGGGCTTCAGTAAACCTGACATGGCCCGAGCAAACCCGACAGGGCCGACGGAGCCCGACAGAGCCCGAGGAAACCAGACAGGGCCCGACGGAGCCCGACAAGGCTCGAGAAAACCCGACAGGGCCCGACGGAGCCCGACAGGGCCTGAGCAAACCCGAAAGGGCCCGACGGAGCCTGACAGGGCTTGATGGAGCCCGACAGGGCCCGAGGAAACCCGACAGGGCCTGATTGAGCCCGATAGGGCCCGAGCAAACCCGACAGGGCCTGACGGAGCCTAACAGGGCCCGGGTAAACCCGACAGGGCACGCTGGAGCCCGACAGAGCCCGAGCAAACCCGACAGGGCCCGACAAGGCCCGACAGGGCCCGAGCAAACCTGACACGTCCTGACAAAGCCTGACAGGGCCCGACGGAGCCCGCCAGGGCCCGAGCAAACCCGAAAGAGCCCGACGGAGCCTGACAGGGCTCAGTGGAGTCCGACAGGGTCCGAGGCAACCCGACAGGGCTCGACGGAATCCGACAGGGCCTGAGCAAACCCGACAGGGCCCGAGGAAACCCGACAGGGCCCGACGGAGCCTGACAAGGCCCGAGAAAACCTGACAGGGCTCGACGGAGCCCGACAGGGCCCGAGCACACTCGACAGGGTCCGACGAAGCCTGACAGGGCTTCAGAAAACCCGACAAGGCCCGAGCAAACCGACAGGGCCCAACGGAGCCCGACAGGGCCCGAGCAAACCCGACAGGGCCTGAGCAAACCCGACAGGGTTCGACAAAGCCTGACAGGGCCCGACGGAGCCCGACAGGGCGCGAGCAAACCCGACAGGGGCTGACAAGGCCCGACAGGGCCTGAGCAAACCCGACAGGACCCGACAAAGCCTGATAGGGTCCGATGGAGCCCGACAGGGCCCGAGGTAACCCGACAGGGCGCGACGGAGTTTGACAGGTCCCGAGCAAACCCGACAGGGTTCGACGGAGCCCGACTGGGCCCGAGCAAACCCGACAGGGTCCGACGAAGCCTGACAGGGCTTCAGCAAACCCGACAGGGTCCGAGCAAACCCGACAGGGCCCGACGGAGCCCGACAGGGCCCGAGGAAACCAGACAGGGCCCGACAGAGCCCGACAGGGCCCGAGCAAACCCGACAGGGCCCGAGCAAACCCTACAGGGTTCGACAAAGCCTGACAGGGCTTGATGGAGCCCGACAGGGCCCGAGGAAACCCGACAGGGCCCGACGGAGCCTGACAAGGCCCGAGCAAACCCGACAGGGCTCGACGGAGCCCGATAGGGCCCGAGCAAACCCGACAGGACCCGACAAAGCCTGACAGGGCTCGATGGAGCCCGACAGGGCCCAAGGAAACCCGACAGGGCCCGATGGAGCCCGATAGGGCCCGAGCAAACCCGACAGGGCCTGACGGAGTCCGACAGGGCCCGAGCAAACCTGAAAGGGCCCGACGAAGCCTGACAGGGCTCGATGGAGCCCGACAGGGCCCGAGGAAACCCGACAGGGCCCGACGGAGCCCGACAGGGCCCGAGCAAACCCGACAGGGCCCGATGGAGCCCGACAGGGCTCGAACAAACCCGACAGGGCCTGAGCAAATCCGACAGGGCCCGACGGAGCCCGACAGGGCCCGAGCAAACCCGAAAGGGCCCGACGGAGCCTGACAGGGCTCGATGGAGCCCGACAGGGCCCGAGGAAACCCGACAAGGCCCCACGAGCCCGATAGGGCCCGAGCAAACCCGACAGGGCCTGACGGAGCCCGACAGGGCGCGAGCAAACCCGACAGGGCACGCTGGAGCCCGACAGAGCCCGAGCAAACCCGACAGGGCCCGACAAGGCCCGACAGGGCCCGAGCAAACCTGACACGACCTGACAAAGCCTGACAGGGCCCGACGGAGCCCGACAGGGCTTGAGCAAACCCGAAAGAGCCCGACGGAGCCTGACAGGGCTCGATGGAGCCCGACAGGGCCCGAGGAAACCCGACAGGGCCTGATTGAACCCGATAGGGCCCGAGCAAACCCGACAGGGCCTGATGGAGCCTGACAGAGCCCAGGCAAACCCGACAGGGCACGCTGGAGCCCGACAGAGCCCGAGCAAACCCGACAGGGCCCGACAAGGCCCGACAGGGCCCGAGCAAACCTGACAGGGCCCGACGGAACCCGAGAGGGCCCGACGGAACCCGAGAGGGCCCGAGGAAATCCGACAGGGCCTGACGGAGCCTGACAGGGCCCGAGCAAACCCGACAGGGCCCGACAGAGCCCGACAGGACCCGAGCAAACCCGACAGGGCCCGAGCAAACCCGACAGGGTTCGACAAAGCCTGACAGGGCTCGATGGAGCCCGACAGGGCCCGAGGAAACCCGACAGGGCCCGACGGAGCCTGACAGGGCCCGAGCAAACCCGACAGGGCTCGACGGAGCCTTACAGGGCCCGAGCAAACCCGACAGGGCCCGAGCAAACCTGACAGGGCCTGATTGAGCCCGATAGGGCCCGAGCAAACCCGACAAGGCCCAACGGATCCCGACAGGGCCTGAGCAAACCTGACAGGGCCCGACGGAGCCCGACAGGGCACAAGCAAACCCGACAGGGCCTGACGGAGCCTGACACGGCCCGAGCAAACCCGACAGGGCCCGAGCGAATCTGACTGGGCCCGACGGAGCCCGACAGGACGCGGGCAAACCCGACAGGGCCTGACAAGGCCCGACAGGGCCCGAGCAAACCTGACAGGGCCTGACGGAGCCCGACAGGGCTCGAGCAAACCCGATAGGGCCTGACGGAGCCTGACAGGGCCCGAGCAAAACTGACAGGGCCCGAGAGAACCTGACAGGGCCCGACGGAGCCCGAGAGGGCGCGAGCAAACCTGACAGGGGCTGACAAGGCCCGACAGGGGCTGAGCAAACCCGACAGGACCCGCCAAAGCCTGATAGGGTCCGATGGAGCCCGACAGGGCCCGAGCAAACCCGACAGGGCCCGAGCAAACCTGACAGGGCTCGATCGAGCCCGACAGGGACCGAGGAAACCCGACAGGGCGGGACGGAGCCTGACAGGGCCCGAGCAAACCCGACAGGGTTCGACGGAGCCCGACAGGGCCCGAGCAAACCCGACAGGGTCCGACGAAGCCTGAAAGGGCTTCAGCAAACCCGACAGGGCCTGAGCAAACCCGACAGGACCCGAGCAAACCCGACAGGGTCCGACGGAGCCCGACAGGGCCCGAGGAAACCAGACAGGGCCCGACAGAGCCCGACAGGGCCCGAGCAAACCCGACAGTGCCCGAGCAAACCCGACAGGGTTCGACAAAGCCTGACAGGGCTTGATGGAGCCCGACAGGGCCCGAGGAAACCCGACAGGTTTCGACAAAGCCTGACAGGGCTTGATGGAGCCCGACAGGGCCCGAGGAAACCCGAGAGGGCCCGACGGAGCCTGACAGAGCCCGAGCAAACCCGACAGGGCCTGACGGAGCCCGACAGGGCCCGAGCAAACCCGACAGGGCCCGACAGAGCCCGATAGGGCCCGAGCAAACCTGACAGGGCCCGATGGAGGCCGACAGGGCTCGAGCAAACCCGACAGGGTCCGACGAAGCCTGACAGGGCTTCAGTAAACCTGACATGGCCCGAGCAAACCCGACAGGGCCGACGGAGCCCGACAGAGCCCGAGGAAACCAGACAGGGCCCGACGGAGCCCGACAAGGCTCGAGAAAACCCGACAGGGCCCGACGGAGCCCGACAGGGCCTGAGCAAACCCGAAAGGGCCCGACGGAGCCTGACAGGGCTTGATGGAGCCCGACAGGGCCCGAGGAAACCCGACAGGGCCTGATTGAGCCCGATAGGGCCCGAGCAAACCCGACAGGGCCTGACGGAGCCTAACAGGGCCCGGGTAAACCCGACAGGGCACGCTGGAGCCCGACAGAGCCCGAGCAAACCCGACAGGGCCCGACAAGGCCCGACAGGGCCCGAGCAAACCTGACACGTCCTGACAAAGCCTGACAGGGCCCGACGGAGCCCGCCAGGGCCCGAGCAAACCCGAAAGAGCCCGACGGAGCCTGACAGGGCTCAGTGGAGTCCGACAGGGTCCGAGGCAACCCGACAGGGCTCGACGGAATCCGACAGGGCCTGAGCAAACCCGACAGGGCCCGAGGAAACCCGACAGGGCCCGACGGAGCCTGACAAGGCCCGAGAAAACCTGACAGGGCTCGACGGAGCCCGACAGGGCCCGAGCACACTCGACAGGGTCCGACGAAGCCTGACAGGGCTTCAGAAAACCCGACAAGGCCCGAGCAAACCGACAGGGCCCAACGGAGCCCGACAGGGCCCGAGCAAACCCGACAGGGCCTGAGCAAACCCGACAGGGTTCGACAAAGCCTGACAGGGCCCGACGGAGCCCGACAGGGCGCGAGCAAACCCGACAGGGGCTGACAAGGCCCGACAGGGCCTGAGCAAACCCGACAGGACCCGACAAAGCCTGATAGGGTCCGATGGAGCCCGACAGGGCCCGAGGTAACCCGACAGGGCGCGACGGAGTTTGACAGGTCCCGAGCAAACCCGACAGGGTTCGACGGAGCCCGACTGGGCCCGAGCAAACCCGACAGGGTCCGACGAAGCCTGACAGGGCTTCAGCAAACCCGACAGGGTCCGAGCAAACCCGACAGGGCCCGACGGAGCCCGACAGGGCCCGAGGAAACCAGACAGGGCCCGACAGAGCCCGACAGGGCCCGAGCAAACCCGACAGGGCCCGAGCAAACCCTACAGGGTTCGACAAAGCCTGACAGGGCTTGATGGAGCCCGACAGGGCCCGAGGAAACCCGACAGGGCCCGACGGAGCCTGACAAGGCCCGAGCAAACCCGACAGGGCTCGACGGAGCCCGATAGGGCCCGAGCAAACCCGACAGGACCCGACAAAGCCTGACAGGGCTCGATGGAGCCCGACAGGGCCCAAGGAAACCCGACAGGGCCCGATGGAGCCCGATAGGGCCCGAGCAAACCCGACAGGGCCTGACGGAGTCCGACAGGGCCCGAGCAAACCTGAAAGGGCCCGACGAAGCCTGACAGGGCTCGATGGAGCCCGACAGGGCCCGAGGAAACCCGACAGGGCCCGACGGAGCCCGACAGGGCCCGAGCAAACCCGACAGGGCCCGATGGAGCCCGACAGGGCTCGAACAAACCCGACAGGGCCTGAGCAAATCCGACAGGGCCCGACGGAGCCCGACAGGGCCCGAGCAAACCCGAAAGGGCCCGACGGAGCCTGACAGGGCTCGATGGAGCCCGACAGGGCCCGAGGAAACCCGACAAGGCCCCACGAGCCCGATAGGGCCCGAGCAAACCCGACAGGGCCTGACGGAGCCCGACAGGGCGCGAGCAAACCCGACAGGGCACGCTGGAGCCCGACAGAGCCCGAGCAAACCCGACAGGGCCCGACAAGGCCCGACAGGGCCCGAGCAAACCTGACACGACCTGACAAAGCCTGACAGGGCCCGACGGAGCCCGACAGGGCTTGAGCAAACCCGAAAGAGCCCGACGGAGCCTGACAGGGCTCGATGGAGCCCGACAGGGCCCGAGGAAACCCGACAGGGCCTGATTGAACCCGATAGGGCCCGAGCAAACCCGACAGGGCCTGATGGAGCCTGACAGAGCCCAGGCAAACCCGACAGGGCACGCTGGAGCCCGACAGAGCCCGAGCAAACCCGACAGGGCCCGACAAGGCCCGACAGGGCCCGAGCAAACCTGACAGGACCTGACAAAGCCTGACAGGGTCCGATGGAGCCCGACAGGGCCCGACAAAACCCGACAGGGCCCGAGGAAATCCGACAGGGCCCGACGGAGCCTGACAGGGCCCGAGCAAACCCGACAGGGCCCGACAGAGGCCGACAGGACCCGAGCAAACCCGACAGGGCCCGAGCAAACCCGACAGGGTTCGACAAAGCATGACAGGGCTCGATGGATCCCGACAGGGCCCGAGGAAACCCGACAGGGCCCGACGGAGCCTGACAGGGCCCGAGCAAACCCGACAGGGCTCGACGGAGCCTTACAGGGCCCGAGCAAACCCGACAGGGCCCGAGCAAACCTGACAAAGCTCGACGGAGCTTGACAGGGCCCGAGCAAACCCGACAGGGCCCGAGCAAACCTGACAGGGCACGAAGTAGCCCGACAGGGCCCGAGCAAACCCGACAGGGCCCAACGGATCCCGACAGGGCCTGAGCAAACCTGACAGGGCCCGACGGAGCCCGACAGGACGCGGGCAAACCCGACAGGGCCCGAGCAAACCCGACAGGGCCTGACAAGGCCCGACGGGGCCTGAGCAAACCCAACAGGACCCGACAAAGCCTGACAGGGTCCGATGGAGCCCGACAGGGCCCGAGCAAACCCGACAGGGCTCGATGGAGCCCGACAGGGCCCGAGGAAACCCGACAGGGCGCGACGGAGCCCGACAGGGCCCGAGCAAACCCGACAGGGCCCAACGGATCCCGACAGGGCCTGAGCAAACCTGACAGGGCCCGACGGAGCCCGACAGGACGCGGGCAAACCCGACAGGGCCCGAGCAAACCCGACAGGGCCTGACAAGGCCCGACGGGGCCTGAGCAAACCCAACAGGACCCGACAAAGCCTGACAGGGTCCGATGGAGCCCGACAGGGCCCGAGCAAACCCGACAGGGCTCGATGGAGCCCGACAGGGCCCGAGGAAACCCGACAGGGCGCGACGGAGCCTGACAGGGCCCGAGCAAACCCGACAGGGCTCGACGGAGCCCGACAGGGCCTGAGGAAACCAGACAGCGCCCGACGGAGCCCGACAGGGCCCTAGCAAACCCGACAGGGCCTGAGCAAACCCGACAGGGCCCGACGGAGCCCGACAGGGCCTGAGGAAACCAGACAGGGCCCGACGGAGCCCGACAGGGCCCTAGCAAACCCGACAGGGCTTGACAAAGCCTGACAGGGCCCGAGCAAACCCGACAGGGCCCGAGCAAACCCGACAGGGCTTGACGGAGCCCGACAGGGCCCGAGCAAACCCGTAAGGGCCCGACGGAGCCTGACAGGGCTCGATGGAGCCCGACAGGGCCCGAGGAAACCCGACAGGGCCCGACGGAGCCCGATAGGGCCCGAGGAAACCCGACAGGACCCGATGGAGCCCGACAGGGCTCGAGCAAACCCGACAGGGCCTGAGCAAATCCGACAGGGCCCGACGGAGCCCGACAGGGCCCGAGCAAACCCGAAAGGGCCCGACAGAGCCTGACAGTGCTCGATGGAGCCCGACAGGGCCCGAGGAAACCCGACAGGGCCCCACGGAGCCCGATAGGGCCCGGGCAAACCCGACAGGGCACGCTGGAGCCCGACAGAGCCCGAGCAAACCCGACATGGCCCGACAAGGCCCGACACGGCCCGAGCAAACCTGACAGGACCTGACAAAGCCTGACAGAGGCCGACGGAGCCCGACAGGGCTTGAGCAAACCCGAAAGAGCCCGACGGAGCCTGACAGGGCTCGATAGAGTCCGACAGGGCCCAAGGAAACCCGACAGGGCCCGAGCAAACCCGAGAGGGCCCGACGGAACCCGAGAGGGCCCGAGGGAATCCGACAGGGCCCGACGGAGTCTGACAGGGCCCAAGCAAACCTGACAGGGCCTGACGGAGCCCGACAGGGGTCGAGCAAACCCGATAGGGCCTGACGGAGCCTGACAGGGCCCGAGCAAACCTGACAGGGCCCGAGAGAACCTGACAGGGCCCGACGGAGCCCGACAGGGCGCGAGCAAACCCGACAGGGGCTGACAAGGCCCGACAGGGCCTGAGCAAACCCGACAGGACCCGACAAAGCCTGATAGGGTCCGATGGAGCCCGACAGGGCCCGAGGTAAACCGACAGGGCGCGACGGAGTTTGACAGGGCCCGAGCAAACCCGACAGGGTTCGACGGAGCCCGACAGGGCCCGAGCAA
The DNA here is from genome assembly GCF_037038585.1 of Patagioenas fasciata. Classification (NCBI taxonomy): domain Eukaryota; kingdom Metazoa; phylum Chordata; class Aves; order Columbiformes; family Columbidae; genus Patagioenas; species Patagioenas fasciata. The sequence goes on from NC_092541.1 coordinate 7,582,638, forward strand.
ACCCGACAGGGTCCGACGAAGCCTGACAGGGCTTCAGCAAACCCGACAGGGCCCGAGCAAACCCGACAGGGCCCGACGGAGCCCGACAGGGCCCGAGGAAACCAGACAGGGCCCGACAGAGCCCTACAGGGCCCGAGCAAACCCGACAGGGCCTGATGGAGCCCGACAGGGTCCGGGCAAACCCGATAGGGCACGCTGGAGCCCGACAGAGCCCGAGCAAACCCAACAGGGCCCGACAAGGCCCGACAGGGCCCGAGCAAACCTGACAGGGCCCGACGGAACCCGAGAGGGCCCGAGGAAATCCGACAGGGCCTGACGGAGCCTGACAGGGCCCGAGCAAACCCGACAGGGCCCGACAGAGCCCGACAGGACCCGAGCAAACCCGACAGGGCCCGAGCAAACCCGACAGGGTTCGACAAAGCCTGACAGGGCTCGATGGAGCCCGACAGGGCCCGAGGAAACCCGACAGGGCCCGACGGAGCCTGACAGGGCCCGAGCAAACCCGACAGGGCTCGACGGAGCCTTACAGGGCCCGAGCAAACCCGACAGGGCCCGAGCAAACCCGACAGGGCCCGAGCAAACCCTACAGGGTTCGACAAAGCCTGACAGGGCTTGATGGAGCCCGACAGGGCCCGAGGAAACCCGACAGGGCCCGACGGAGCCTGACAAGGCCCGAGCAAACCCGACAGGGCTCGACGGAGCCCGATAGGGCCCGAGCAAACCCGACAGGACCCGACAAAGCCTGACAGGGCTCGATGGAGCCCGACAGGGCCCAAGGAAACCCGACAGGGCCCGATGGAGCCCGATAGGGCCCGAGCAAACCCGACAGGGCCTGACGGAGTCCGACAGGGCCCGAGCAAACCTGAAAGGGCCCGACGAAGCCTGACAGGGCTCGATGGAGCCCGACAGGGCCCGAGGAAACCCGACAGGGCCCGACGGAGCCCGACAGGGCCCGAGCAAACCCGACAGGGCCCGATGGAGCCCGACAGGGCTCGAACAAACCCGACAGGGCCTGAGCAAATCCGACAGGGCCCGACGGAGCCCGACAGGGCCCGAGCAAACCCGAAAGGGCCCGACGGAGCCTGACAGGGCTCGATGGAGCCCGACAGGGCCCGAGGAAACCCGACAAGGCCCCACGAGCCCGATAGGGCCCGAGCAAACCCGACAGGGCCTGACGGAGCCCGACAGGGCGCGAGCAAACCCGACAGGGCACGCTGGAGCCCGACAGAGCCCGAGCAAACCCGACAGGGCCCGACAAGGCCCGACAGGGCCCGAGCAAACCTGACACGACCTGACAAAGCCTGACAGGGCCCGACGGAGCCCGACAGGGCTTGAGCAAACCCGAAAGAGCCCGACGGAGCCTGACAGGGCTCGATGGAGCCCGACAGGGCCCGAGGAAACCCGACAGAACCTGATTGAACCCGATAGGGCCCGAGCAAACCCGACAGGGCCTGATGGAGCCTGACAGAGCCCAGGCAAACCCGACAGGGCACGCTGGAGCCCGACAGAGCCCGAGCAAACCCGACAGGGCCCGACAAGGCCCGACAGGGCCCGAGCAAACCTGACAGGGCCCGACGGAACCCGAGAGGGCCCGACGGAACCCGAGAGGGCCCGAGGAAATCCGACAGGGCCTGACGGAGCCTGACAGGGCCCGAGCAAACCCGACAGGGCCCGACAGAGCCCGACAGGACCCGAGCAAACCCGACAGGGCCCGAGCAAACCCGACAGGGTTCGACAAAGCCTGACAGGGCTCGATGGAGCCCGACAGGGCCCGAGGAAACCCGACAGGGCCCGACGGAGCCTGACAGGGCCCGAGCAAACCCGACAGGGCTCGACGGAGCCTTACAGGGCCCGAGCAAACCCGACAGGGCCCGAGCAAACCTGACAGGGCCTGATTGAGCCCGATAGGGCCCGAGCAAACCCGACAAGGCCCAACGGATCCCGACAGGGCCTGAGCAAACCTGACAGGGCCCGACGGAGCCCGACAGGGCACAAGCAAACCCGACAGGGCCTGACGGAGCCTGACACGGCCCGAGCAAACCCGACAGGGCCCGAGCGAATCTGACTGGGCCCGACGGAGCCCGACAGGACGCGGGCAAACCCGACAGGGCCTGACAAGGCCCGACAGGGCCCGAGCAAACCTGACAGGGCCTGACGGAGCCCGACAGGGCTCGAGCAAACCCGATAGGGCCTGACGGAGCCTGACAGGGCCCGAGCAAAACTGACAGGGCCCGAGAGAACCTGACAGGGCCCGACGGAGCCCGAGAGGGCGCGAGCAAACCTGACAGGGGCTGACAAGGCCCGACAGGGGCTGAGCAAACCCGACAGGACCCGCCAAAGCCTGATAGGGTCCGATGGAGCCCGACAGGGCCCGAGCAAACCCGACAGGGCCCGAGCAAACCTGACAGGGCTCGATCGAGCCCGACAGGGACCGAGGAAACCCGACAGGGCGGGACGGAGCCTGACAGGGCCCGAGCAAACCCGACAGGGTTCGACGGAGCCCGACAGGGCCCGAGCAAACCCGACAGGGTCCGACGAAGCCTGAAAGGGCTTCAGCAAACCCGACAGGGCCTGAGCAAACCCGACAGGACCCGAGCAAACCCGACAGGGTCCGACGGAGCCCGACAGGGCCCGAGGAAACCAGACAGGGCCCGACAGAGCCCGACAGGGCCCGAGCAAACCCGACAGTGCCCGAGCAAACCCGACAGGGTTCGACAAAGCCTGACAGGGCTTGATGGAGCCCGACAGGGCCCGAGGAAACCCGAGAGGTTTCGACAAAGCCTGACAGGGCTTGATGGAGCCCGACAGGGCCCGAGGAAACCCGAGAGGGCCCGACGGAGCCTGACAGAGCCCGAGCAAACCCGACAGGGCCTGACGGAGCCCGACAGGGCCCGAGCAAACCCGACAGGGCCCGACAGAGCCCGATAGGGCCCGAGCAAACCTGACAGGGCCCGATGGAGGCCGACAGGGCTCGAGCAAACCCGACAGGGTCCGACGAAGCCTGACAGGGCTTCAGTAAACCTGACATGGCCCGAGCAAACCCGACAGGGCCGACGGAGCCCGACAGAGCCCGAGGAAACCAGACAGGGCCCGACGGAGCCCGACAAGGCTCGAGAAAACCCGACAGGGCCCGACGGAGCCCGACAGGGCCTGAGCAAACCCGAAAGGGCCCGACGGAGCCTGACAGGGCTTGATGGAGCCCGACAGGGCCCGAGGAAACCCGACAGGGCCTGATTGAGCCCGATAGGGCCCGAGCAAACCCGACAGGGCCTGACGGAGCCTAACAGGGCCCGGGTAAACCCGACAGGGCACGCTGGAGCCCGACAGAGCCCGAGCAAACCCGACAGGGCCCGACAAGGCCCGACAGGGCCCGAGCAAACCTGACACGTCCTGACAAAGCCTGACAGGGCCCGACGGAGCCCGCCAGGGCCCGAGCAAACCCGAAAGAGCCCGACGGAGCCTGACAGGGCTCAGTGGAGTCCGACAGGGTCCGAGGCAACCCGACAGGGCTCGACGGAATCCGACAGGGCCTGAGCAAACCCGACAGGGCCCGAGGAAACCCGACAGGGCCCGACGGAGCCTGACAAGGCCCGAGAAAACCTGACAGGGCTCGACGGAGCCCGACAGGGCCCGAGCACACTCGACAGGGTCCGACGAAGCCTGACAGGGCTTCAGAAAACCCGACAAGGCCCGAGCAAACCGACAGGGCCCAACGGAGCCCGACAGGGCCCGAGCAAACCCGACAGGGCCTGAGCAAACCCGACAGGGTTCGACAAAGCCTGACAGGGCCCGACGGAGCCCGACAGGGCGCGAGCAAACCCGACAGGGGCTGACAAGGCCCGACAGGGCCTGAGCAAACCCGACAGGACCCGACAAAGCCTGATAGGGTCCGATGGAGCCCGACAGGGCCCGAGGTAACCCGACAGGGTGCGACGGAGTTTGACAGGTCCCGAGCAAACCCGACAGGGTTCGACGGAGCCCGACTGGGCCCGAGCAAACCCGACAGGGTCCGACGAAGCCTGACAGGGCTTCAGCAAACCCGACAGGGTCCGAGCAAACCCGACAGGGCCCGACGGAGCCCGACAGGGCCCGAGGAAACCAGACAGGGCCCGACAGAGCCCGACAGGGCCCGAGCAAACCCGACAGGGCCCGAGCAAACCCTACAGGGTTCGACAAAGCCTGACAGGGCTTGATGGAGCCCGACAGGGCCCGAGGAAACCCGACAGGGCCCGACGGAGCCTGACAAGGCCCGAGCAAACCCGACAGGGCTCGACGGAGCCCGATAGGGCCCGAGCAAACCCAACAGGACCCGACAAAGCCTGACAGGGCTCGATGGAGCCCGACAGGGCCCAAGGAAACCCGACAGGGCCCGATGGAGCCCGATAGGGCCCGAGCAAACCCGACAGGGCCTGACGGAGTCCGACAGGGCCCGAGCAAACCTGAAAGGGCCCGACGAAGCCTGACAGGGCTCGATGGAGCCCGACAGGGCCCGAGGAAACCCGACAGGGCCCGACGGAGCCCGACAGGGCCCGAGCAAACCCGACAGGGCCCGATGGAGCCCGACAGGGCTCGAACAAACCCGACAGGGCCTGAGCAAATCCGACAGGGCCCGACGGAGCCCGACAGGGCCCGAGCAAACCCGAAAGGGCCCGACGGAGCCTGACAGGGCTCGATGGAGCCCGACAGGGCCCGAGGAAACCCGACAAGGCCCCACGAGCCCGATAGGGCCCGAGCAAACCCGACAGGGCCTGACGGAGCCCGACAGGGCGCGAGCAAACCCGACAGGGCACGCTGGAGCCCGACAGAGCCCGAGCAAACCCGACAGGGCCCGACAAGGCCCGACAGGGCCCGAGCAAACCTGACACGACCTGACAAAGCCTGACAGGGCCCGACGGAGCCCGACAGGGCTTGAGCAAACCCGAAAGAGCCCGACGGAGCCTGACAGGGCTCGATGGAGCCCGACAGGGCCCGAGGAAACCCGACAGGGCCTGATTGAACCCGATAGGGCCCGAGCAAACCCGACAGGGCCTGATGGAGCCTGACAGAGCCCAGGCAAACCCGACAGGGCACGCTGGAGCCCGACAGAGCCCGAGCAAACCCGACAGGGCCCGACAAGGCCCGACAGGGCCCGAGCAAACCTGACAGGACCTGACAAAGCCTGACAGGGTCCGATGGAGCCCGACAGGGCCCGACAAAACCCGACAGGGCCCGAGGAAATCCGACAGGGCCCGACGGAGCCTGACAGGGCCCGAGCAAACCCGACAGGGCCCGACAGAGGCCGACAGGACCCGAGCAAACCCGACAGGGCCCGAGCAAACCCGACAGGGTTCGACAAAGCATGACAGGGCTCGATGGATCCCGACAGGGCCCGAGGAAACCCGACAGGGCCCGACGGAGCCTGACAGGGCCCGAGCAAACCCGACAGGGCTCGACGGAGCCTTACAGGGCCCGAGCAAACCCGACAGGGCCCGAGCAAACCTGACAAAGCTCGACGGAGCTTGACAGGGCCCGAGCAAACCCGACAGGGCCCGAGCAAACCTGACAGGGCAGGAAGTAGCCCGACAGGGCCCGAGCAAACCCGACAGGGCCCAACGGATCCCGACAGGGCCTGAGCAAACCTGACAGGGCCCGACGGAGCCCGACAGGACGCGGGCAAACCCGACAGGGCCCGAGCAAACCCGACAGGGCCTGACAAGGCCCGACGGGGCCTGAGCAAACCCAACAGGACCCGACAAAGCCTGACAGGGTCCGATGGAGCCCGACAGGGCCCGAGCAAACCCGACAGGGCTCGATGGAGCCCGACAGGGCCCGAGGAAACCCGACAGGGCGCGACGGAGCCTGACAGGGCCCGAGCAAACCCGACAGGGCTCGACGGAGCCCAACAGGGCCTGAGGAAACCAGACAGCGCCCGACGGAGCCCGACAGGGCCCTAGCAAACCCGACAGGGCCTGAGCAAACCCGACAGGGCCCGACGGAGCCCGACAGGGCCTGAGGAAACCAGACAGGGCCCGACGGAGCCCGACAGGGCCCTAGCAAACCCGACAGGGCTTGACAAAGCCTGACAGGGCCCGAGCAAACCCGACAGGGCCCGAGCAAACCCGACAGGGCCCGACGGAGCCCGACAGGGCCCGAGCAAACCCGTAAGGGCCCGACGGAGCCTGACAGGGCTCGATGGAGCCCGACAGGGCCCGAGGAAACCCGACAGGGCCCGACGGAGCCCGATAGGGCCCGAGGAAACCCGACAGGACCCGATGGAGCCCGACAGGGCTCGAGCAAACCCGACAGGGCCTGAGCAAATCCGACAGGGCCCGACGGAGCCCGACAGGGCCCGAGCAAACCCGAAAGGGCCCGACAGAGCCTGACAGTGCTCGATGGAGCCCGACAGGGCCCGAGGAAACCCGACAGGGCCCCACGGAGCCCGATAGGGCCCGGGCAAACCCGACAGGGCACGCTGGAGCCCGACAGAGCCCGAGCAAACCCGACATGGCCCGACAAGGCCCGACACGGCCCGAGCAAACCTGACAGGACCTGACAAAGCCTGACAGAGGCCGACGGAGCCCGACAGGGCTTGAGCAAACCCGAAAGAGCCCGACGGAGCCTGACAGGGCTCGATAGAGTCCGACAGGGCCCAAGGAAACCCGACAGGGCCCGAGCAAACCCGAGAGGGCCCGACGGAACCCGAGAGGGCCCGAGGGAATCCGACAGGGCCCGACGGAGTCTGACAGGGCCCAAGCAAACCTGACAGGGCCTGACGGAGCCCGACAGGGGTCGAGCAAACCCGATAGGGCCTGACGGAGCCTGACAGGGCCCGAGCAAACCTGACAGGGCCCGAGAGAACCTGACAGGGCCCGACGGAGCCCGACAGGGCGCGAGCAAACCCGACAGGGGCTGACAAGGCCCGACAGGGCCTGAGCAAACCCGACAGGACCCGACAAAGCCTGATAGGGTCCGATGGAGCCCGACAGGGCCCGAGGTAACCCGACAGGGCGCGACGGAGTTTGACAGGGCCCGAGCAAACCCGACAGGGTTCGACGGAGCCCGACAGGGCCCGAGCAAACCCGACAGGGTCCGACGAAGCCTGACAGGGCTTCAGCAAACCCGACAGGGCCCGAGCAAACCCGACAGGGCCCGACGGAGCCCGACAGGGCCCGAGGAAACCAGACAGGGCCCGACAGAGCCCTACAGGGCCCGAGCAAACCCGACAGGGCCTGATGGAGCCCGACAGGGTCCGGGCAAACCCGATAGGGCACGCTGGAGCCCGACAGAGCCCGAGCAAACCCAACAGGGCCCGACAAGGCCCGACAGGGCCCGAGCAAACCTGACAGGGCCCGACGGAACCCGAGAGGGCCCGAGGAAATCCGACAGGGCCTGACGGAGCCTGACAGGGCCCGAGCAAACCCGACAGGGCCCGACAGAGCCCGACAGGACCCGAGCAAACCCGACAGGGCCCGAGCAAACCCGACAGGGTTCGACAAAGCCTGACAGGGCTCGATGGAGCCCGACAGGGCCCGAGGAAACCCGACAGGGCCCGACGGAGCCTGACAGGGCCCGAGCAAACCCGACAGGGCTCGACGGAGCCTTACAGGGCCCGAGCAAACCCGACAGGGCCCGAGCAAACCCGACAGGGCCCGAGCAAACCCTACAGGGTTCGACAAAGCCTGACAGGGCTTGATGGAGCCCGACAGGGCCCGAGGAAACCCGACAGGGCCCGACGGAGCCTGACAAGGCCCGAGCAAACCCGACAGGGCTCGACGGAGCCCGATAGGGCCCGAGCAAACCCGACAGGACCCGACAAAGCCTGACAGGGCTCGATGGAGCCCGACAGGGCCCAAGGAAACCCGACAGGGCCCGATGGAGCCCGATAGGGCCCGAGCAAACCCGACAGGGCCTGACGGAGCCCGACAGGGCCCGAGCAAACCTGAAAGGGCCCGACGAAGCCTGACAGGGCTCGATGGAGCCCGACAGGGCCCGAGGAAACCCGACAGGGCCCGACGGAGCCCGACAGGGCCCGAGCAAACCCGACAGGGCCCGATGGAGCCCGACAGGGCTCGAACAAACCCGACAGGGCCTGAGCAAATCCGACAGGGCCCGACGGAGCCCGACAGGGCCCGAGCAAACCCGAAAGGGCCCGACGGAGCCTGACAGGGCTCGATGGAGCCCGACAGGGCCCGAGGAAACCCGACAAGGCCCCACGAGCCCGATAGGGCCCGAGCAAACCCGACAGGGCCTGACGGAGCCCGACAGGGCGCGAGCAAACCCGACAGGGCACGCTGGAGCCCGACAGAGCCCGAGCAAACCCGACAGGGCCCGACAAGGCCCGACAGGGCCCGAGCAAACCTGACATGACCTGACAAAGCCTGACAGGGCCCGACGGAGCCCGACAGGGCTTGAGCAAACCCGAAAGAGCCCGACGGAGCCTGACAGGGCTCGATGGAGCCCGACAGGGCCCGAGGAAACCCGACAGGGCCTGATTGAACCCGATAGGGCCCGAGCAAACCCGACAGGGCCTGATGGAGCCTGACAGAGCCCAGGCAAACCCGACAGGGCACGCTGGAGCCCGACAGAGCCCGAGCAAACCCGACAGGGCCCGACAAGGCCCGACAGGGCCCGAGCAAACCTGACAGGACCTGACAAAGCCTGACAGGGTCCGATGGAGCCCGACAGGGCCCGACAAAACCCGACAGGGCCCGAGGAAATCCGACAGGGCCCGACGGAGCCTGACAGGGCCCGAGCAAACCCGACAGGGCCCGACAGAGGCCGACAGGACCCGAGCAAACCCGACAGGGCCCGAGCAAACCCGACAGGGTTCGACAAAGCATGACAGGGCTCGATGGATCCCGACAGGGCCCGAGGAAACCCGACAGGGCCCGACGGAGCCTGACAGGGCCCGAGCAAACCCGACAGGGCTCGACGGAGCCTTACAGGGCCCGAGCAAACCCGACAGGGCCCGAGCAAACCTGACAAAGCTCGACGGAGCTTGACAGGGCACGAGCAAACCCGACAGGGCCCGAGCAAACCTGACAGGGCACGAAGTAGCCCGACAGGGCCCGAGCAAACCCGACAGGGCCCAACGGATCCCGACAGGGCCTGAGCAAACCTGACAGGGCCCGACGGAGCCCGACAGGACGCGGGCAAACCCGACAGGGCCCGAGCAAACCCGACAGGGCCTGACAAGGCCCGACGGGGCCTGAGCAAACCCAACAGGACCCGACAAAGCCTGACAGGGTCCGATGGAGCCCGACAGGGCCCGAGCAAACCCGACAGGGCTCGATGGAGCCCGACAGGGCCCGAGGAAACCCGACAGGGCGCGACGGAGCCTGACAGGGCCCGAGCAAACCCGACAGGGCTCGACGGAGCCCGACAGGGCCTGAGGAAACCAGACAGCGCCCGACGGAGCCCGACAGGGCCCTAGCAAACCCGACAAGGCCTGAGCAAACCCGACAGGGCCCGACGGAGCCCGACAGGGCCTGAGGAAACCAGACAGGGCCCGACGGAGCCCGACAGGGCCCTAGCAAACCCGACAGGGCTTGACAAAGCCTGACAGGGCCCGAGCAAACCCGACAGGGCCCGAGCAAACCCGACAGGGCCCGACGGAGCCCGACAGGGCCCGAGCAAACCCGTAAGGGCCCGACGGAGCCTGACAGGGCTCGATGGAGCCCGACAGGGCCCGAGGAAACCCGACAGGGCCCGACGGAGCCCGATAGGGCCCGAGGAAACCCGACAGGACCCGATGGAGCCCGACAGGGCTCGAGCAAACCCGACAGGGCCTGAGCAAATCCGACAGGGCCCGACGGAGCCCGACAGGGCCCGAGCAAACCCGAAAGGGCCCGACAGAGCCTGACAGTGCTCGATGGAGCCCGACAGGGCCCGAGGAAACCCGACAGGGCCCCACGGAGCCCGATAGGGCCCGGGCAAACCCGACAGGGCACGCTGGAGCCCGACAGAGCCCGAGCAAACCCGACATGGCCCGACAAGGCCCGACACGGCCCGAGCAAACCTGACAGGACCTGACAAAGCCTGACAGAGGCCGACGGAGCCCGACAGGGCTTGAGCAAACCCGAAAGAGCCCGACGGAGCCTGACAGGGCTCGATAGAGTCCGACAGGGCCCAAGGAAACCCGACAGGGCCCGAGCAAACCCGAGAGGGCCCGACGGAACCCGAGAGGGCCCGAGGGAATCCGACAGGGCCCGACGGAGTCTGACAGGGCCCAAGCAAACCTGACAGGGCCTGACGGAGCCCGACAGGGGTCGAGCAAACCCGATAGGGCCTGACGGAGCCTGACAGGGCCCGAGCAAACCTGACAGGGCCCGAGAGAACCTGACAGGGCCCGACGGAGCCCGACAGGGCGCGAGCAAACCCGACAGGGGCTGACAAGGCCCGACAGGGCCTGAGCAAACCCGACAGGACCCGACAAAGCCTGATAGGGTCCGATGGAGCCCGACAGGGCCCGAGGTAACCCGACAGGGCGCGACGGAGTTTGACAGGGCCCGAGCAAACCCGACAGGGTTCGACGGAGCCCGACAGGGCCCGAGCAAACCCGACAGGGTCCGACGAAGCCTGACAGGGCTTCAGCAAACCCGACAGGGCCCGAGCAAACCCGACAGGGCCCGACGGAGCCCGACAGGGCCCGAGGAAACCAGACAGGGCCCGACAGAGCCCTACAGGGCCCGAGCAAACCCGACAGGGCCTGATGGAGCCCGACAGGGTCCGGGCAAACCCGATAGGGCACGCTGGAGCCCGACAGAGCCCGAGCAAACCCAACAGGGCCCGACAAGGCCCGACAGGGCCCGAGCAAACCTGACAGGGCCCGACGGAACCCGAGAGGGCCCGAGGAAATCCGACAGGGCCTGACGGAGCCTGACAGGGCCCGAGCAAACCCGACAGGGCCCGACAGAGCCCGACAGGACCCGAGCAAACCCGACAGGGCCCGAGCAAACCCGACAGGGTTCGACAAAGCCTGACAGGGCTCGATGGAGCCCGACAGGGCCCGAGGAAACCCGACAGGGCCCGACGGAGCCTGACAGGGCCCGAGCAAACCCGACAGGGCTCGACGGAGCCTTACAGGGCCCGAGCAAACCCGACAGGGCCCGAGCAAACCCGACAGGGCCCGAGCAAACCCTACAGGGTTCGACAAAGCCTGACAGGGCTTGATGGAGCCCGACAGGGCCCGAGGAAACCCGACAGGGCCCGACGGAGCCTGACAAGGCCCGAGCAAACCCGACAGGGCTCGACGGAGCCCGATAGGGCCCGAGCAAACCCGACAGGACCCGACAAAGCCTGACAGGGCTCGATGGAGCCCGACAGGGCCCAAGGAAACCCGACAGGGCCCGATGGAGCCCGATAGGGCCCGAGCAAACCCGACAGGGCCTGACGGAGCCCGACAGGGCCCGAGCAAACCTGAAAGGGCCCGACGAAGCCTGACAGGGCTCGATGGAGCCCGACAGGGCCCGAGGAAACCCGACAGGGCCCGACGGAGCCCGACAGGGCCCGAGCAAACCCGACAGGGCCCGACGGAGCCCGACAGGGCTCGAACAAACCCGACAGGGCCTGAGCAAATCCGACAGGGCCCGACGGAGCCCGACAGGGCCCGAGCAAACCCGAAAGGGCCCGACGGAGCCTGACAGGGCTCGATGGAGCCCGACAGGGCCCGAGGAAACCCGACAAGGCCCCACGAGCCCGATAGGGCCCGAGCAAACCCGACAGGGCCTGACGGAGCCCGACAGGGCGCGAGCAAACCCGACAGGGCACGCTGGAGCCCGACAGAGCCCGAGCAAACCCGACAGGGCCCGACAAGGCCCGACAGGGCCCGAGCAAACCTGACACGACCTGACAAAGCCTGACAGGGCCCGACGGAGCCCGACAGGGCTTGAGCAAACCCGAAAGAGCCCGACGGAGCCTGACAGGGCTCGATGGAGCCCGACAGGGCCCGAGGAAACCCGACAGGGCCTGATTGAACCCGATAGGGCCCGAGCAAACCCGACAGGGCCTGATGGAGCCTGACAGAGCCCAGGCAAACCCGACAGGGCACGCTGGAGCCTGACAGAGCCCGAGCAAACCCGACAGGGCCCGACAAGGCCCGACAGGGCCCGATCAAACCTGACAGGACCTGACAAAGCCTGACAGGGTCCGATGGAGCCCGACAGGGCCCGACAAAACCCGACAGGGCCCGAGGAAATCCGACAGGGCCCGACGGAGCCTGACAGGGCCCGAGCAAACCCGACAGGGCCCGACAGAGGCCGACAGGACCCGAGCAAACCCGACAGGGCCCGAGCAAACCCGACAGGGTTCGACAAAGCATGACAGGGCTCGATGAATCCCGACAGGGCCCGAGCAAACCCGACAGGGCTCGACGGAGCCTTACAGGGCCCGAGCAAACCCGACAGGGCCCGAGCAAACCTGACAAAGCTCGACGGAGCTTGACAGGGCCCGAGCAAACCCGACAGGGCCCGAGCAAACCTGACAGGGCACGAAGTAGCCCGACAGGGCCCGAGCAAACCCGACAGGGCCCAACGGATCCCGACAGGGCCTGAGCAAACCTGACAGGGCCCGACGGAGCCCGACAGGACGCGGGCAAACCCGACAGGGCCCGAGCAAACCCGACAGGGCCTGACAAGGCCCGACGGGGCCTGAGCAAACCCAACAGGACCCGACAAAGCCTGACAGGGTCTGATGGAGCCCGACAGGGCCCGAGCAAACCCGACAGGGCTCGATGGAGCCCGACAGGGCCCGAGGAAACCCGACAGGGCGCGACGGAGCCTGACAGGGCCCGAGCAAACCCGACAGGGCTCGACGGAGCCCGACAGGGCCTGAGGAAACCAGACAGCGCCCGACGGAGCCCGACAGGGCCCTAGCAAACCCGACAGGGCCTGAGCAAACCCGACAGGGCCCGACGGAGCCCGACAGGGCCTGAGGAAACCCGACAGGGCCCGACGGAGCCCGACAGGGCCTGAGGAAACCAGACAGGGCCCGACGGAGCCCGACAGGGCCCTAGCAAACCCGACAGGGCTTGACAAAGCCTGACAGGGCCCGAGCAAACCCGACAGGGCCCGAGCAAACCCGACAGGGCCCGACGGAGCCCGACAGGGCCCGAGCAAACCCGTAAGGGCCCGACGGAGCCTGACAGGGCTCGATGGAGCCCGACAGGGCCCGAGGAAACCCGACAGGGCCCGACGGAGCCCGATAGGGCCCGAGGAAACCCGACAGGACCCGATGGAGCCCGACAGGGCTCGAGCAAACCCGACAGGGCCTGAGCAAATCCGACAGGGCCCGACGGAGCCCGACAGGGCCCGAGCAAACCCGAAAGGGCCCGACAGAGCCTGACAGTGCTCGATGGAGCCCGACAGGGCCCGAGGAAACCCGACAGGGCCCCACGGAGCCCGATAGGGCCCGGGCAAACCCGACAGGGCACGCTGGAGCCCGACAGAGCCCGAGCAAACCCGACATGGCCCGACAAGGCCCGACACGGCCCGAGGAAACCTGACAGGACCTGACAAAGCCTGACAGGGGCCGACGGAGCCCGACAGGGCTTGAGCAAACCCGAAAGAGCCCGACGGAGCCTGACAGGGCTCGATAGAGTCCGACAGGGCCCAAGGAAACCCGACAGGGCCCGAGCAAACCCGAGAGGGCCCGACGGAACCCGAGAGGGCCCGAGGGAATCCGACAGGGCCCGACGGAGTCTGACAGGGCCCAAGCAAACCTGACAGGGCCTGACGGAGCCCGACAGGGCCCGAGCAAACCTGAAAGGGCCCGACGAAGCCTGACAGGGCTCGATGGAGCCCGACAGGGCCCGAGGAAACCCGACAGGGCCCGACGGAGCCCGACAGGGCCCGAGCAAACCCGACAGGGCCCGATGGAGCCCGACAGGGCTCGAACAAACCCGACAGGGCCTGAGCAAATCCGACAGGGCCCGACGGAGCCCGACAGGGCCCGAGCAAACCCGAAAGGGCCCGACGGAGCCTGACAGGGCTCGATGGAGCCCGACAGGGCCCGAGGAAACCCGACAAGGCCCCACGAGCCCGATAGGGCCCGAGCAAACCCGACAGGGCCTGACGGAGCCCGACAGGGCGCGAGCAAACCCGACAGGGCACGCTGGAGCCCGACAGAGCCCGAGCAAACCCGACAGGGCCCGACAAGGCCCGACAGGGCCCGAGCAAACCTGACACGACCTGACAAAGCCTGACAGGGCCCGACGGAGCCCGACAGGGCTTGAGCAAACCCGAGAGAGCCCGACGGAGCCTGACAGGGCTCGATGGAGCCCGACAGGGCCCGAGGAAACCCGACAGGGCCTGATTGAACCCGATAGGGCCCGAGCAAACCCGACAGGGCCTGATGGAGCCTGACAGAGCCCAGGCAAACCCGACAGGGCACGCTGGAGCCCGACAGAGCCCGAGCAAACCCGACAGGGCCCGACAAGGCCCGACAGGGCCCGAGCAAACCTGACAGGACCTGACAAAGCCTGACAGGGTCCGATGGAGCCCGACAGGGCCCGACAAAACCCGACAGGGCCCGAGGAAATCCGACAGGGCCCGACGGAGCCTGACAGGGCCCGAGCAAACCCGACAGGGCCCGACAGAGGCCGACAGGACCCGAGCAAACCCGACAGGGCCCGAGCAAACCCGACAGGGTTCGACAAAGCATGACAGGGCTCGATGGATCCCGACAGGGCCCGAGGAAACCCGACAGGGCCCGACGGAGCCTGACAGGGCCCGAGCAAACCCGACAGGGCTCGACGGAGCCTTACAGGGCCCGAGCAAACCCGACAGGGCCCGAGCAAACCTGACAAAGCTCGACGGAGCTTGACAGGGCCCGAGCAAACCCGACAGGGCCCGAGCAAACCTGACAGGGCACGAAGTAGCCCGACAGGGCCCGAGCAAACCCGACAGGGCCCAACGGATCCCGACAGGGCCTGAGCAAACCTGACAGGGCCCGACGGAGCCCGACAGGACGCGGGCAAACCCGACAGGGCCCGAGCAAACCCGACAGGGCCTGACAAGGCCCGACGGGGCCTGAGCAAACCCAACAGGACCCGACAAAGCCTGACAGGGTCCGATGGAGCCCGACAGGGCCCGAGCAAACCCGACAGGGCTCGATGGAGCCCGACAGGGCCCGAGGAAACCCGACAGGGCGCGACGGAGCCTGACAGGGCCCGAGCAAACCCGACAGGGCTCGACGGAGCCCGACAGGGCCTGAGGAAACCAGACAGCGCCCGACGGAGCCCGACAGGGCCCTAGCAAACCCGACAGGGCCTGAGCAAACCCGACAGGGCCCGACGGAGCCCGACAGGGCCTGAGGAAACCAGACAGGGCCCGACGGAGCCCGACAGGGCCCTAGCAAACCCGACAGGGCTTGACAAAGCCTGACAGGGCCCGAGCAAACCCGACAGGGCCCGAGCAAACCCGACGTTGCCCGACGGAGCCCGACAGGGCCCGAGCAAACCCGTAAGGGCCCGACGGAGCCTGACAGGGCTCGATGGAGCCCGACAGGGCCCGAGGAAACCCGACAGGGCCCGACGGAGCCCGATAGGGCCCGAGGAAACCCGACAGGACCCGATGGAGCCCGACAGGGCTCGAGCAAACCCGACAGGGCCTGAGCAAATCCGACAGGGCCCGACGGAGCCCGACAGGGCCCGAGCAAACCCGAAAGGGCCCGACAGAGCCTGACAGTGCTCGATGGAGCCCGACAGGGCCCGAGGAAACCCGACAGGGCCCCACGGAGCCCGATAGGGCCCGGGCAAACCCGACAGGGCACGCTGGAGCCCGACAGAGCCCGAGCAAACCCGACATGGCCCGACAAGGCCCGACACGGCCCGAGAAAACCTGACAGGACCTGACAAAGCCTGACAGGGGCCGACGGAGCCCGACAGGGCTTGAGCAAACCCGAAAGAGCCCGACGGAGCCTGACAGGGCTCGATAGAGTCCGACAGGGCCCAAGGAAACCCGACAGGGCCCGAGCAAACCCGAGAGGGCCCGACAGAACCCGAGAGGGCCCGAGGGAATCCGAAAGGGCCCGACGGAGCCTGACAGGGCCCAAGCAAACCTGACAGGGCCTGACGGAGCCCGACAGGGGTCGAGCAAACCCGATAGGGCCTGACGGAGCCTGACAGGGCCCGAGCAAACCTGACAGGGCCCGAGAGAACCTGACAGGGCCCGACGGAGCCCGACAGGGCGCGAGCAAACCCGACAGGGGCTGACAAGGCCCGACAGGGCCTGAGCAAACCCGACAGGACCCGACAAAGCCTGATAGGGTCCGATGGAGCCCGACAGGGCCCGAGGTAAACCGACAGGGCGCGACGGAGTTTGACAGGGCCCGAGCAAACCCGACAGGGTTCGACGGAGCCCGACAGGGCCCGAGCAAACCCGACAGGGTCCGACGAAGCCTGACAGGGCTTCAGCAAACCCGACAGGGCCCGAGCAAACCCGACAGGGCCCGACGGAGCCCGACAGGGCCCGAGGAAACCAGACAGGGCCCGACAGAGCCCTACAGGGCCCGAGCAAACCCGACAGGGCCTGATGGAGCCCGACAGGGTCCGGGCAAACCCGATAGGGCACGCTGGAGCCCAACAGAGCCCGAGCAAACCCAACAGGGCCCGACAAGGCCCGACAGGGCCCGAGCAAACCTGACAGGGCCCGACGGAACCCGAGAGGGCCCGACGGAACCCGAGAGGGCCCGAGGAAATCCGACAGGGCCTGACGGAGCCTGACAGGGCCCGAGCAAACCCGACAGGGCCCGACAGAGCCCGACAGGACCCGAGCCAACCCGACAGGGCCCGAGCAAACCCGACAGGGTTCGACAAAGCCTGACAGGGCTCGATGGAGCCCGACAGGGCCCGAGGAAACCCGACAGGGCCTGACGGAGCCTGACAGGGCCCGAGCAAACCCGACAGGGCTCGACGGAGCCTTACAGGGCCCGAGCAAACCCGACAGGGCCCGAGCAAACCCGACAGGGCCCGAGCAAACCCTACAGGGTTCGACAAAGCCTGACAGGGCTTGATGGAGCCCGACAGGGCCCGAGGAAACCCGACAGGGCCCGACGGAGCCTGACAAGGCCCGAGCAAACCCGACAGGGCTCGACGGAGCCCGATAGGGCCCGAGCAAACCCGACAGGACCCGACAAAGCCTGACAGGGCTCGATGGAGCCCGACAGGGCCCAAGGAAACCCGACAGGGCCCGATGGAGCCCGATAGGGCCCGAGCAAACCCGACAGGGCCTGACGGAGCCCGACAGGGCCCGAGCAAACCTGAAAGGGCCCGACGAAGCCTGACAGGGCTCGATGGAGCCCGACAGGGCCCGAGGAAACCCGACAGGGCCCGACGGAGCCCGACAGGGCCCGAGCAAACCCGACAGGGCCCGATGGAGCTCGACAGGGCTCGAACAAACCCGACAGGGCCTGAGCAAATCCGACAGGGCCCGACGGAGCCCGACAGGGCCCGAGCAAACCCGAAAGGGCCCGACGGAGCCTGACAGGGCTCGATGGAGCCCGACAGGGCCCGAGGAAACCCGACAAGGCCCCACGAGCCCGATAGGGCCCGAGCAAACCCGACAGGGCCTGACGGAGCCCGACAGGGCGCGAGCAAACCCGACAGGGCACGCTGGAGCCCGACAGAGCCCGAGCAAACCCGACAGGGCCCGACAAGGCCCGACAGGGCCCGAGCAAACCTGACACGACCTGACAAAGCCTGACAGGGCCCGACGGAGCCTGACAGGGCTCGATGGAGCCCGACAGGGCCCGAGGAAACCCGACAGGGCCTGATTGAACCCGATAGGGCCCGAGCAAACCCGACAGGGCCTGATGGAGCCTGACAGAGCCCAGGCAAACCCGACAGGGCACGCTGGAGCCTGACAGAGCCCGAGCAAACCCGACAGGGCCCGACAAGGCCCGACAGGGCCCGATCAAACCTGACAGGACCTGACAAAGCCTGACAGGGTCCGATGGAGCCCGACAGGGCCCGACAAAACCCGACAGGGCCCGAGGAAATCCGACAGGGCCCGACGGAGCCTGACAGGGCCCGAGCAAACCCGACAGGGCCCGACAGAGGCCGACAGGACCCGAGCAAACCCGACAGGGCCCGAGCAAACCCGACAGGGTTCGACAAAGCATGACAGGGCTCGATGGATCCCGACAGGGCCCGAGCAAACCCGACAGGGCTCGACGGAGCCTTACAGGGCCCGAGCAAACCCGACAGGGCCCGAGCAAACCTGACAAAGCTCGACGGAGCTTGACAGGGCCCGAGCAAACCCGACAGGGCCCGAGCAAACCTGACAGGGCACGAAGTAGCCCGACAGGGCCCGAGCAAACCCGACAGGGCCCAACGGATCCCGACAGGGCCTGAGCAAACCTGACAGGGCCCGACGGAGCCCGACAGGACGCGGGCAAACCCGACAGGGCCCGAGCAAACCCGACAGGGCCTGACAAGGCCCGACGGGGCCTGAGCAAACCCAACAGGACCCGACAAAGCCTGACAGGGTCTGATGGAGCCCGACAGGGCCCGAGCAAACCCGACAGGGCTCGATGGAGCCCGACAGGGCCCGAGGAAACCCGACAGGGCGCGACGGAGCCTGACAGGGCCCGAGCAAACCCGACAGGGCTCGACGGAGCCCGACAGGGCCTGAGGAAACCAGACAGCGCCCGACGGAGCCCGACAGGGCCCTAGCAAACCCGACAGGGCCTGAGCAAACCCGACAGGGCCCGACGGAGCCCGACAGGGCCTGAGGAAACCAGACAGGGCCCGACGGAGCCCGACAGGGCCCTAGCAAACCCGACAGGGCTTGACAAAGCCTGACAGGGCCCGAGCAAACCCGACAGGGCCCGAGCAAACCCGACAGGGCCCGACGGAGCCCGACAGGGCCCGAGCAAACCCGTAAGGGCCCGACGGAGCCTGACAGGGCTCGATGGAGCCCGACAGGGCCCGAGGAAACCCGACAGGGCCCGACGGAGCCCGATAGGGCCCGAGGAAACCCGACAGGACCCGATGGAGCCCGACAGGGCTCGAGCAAACCCGACAGGGCCTGAGCAAATCCGACAGGGCCCGACGGAGCCCGACAGGGCCCGAGCAAACCCGAAAGGGCCCGACAGAGCCTGACAGTGCTCGATGGAGCCCGACAGGGCCCGAGGAAACCCGACAGGGCCCCACGGAGCCCGATAGGGCCCGGGCAAACCCGACAGGGCACGCTGGAGCCCGACAGAGCCCGAGCAAACCCGACATGGCCCGACAAGGCCCGACACGGCCCGAGCAAACCTGACAGGACCTGACAAAGCCTGACAGGGGCCGACGGAGCCCGACAGGGCTTGAGCAAACCCGAAAGAGCCCGACGGAGCCTGACAGGGCTCGATAGAGTCCGACAGGGCCCAAGGAAACCCGACAGGGCCCGAGCAAACCCGAGAGGGCCCGACGGAACCCGAGAGGGCCCGAGGGAATCCGACAGGGCCCGACGGAGTCTGACAGGGCCCAAGCAAACCTGACAGGGCCTGACGGAGCCCGACAGGGCCCGAGCAAACCTGAAAGGGCCCGACGAAGCCTGACAGGGCTCGATGGAGCCCGACAGGGCCCGAGGAAACCCGACAGGGCCCGACGGAGCCCGACAGGGCCCGAGCAAACCCGACAGGGCCCGATGGAGCCCGACAGGGCTCGAACAAACCCGACAGGGCCTGAGCAAATCCGACAGGGCCCGACGGAGCCCGACAGGGCCCGAGCAAACCCGAAAGGGCCCGACGGAGCCTGACAGGGCTCGATGGAGCCCGACAGGGCCCGAGGAAACCCGACAAGGCCCCACGAGCCCGATAGGGCCCGAGCAAACCCGACAGGGCCTGACGGAGCCCGACAGGGCGCGAGCAAACCCGACAGGGCACGCTGGAGCCCGACAGAGCCCGAGCAAACCCGACAGGGCCCGACAAGGCCCGACAGGGCCCGAGCAAACCTGACACGACCTGACAAAGCCTGACAGGGCCCGACGGAGCCCGACAGGGCTTGAGCAAACCCGAGAGAGCCCGACGGAGCCTGACAGGGCTCGATGGAGCCCGACAGGGCCCGAGGAAACCCGACAGGGCCTGATTGAACCCGATAGGGCCCGAGCAAACCCGACAGGGCCTGATGGAGCCTGACAGAGCCCAGGCAAACCCGACAGGGCACGCTGGAGCCCGACAGAGCCCGAGCAAACCCGACAGGGCCCGACAAGGCCCGACAGGGCCCGAGCAAACCTGACAGGACCTGACAAAGCCTGACAGGGTCCGATGGAGCCCGACAGGGCCCGACAAAACCCGACAGGGCCCGAGGAAATCCGACAGGGCCCGACGGAGCCTGACAGGGCCCGAGCAAACCCGACAGGGCCCGACAGAGGCCGACAGGACCCGAGCAAACCCGACAGGGCCCGAGCAAACCCGACAGGGTTCGACAAAGCATGACAGGGCTCGATGGATCCCGACAGGGCCCGAGGAAACCCGACAGGGCCCGACGGAGCCTGACAGGGCCCGAGCAAACCCGACAGGGCTCGACGGAGCCTTACAGGGCCCGAGCAAACCCGACAGGGCCCGAGCAAACCTGACAAAGCTCGACGGAGCTTGACAGGGCCCGAGCAAACCCGACAGGGCCCGAGCAAACCTGACAGGGCACGAAGTAGCCCGACAGGGCCCGAGCAAACCCGACAGGGCCCAACGGATCCCGACAGGGCCTGAGCAAACCTGACAGGGCCCGACGGAGCCCGACAGGACGCGGGCAAACCCGACAGGGCCCGAGCAAACCCGACAGGGCCTGACAAGGCCCGACGGGGCCTGAGCAAACCCAACAGGACCCGACAAAGCCTGACAGGGTCCGATGGAGCCCGACAGGGCCCGAGCAAACCCGACAGGGCTCGATGGAGCCCGACAGGGCCCGAGGAAACCCGACAGGGCGCGACGGAGCCTGACAGGGCCCGAGCAAACCCGACAGGGCTCGACGGAGCCCGACAGGGCCTGAGGAAACCAGACAGCGCCCGACGGAGCCCGACAGGGCCCTAGCAAACCCGACAGGGCCTGAGCAAACCCGACAGGGCCCGACGGAGCCCGACAGGGCCTGAGGAAACCAGACAGGGCCCGACGGAGCCCGACAGGGCCCTAGCAAACCCGACAGGGCTTGACAAAGCCTGACAGGGCCCGAGCAAACCCGACAGGGCCCGAGCAAACCCGACGTTGCCCGACGGAGCCCGACAGGGCCCGAGCAAACCCGTAAGGGCCCGACGGAGCCTGACAGGGCTCGATGGAGCCCGACAGGGCCCGAGGAAACCCGACAGGGCCCGACGGAGCCCGATAGGGCCCGAGGAAACCCGACAGGACCCGATGGAGCCCGACAGGGCTCGAGCAAACCCGACAGGGCCTGAGCAAATCCGACAGGGCCCGACGGAGCCCGACAGGGCCCGAGCAAACCCGAAAGGGCCCGACAGAGCCTGACAGTGCTCGATGGAGCCCGACAGGGCCCGAGGAAACCCGACAGGGCCCCACGGAGCCCGATAGGGCCCGGGCAAACCCGACAGGGCACGCTGGAGCCCGACAGAGCCCGAGCAAACCCGACATGGCCCGACAAGGCCCGACACGGCCCGAGAAAACCTGACAGGACCTGACAAAGCCTGACAGGGGCCGACGGAGCCCGACAGGGCTTGAGCAAACCCGAAAGAGCCCGACGGAGCCTGACAGGGCTCGATAGAGTCCGACAGGGCCCAAGGAAACCCGACAGGGCCCGAGCAAACCCGAGAGGGCCCGACAGAACCCGAGAGGGCCCGAGGGAATCCGAAAGGGCCCGACGGAGCCTGACAGGGCCCAAGCAAACCTGACAGGGCCTGACGGAGCCCGACAGGGGTCGAGCAAACCCGATAGGGCCTGACGGAGCCTGACAGGGCCCGAGCAAACCTGACAGGGCCCGAGAGAACCTGACAGGGCCCGACGGAGCCCGACAGGGCGCGAGCAAACCCGACAGGGGCTGACAAGGCCCGACAGGGCCTGAGCAAACCCGACAGGACCCGACAAAGCCTGATAGGGTCCGATGGAGCCCGACAGGGCCCGAGGTAAACCGACAGGGCGCGACGGAGTTTGACAGGGCCCGAGCAAACCCGACAGGGTTCGACGGAGCCCGACAGGGCCCGAGCAAACCCGACAGGGTCCGACGAAGCCTGACAGGGCTTCAGCAAACCCGACAGGGCCCGAGCAAACCCGACAGGGCCCGACGGAGCCCGACAGGGCCCGAGGAAACCAGACAGGGCCCGACAGAGCCCTACAGGGCCCGAGCAAACCCGACAGGGCCTGATGGAGCCCGACAGGGTCCGGGCAAACCCGATAGGGCACGCTGGAGCCCAACAGAGCCCGAGCAAACCCAACAGGGCCCGACAAGGCCCGACAGGGCCCGAGCAAACCTGACAGGGCCCGACGGAACCCGAGAGGGCCCGACGGAACCCGAGAGGGCCCGAGGAAATCCGACAGGGCCTGACGGAGCCTGACAGGGCCCGAGCAAACCCGACAGGGCCCGACAGAGCCCGACAGGACCCGAGCCAACCCGACAGGGCCCGAGCAAACCCGACAGGGTTCGACAAAGCCTGACAGGGCTCGATGGAGCCCGACAGGGCCCGAGGAAACCCGACAGGGCCCGACGGAGCCTGACAGGGCCCGAGCAAACCCGACAGGGCTCGACGGAGCCTTACAGGGCCCGAGCAAACCCGACAGGGCCCGAGCAAACCTGACAGGGCCTGATTGAGCCCGATAGGGCCCGAGCAAACCCGACAAGGCCCAACGGATCCCGACAGGGCCTGAGCAAACCTGACAGGGCCCGACGGAGCCCGACAGGGCACAAGCAAACCCGACAGGGCCTGACGGAGCCTGACACGGCCCGAGCAAACCCGACAGGGCCCGAGCGAATCTGACTGGGCCCGACGGAGCCCGACAGGACGCGGGCAAACCCGACAGGGCCTGACAAGGCCCGACAGGGCCCGAGCAAACCTGACAGGGCCTGACGGAGCCCGACAGGGCTCGAGCAAACCCGATAGGGCCTGACGGAGCCTGACAGGGCCCGAGCAAAACTGACAGGGCCCGAGAGAACCTGACAGGGCCCGACGGAGCCCGAGAGGGCGCGAGCAAACCTGACAGGGGCTGACAAGGCCCGACAGGGGCTGAGCAAACCTGACAGGACCCGCCAAAGCCTGATAGGGTCCGATGGAGCCCGACAGGGCCCGAGCAAACCCGACAGGGCCCGAGCAAACCTGACAGGGCTCGATCGAGCCCGACAGGGCCCGAGCAAACCCGACAGGGTTCGACGGAGCCCGACAGGGCCCGAGCAAACCTGACAGGGTCCGACGAAGCCTGAAAGGGCTTCAGCAAACCCGACAGGGCCTGAGCAAACCCGACAGGACCCGAGCAAACCCGACAGGGTCCGACGGAGCCCGACAGGGCCCGAGGAAACCAGACAGGGCCCGACAGAGCCCGACAGGGCCCGAGCAAACCCGACAGTGCCCGAGCAAACCCGACAGGGTTCGACAAAGCCTGACAGGGCTTGATGGAGCCCGACAGGGCCCGAGGAAACCCGACAGGTTTCGACAAAGCCTGACAGGGCTTGATGGAGCCCGACAGGGCCCGAGGAAACCCGAGAGGGCCCGACGGAGCCTGACAGAGCCCGAGCAAACCCGACAGGGCCTGACGGAGCCCGACAGGGCCCGAGCAAACCCGACAGGGCCCGACAGAGCCCGATAGGGCCCGAGCAAACCTGACAGGGCCCGATGGAGGCCGACAGGGCTCGAGCAAACCCGACAGGGTCCGACGAAGCCTGACAGGGCTTCAGTAAACCCGACATGGCCCGAGCAAACCCGACAGGGCCGACGGAGCCCGACAGAGCCCGAGGAAACCAGACAGGGCCCGACGGAGCCCGACAAGGCTCGAGAAAACCCGACAGGGCCCGACGGAGACGGACAGGGCCTGAGCAAACCCGAAAGGGCCCGACGGAGCCTGACAGGGCTTGATGGAGCCCGACAGGGCCCGAGGAAACCCGATAGGGCCTGATTGAGCCCGATAGGGCCCGAGCAAACCCGACAGGGCCTGACGGAGCCTAACAGGGCCCGGGTAAACCCGACAGGGCACGCTGGAGCCCGACAGAGCCCGAGCAAACCCGACAGGGCCCGACAAGGCCCGACAGGGCCCGAGCAAACCTGACACGTCCTGACAAAGCCTGACAGGGCCCGACGGAGCCCGCCAGGGCCCGAGCAAACCCGAAAGACCCGACGGAGCCTGACAGGGCTCAGTGGAGTCCGACAGGGTCCTAGGCAACCCGACAGGGCTCGACGGAATCCGACAGGGCCTGAGCAAACCCGACAGGGCCCGAGGAAACCCGACAGGGCCCGACGGAGCCTGACAAGGCCCGAGAAAACCTGACAGGGCTCGACGGAGCCCGACAGGGCCCGAGCACACTCGACAGGGTCCGACGAAGCCTGACAGGGCTTCAGAAAACCCGACAAGGCCCGAGCAAACCAACAGGGCCCAACGGAGCCCGACAGGGCCCGAGCAAACCCGACAGGGCCTGAGCAAACCCGACAGGGTTCGACAAAGCCTGACAGGGCCCGACGGAGCCCGACAGGGCGCGAGCAAACCCGACAGGGGCTGACAAGGCCCGACAGGGCCTGAGCAAACCCGACAGGACCCGACAAAGCCTGATAGGGTCCGATGGAGCCCGACAGGGCCCGAGGTAACCCGACAGGGTGCGACGGAGTTTGACATGTCCCGAGCAAACCCGACAGGGTTCGACGGAGCCCGACTGGGCCCGAGCAAACCCGACAGGGTCCGACGAAGCCTGACAGGGCTTCAGCAAACCCGACAGGGTCCGAGCAAACCCGACAGGGCCCGACGGAGCCCGACAGGGCCCGAGGAAACCAGACAGGGCCCGACAGAGCCCGACAGGGCCCGAGCAAACCCGACAGGGCCCGAGCAAACCCTACAGGGTTCGACAAAGCCTGACAGGGCTTGATGGAGCCCGACAGGGCCCGAGGAAACCCGACAGGGCCCGACGGAGCCTGACAAGGCCCGAGCAAACCCGACAGGGCTCGACGGAGCCCGTAGGGCCCGAGCAAACCCGACAGGGCCTGACGGACTCTATCGAGCCCTGTCAGGCTTTGTCGGGCTCTTTCAAGTTTGCTCAGGCCCTGTCAGGCTCCGTCGAGCCCTGTCAGGCTTTGTCAGGTCCTGTCAGGTTTGCTCGGGCCCTGTCAGGCCTTGTCGGGCCCTGTCGGGTCTGCTTGGGCTCTGTCGGGCTCCAGCGTGCCCTGTCGAGTTTGCCCGGGCCCTGTCAGGCTCCATCAGGCCCTGTCGGGTTTGCTCGGGCCCTATCGGGCTCCGTCGGGCCCTTTCGGGTTTTCTCGGGCCCTGTCGGGCTCCGTCGGGCCCTGTCGGATTTGCTCAGGCCCTGTCGGGCTCCTTCGAACCCTGTCGGGTTTCCTCTGGCCCTGTCAGGCTCTGTTGGGCCCTGTCGGTTTGCTCGGGCCCTGTCGGGTTTTCTGAAGGCCTGTCAGGCTTCGTCGGACCCTGTCAAGTGTGCTCGGGCCCTGTCGGGCTCTGTCGAGCCCTGTCAGGTTTTCTCGGGCCTTGTCAGGCTCCGTCGGGCCCTGTCGGGTTTGCTCGGGCCCTGTCGGGTTTGTTCAGGCCCTGTCGGGTTCCGTCGGGCCCTGTCGGGTTTCCTCGGGCCCTGTCCGACTCCACTGAGCCCTGTCAGGCTTTGTCGGGCTCTTTCGGTTTTGCTCGGGCCCTGCCGGGCTCCGTCGGGCCCTGTCAGACTTTGTCAGGACGTGTCAGGTTTGCTCGGGCCCTGTCGGGCCTTGTCGGGCCCTGTCGGGTTTGCTCGGGCTCTGTCGGGCTCCAGCGTGCCCTGTCGGGTTTGCCCGGCCCCTGTCAGGCTCCGTCAGGCCCTGTCGGGTTTGCTCGGGCCATGTCGGGTTTGCTTAAGCCCTGTCAGGCTTCGTTGGACACTGTCGGGTTTGCTCGAGCCCTGTCGGGCTCCATCGGGCCCTGTCGGGTTTGCTCGGGCCTTATCGGGCTCCGTCGGGCCCTGTCGGGTTTCCTCGGGCCCTGTCGGGCTCCATCGAGCCCTGTCAGGCTTCGTCGGGCCCTTTCGGGTTTGCTCGGGCCCTGTCGGGCTCCATCGAGCCCTGTCAGGCTTCGTCGGGCCCTTTCGGGTTTGCTCGGGCCCTGTCAGGCTCCGTCAGGCCCTGTCGGGTTTCCTCGGGCCCTGTCGGGCTCCATCGAGCCCTGTCAGGCTTCGTCGGGCCCTTTCGGGTTTGCTCGGGCTCTGTCAGGCTCCGTCGGGCCCTGTCGGGTTTTCTCGGGCCCTGTCGGGCTCCATCAAGCCCTGTCAGGCTTTGTCGAACCCTGTCGGGTTTGCTTGGGCCCTGTCGGGTTTGCTCGGGCCCTGTCGGGCTCTGTCGGGCCCTGTCTGGTTTCCTCGGGCCCTGTCGGGCTCCGTCGGGCCCTGTCGGATTTGCTCGGGCCCTGTCGGGTTTGCTGAAGCCCTGTCAGGCTTCGTCGGACCCTGTCGGGTTTGCTCGGGCCCTGTCGGGCTCCGTCGAACCCTGTCGGGTTTGCTCAAGCCCTGTCAGGCTCCGTCGCGCCCTGTCGGGTTTCCTCGGGCCCTGTCGGGCTCCATCGAGCCCTGTCAGGTTTGCTCGGGCCCTGTCGGGTTTGCTCGGGCCCTGTCGGGCTCCATCGGACTCTATCAGGCTTTGGCGGGTCCTGTCGGGTTTGCTCAGGCCCTGTCGGGCCTTGTCAGCCCCTGTCGGGTTTGCTCGCGCCCTGTCGGGCTCCGTCGGGCCCTGTCAGGTTCTCTCGGGCCCTGTCAGGTTTGCTCGGGCCCTGTCAGGCTCCGTCAGGCCCTATCGGGTTTGCTCGAGCCCTGTCGGGCTCCGTCAGGCCCTGTCAGGTTTGCTCGGGCCCTGTCGGGCCTTGTCTGGCCCTGTCGGGTTTGCTCGGGCCCTGTCGGGTTTGCCCGCGTCCTGTCGGGCTCCGTCGGGCCCTGTCAGATTCGCTCGGGCTCTGTCGGGTTTGCTCGGGCCCTGTCAGGCACCATCAGGCCCTGTCGGGTTTGCTCGGGCCCTGTCGGACTCCACTGAGCCCTGTCAGGCTCCGTCGGGCTCTTTCGGGTTTGCTCGGGCCCTGCCGGGCTCCGTCAGGCCCTGTCAGGCTTTGTCAGGACGTGTCAGGTTTGCTCGGGCCCTGTCGGGCCTTGTCGGGCCCTGTCGGGTTTGCTCGGGCTCTGTCGGGCTCCAGCGTGCCCTGTCGGGTTTGCCCGGGCCCTGTCAGGCTCCGTCAGGCCCTGTCGGGTTTGCTCGGGCCCTATCGGGCTCAATCAGGCCCTGTCGGGTTTCCTCGGGCCCTGTCGGGCTCCATCGAGCCCTGTCAGGCTCCATCGGGCCCTTTCGGGTTTGCTCGAGCCCTGTCGGGCTCCGTCGGGCCCTGTCGGGTTTGCTCGGGCCCTGTCGGGCTCCGTCGGGCCCTGTCTGGTTTCCTCGGGCTCTGTTGGGCTTCGTCGGGCCCTGTCGGGTTTGCTCGGGCCATGTCGGGTTTGCTGAAGCCCTGTCAGGCTTCGTTGGACACTGTCGGGTTTGCTCGAGCCCTGTCGGGCTCTATCGGGCCCTGTCGGGTTTGCTCGGGCCTTATCGGGCTCCATCGGGCCCTGTCGGGTTTCCTCGGGCCCTGTCGGGCTCCATCGAGCCCTGTCAGGCTTTGTCGGGCCCTTTCGGGTTTGCTCGGGCCCTGTCGGGCTCCGTCAGGCCCTGTCGGGTTTCCTCGGGCCCTGTCGGGCTCCATCGAGCCCTGTCAGGCTTCGTCGGGCCCTTTCAGGTTTGCTCGGGCTCTGTCAGGCTCCGTCGGGCCCTGTCGGGTTTCCTCGGGCCCTGTCGGGCTCCATCAAGCCCTGTCAGGCTTTGTCGAACCCTGTCAGGTTTGCTTGGGCCCTGTCGGGTTTGCTCGGGCCCTGTCGGGCTCTGTCGGGCCCTGTCTGGTTTCCTCGGGCATTGTCGGGCTCCGTCGGGCACTGTCGGATTTGCTCGGGCCCTGTCGGGTTTGCTGAAGCCCTGTCAGGCTTCGTCGGACCCTGTCGGGTTTGCTCGGGCCCTGTCGGGCTCCGTCGAACCCTGTCGGGTTTGCTCGGGCCCTGTCAGGCTCCGTCGCGCCCTGTCGGGTTTCCTCGGGCCCTGTCGGGCTCCATCGAGCCCTGTCAGGTTTGCTCGGGCCCTGTCGGGTTTGCTCGGGCCCTGTCGGGCTCCATCGGACTCTATCAGGCTTTGGCGGGTCTTGTCGGGTTTGCTCAGGCCCTGTCGGGCCTTGTCAGCTCCTGTCGGGTTTGCTCGCGCCCTGTCGGGCTCCGTCGGGCCCTGTCAGGTTTGCTCGGGCCCTGTCAGGCTCCGTCAGGCCCTATCGGGTTTGCTCAAGCCCTGTCGGGCTCCGTCAGGCCCTGTCAGGTTTGCTCGGGCCCTGTCGGGCCTTGTCTGGCCCTGTCGGGTTTGCTCGGGACCTGTCGGGTTTGCCCGCGTCCTGTCGGGCTCCGTCGGGCCCTGTCAGATTCGCTCGGGCCCTGTCGGGTTTGCTCGGGCCCTGTCAGGCTCTGTCAGGCCCTGTCGGGTTTGCTCGTGCCCTGTCGGGCTCCGTCGAACCCTGTCAGGTTTTCTCAGGCCCTGTCGGGATCCGTTGGGCCTTGTCGGGTTTGCTCGGGCCCTGTCGGGCTCCTTCGTGCCCTGTCAGGTTTGCTCGGGCCCTGTCGGGTTTGCTCGGGCCCTGTCAGGCTCCGTCGGGCCCTGTCGGGTTTCCTCGGGCCCTGTCGGGCTCCATCGAGCCCTGTCAGGCTTTGTCGAACCCTGTCGGGTTTGCTCGGGCCCTGTCGGGTTTGCTCGGGTCCTGTCGGGCTCTGTCGGGCCCTGTCGGGTTTGCTCGGGCCCTGTCAGGCTCCGTCGGGCCCTGTCGGATTCCCTCGGGCCCTCTCGGGTTCCGTCGGGCCCTGTCGGGTTTCCTCGGGCCCTGTCGGACTCTATCGAGCCCTGTCAGGCTCCGTCGGGCTCTTTCAAGTTTGCTCAGGCCCTGTCAGGCTCCGTCGGGCCCTGTCAGGCTTTGTCAGGTCCTGTCAGGTTTGCTCGGGCCCTGTCGGGCCTTGTCGGGCCCTGTCGGGTTTGCTTGGGCTCTGTCGGGCTCCAGCGTGCCCTGTCGAGTTTGCCCGGGCCCTGTCAGGCTCCATCAGGCCCTGTCGGGTTTGCTCGGGCCCTATCGGGCTCCGTCGGGCCCTTTCGGGTTTGCTCGGGCCCTGTCGGGCTCCGTCGGGCCCTGTTGGATTTGCTCAGGCCCTGTCGGGCTCCTTCGGGCCCTGTCGGGTTTCCTCTGGCCCTGTCAGGCTCTGTTGGGCCCTGTCGGCTTGCTCGGGCCCTGTCGGGTTTTCTGAAGGCCTGTCAGGCTTCGTCGGACCCTCTCAAGTGTGCTCGGGCCCTGTCGGGCTCCGTCGAGCCCTGTCAGGTTTTCTCGGGCCTTGTCAGGCTCCGTCGGGCCCTGTCGGGTTTGCTCGGGCCCTGTCGGGTTTGTTCAGGCCCTGTCGGGTTCCGTCGGGCCCTGTCGGGTTTCCTCGGGCCCTGTCGGACTCCACTGAGCCCTGTCAGGCTTTGTCGGGCTCTTTCGGTTTTGCTCGGGCCCTGCCGGGCTCCGTCGGGCCCTGTCAGGCTTTGTCAGGACGTGTCAGGTTTGCTCGGGCCCTGTCGGGCCTTGTCGGGCTCTGTCGGGTTTGCTCGGGCTCTGTCGGGCTCCAGCGTGCCCTGTCGGGTTTGCCCGGCCCCTGTCAGGCTCCGTCAGGCCCTGTCGGGTTTGCTCGGGCCATGTCGGGTTTGCTTAAGCCCTGTCAGGCTTCGTTGGACACTGTCGGGTTTGCTCGAGACCTGTCGGGCTCCATCGGGCCCTGTCGGGTTTGCTCGGGCCTTATCGGGCTCCGTCGGGCCCTGTCGGGTTTCCTCGGGCCCTGTCGGGCTCCATCGAGCCCTGTCAGGCTTCTCAGGGCCCTTTCGAGTTTGCTCGGGCCCTGTCGGGCTCCATCGAGCCCTGTCAGGCTTTGTCGGGCCCTTTCGGGTTTGCTCGGGCCTTGTCGGGCTCCGTCAGGCCCTGTCGGGTTTCCTCGGGCCCTGTCGGGCTCCATCGAGCCCTGTCAGGCTTCGTCGGGCCCTTTCGGGTTTGCTCGGGCTCTGTCAGGCTCCGTCGGGCCCTGTCGGGTTTCCTCGGGCCCTGTCGGGCTCCATCAAGCCCTGTCAGGCTTTGTCGAACCCTGTCGGGTTTGCTTGGGCCCTGTCGGGTTTGCTCGGGCCCTGTCGGGCTCTGTCGGGCCCTGTCTGGTTTCCTCGGGCCCTGTCGGGCTCCGTCGGGCCCTGTCGGATTTGCTCGGGCCCTGTCGGGTTTGCTGAAGCCCTGTCAGGCTTCGTCGGACCCTGTCGGGTTTGCTCGGGCCCTGTCGGGCTCCGTCGAACCCTGTCGGGTTTGCTCGGGCCCTGTCAGGCTCCGTCGCGCCCTGTCGGGTTTGCTCGGGCCCTGTCGGGCTCCATCGGACTCTATCAGGCTTTGGCGGGTCCTGTCGGGTTTGCTCAGGCCCTGTCGGGCCTTGTCAGCCCCTGTCGGGTTTGCTCGCGCCCTGTCGGGCTGCGTCGGGCCCTGTCAGGTTCTCTCGGGCCCTGTCAGGTTTGCTCGGGCCCTGTCAGGCTCCGTCAGGCCCTATCGAGTTTGCTCGAGCCCTGTCGGGCTCCGTCAGGCCCTGTCAGGTTTGCTCGGGCCCTGTCGGGCCTTGTCTGGCCCTGTCGGGTTTGCTCGGGACCTGTCGGGTTTGCCCGCGTACTGTCGGGCTCCGTCGGGCCCTGTCAGATTCGCTCGGGCCCTGTCGGGTTTGCTCGGGCCCTGTCAGGCTCCATCAGGCCCTGTCGGGTTTGCTCGGGCCCTGTCGGACTCCACTGAGCCCTGTCAGGCTCCGTCGGGCTCTTTCGGGTTTGCTCGGGCCCTGCCGGGCTCCGTCAGGCCCTGTCAGGCTTTGTCAGGACGTGTCAGGTTTGCTCAGGCCCTGTCGGGCCTTGTCGGGCCCTGTCGGGTTTGCTCGGGCTCTGTCGGGCTCCAGCGTGCCCTGTCGGGTTTGCCCGGGCCCTGTCAGGCTCCGTCAGGCCCTGTCGGGTTTGCTCGGGCCCTATCGGGCTCAATCAGGCCCTGTCGGGTTTCCTCGGGCCCTGTCGGGCTCCATCGAGCCCTGTCAGGCTCCGTCGGGCCCTTTCGGGTTTGCTCGAGCCCTGTCGGGCTCCGTCGAGCCCTGTCAGGCTTCGTCGGGCCCTTTCGGGTTTGCTCGGGCCCTGTCGGGCTCCGTCAGGCCCTGTCGGGTTTCCTCGGGCCCTGTCAGGCTCTGTTGGGCCCTGTCGGTTTGCTCGGGCCCTGTCGGGTTTTCTGAAGGCCTGTCAGGCTTCGTCGGACCCTGTCAAGTGTGCTCGGGCCCTGTCGGGCTCCGTCGAGCCCTGTCAGGTTTTCTCGGGCCTTGTCAGGCTCCGTCGGGCCCTGTCGGGTTTGATCGGGCCCTGTCGGGTTTGTTCAGGCCCTGTCGGGTTCCGTCGGGCCCTGTCGGGTTTCCTCGGGCCCTGTCGGACTCCACTGAGCCCTGTCAGGCTTTGTCGGGCTCTTTCGGTTTTGCTCGGGCCCTGCCGGGCTCCGTCGGGCCCTGTCAGGCTTTGTCAGGACGTGTCAGGTTTGCTCGGGCCCTGTCGGGCCTTGTCGGGCCCTGTCGGGTTTGCTCGGGCTCTGTCGGGCTCCAGCGTGCCCTGTCGGGTTTGCCCGGCCCCTGTCAGGCTCCGTCAGGCCCTGTCGGGTTTGCTCGGGCCATGTCGGGTTTGCTTAAGCCCTGTCAGGCTTCGTTGGACACTGTCGGGTTTGCTCGAGACCTGTCGGGCTCCATCGGACTCTATCAGGCTTTGGCGGGTCTTGTCGGGTTTGCTCAGGCCCTGTCGGGCCTTGTCAGCTCCTGTCGGGTTTGCTCGCGCCCTGTCGGGCTCCGTCGGGCCCTGTCAGGTTCTCTCGGGCCCTGTCAGGTTTGCTCGGGCCTTGTCAGGCTCCGTAAGGCCCTATCGGGTTTGCTCGAGCCCTGTCGGGCTCCGTCAGGCCCTGTCAGGTTTGCTCGGGCCCTGTCGGGCCTTGTCTGGCCCTGTCTGGTTTGCTCGGGACCTGTCGGGTTTGCCCGCGTCCTGTCGGGCTCCGTCGGGCCCTGTCAGATTCGCTCGGGCCCTGTCGGGTTTGCTCGGGCCCTGTCAGGCTCTGTCAGGCCCTGTCAGGTTTGCTCGTGCCCTGTCGGGCTCCGTCGGGCCCTGTCAGGTTTTCTCAGGCCCTGTCGGGATCCGTTGGGCCTTGTCGGGTTTGCTCGCGCCCTGTCGGGCTCCTTCGTGCCCTGTCAGGTTTGCTCGGGCCCTGTCGGGTTTGCTCGGGCCCTGTCAGGCTCCGTCGGGCCCTGTCGGGTTTCCTCGGGCCCTGTCGGGCTCCATCGAGCCCTGTCAGGCTTTGTCGAACCCTGTCGGGTTTGCTCGGGCCCTGTCGGGTTTGCTCGGGTCCTGTCGGGCTCTGTCGGGCCCTGTCGGGTTTGCTCGGGCCCTGTCAGGCTCCGTCGGGCCCTGTCGGATTCCCTCGGGCCCTCTCGGGTTCCATCGGGCCCTCTCGGGTTCCGTCGGGCCCTGTCGGGTTTCCTCGGGCCCTGTCGGACTCTATCGAGCCCTGTCAGGCTCCGTCGGGCTCTTTCAAGTTTGCTCAGGCCCTGTCAGGCTCCGTCGGGCCCTGTCAGGCTTTGTCAGGTCCTGTCAGGTTTGCTCGGGCCCTGTCGGGCCTTGTCGGGCCCTGTCGGGTTTGCTTGGGCTCTGTCGGGCTCCAGCGTGCCCTGTCGAGTTTGCCCGGGCCCTGTCAGGCTCCATCAGGCCCTGTCGGGTTTGCTCGGGCCCTATCGGGCTCCGTCGGGCCCTTTCGGGTTTGCTCGGGCCCTGTCGGGCTCCGTCGGGCCCTGTCGGATTTGCTCAGGC
Organism: Patagioenas fasciata; assembly: GCF_037038585.1. Lineage (NCBI taxonomy): Eukaryota > Metazoa > Chordata > Aves > Columbiformes > Columbidae > Patagioenas > Patagioenas fasciata. The sequence continues at coordinate 7,615,673 of NC_092541.1, forward strand.
CCTGTCGGGCTCCTTCGGGCCCTGTCGGGTTTCCTCTGGCCCTGTCAGGCTCTGTTGGGCCCTGTCGGCTTGCTCGGGCCCTGTCGGGTTTTCTGAAGGCCTGTCAGGCTTCGTCGGACCCTCTCAAGTGTGCTCGGGCCCTGTCGGGCTCCGTCGAGCCCTGTCAGGTTTTCTCGGGCCTTGTCAGGCTCCGTCGGGCCCTGTCGGGTTTGCTCGGGCCCTGTCGGGTTTGTTCAGGCCCTGTCGGGTTCCGTCGGGCCCTGTCGGGTTTCCTCGGGCCCTGTCGGACTCCACTGAGCCCTGTCAGGCTTTGTCGGGCTCTTTCGGTTTTGCTCGGGCCCTGCCGGGCTCCGTCGGGCCCTGTCAGGCTTTGTCAGGACGTGTCAGGTTTGCTCGGGCCCTGTCGGGCCTTGTCGGGCCCTGTCGGGTTTGCTCGGGCTCTGTCGGGCTCCAGCGTGCCCTGTCGGGTTTGCCCGGCCCCTGTCAGGCTCCGTCAGGCCCTGTCGGGTTTGCTCGGGCCATGTCGGGTTTGCTTAAGCCCTGTCAGGCTTCGTTGGACACTGTCGGGTTTGCTCGAGACCTGTCAGGCTCCATCGGGCCCTGTCGGGTTTGCTCGGGCCTTATCGGGCTCCGTCGGGCCCTGTCGGGTTTCCTCGGGCCCTGTCGGGCTCCATCGAGCCCTTTCAGGCTTCGTCGGGCCCTTTCGGGTTTGCTCGGGCCCTGTCGGGCTCCATCGAGCCCTGTCAGGCTTTGTCGGGCCCTTTCGGGTTTGCTCGGGCCTTGTCGGGCTCCGTCAGGCCCTGTCGGGTTTCCTCGGGCCCTGTCGGGCTCCATCGAGCCCTGTAAGGCTTCGTCGGGCCCTTTCGGGTTTGCTCGGGCTCTGTCAGGCTCCGTCGGGCCCTGTCGGGTTTCCTCGGGCCCTGTCGGGCTCCATCAAGCCCTGTCAGGCTTTGTCGAACCCTGTCGGGTTTGCTTGGGCCCTGTCGGGTTTGCTCGGGCCCTGTCGGGCTCTGTCGGGCCCTGTCTGGTTTCCTCGGGCCCTGTCGGGCTCCGTCGGGCCCTGTCGGATTTGCTCGGGCCCTGTCGGGTTTGCTGAAGCCCTGTCAGGCTTCGTCGGACCCTGTCGGGTTTGCTCGGGCCCTGTCGGGCTCCGTCGAACCCTGTCGGGTTTGCTTGGGCCCTGTCAGGCTCCGTCGCGCCCTGTCGGGTTTGCTCGGGCCCTGTCGGGCTCCATCGGACTCTATCAGGCTTTGGCGGGTCCTGTCGGGTTTGCTCAGGCCCTGTCGGGCCTTGTCAGCCCCTGTCGGGTTTGCTCGCGCCCTGTCGGGCTGCGTCGGGCCCTGTCAGGTTCTCTCGGGCCCTGTCAGGTTTGCTCGGGCCCTGTCAGGCTCCGTCAGGCCCTATCGGGTTTGCTCGAGCCCTGTCGGGCTCCGTCAGGCCCTGTCAGGTTTGCTCGGGCCCTGTCGGGCCTTGTCTGGCCCTGTCGGGTTTGCTCGGGACCTGTCGGGTTTGCCCGCGTCCTGTCGGGCTCCGTCGGGCCCTGTCAGATTCGCTCGGGCCCTGTCGGGTTTGCTCGGGCCCTGTCAGGCTCCATCAGGCCCTGTCGGGTTTGCTCGGGCCCTGTCGGACTCCACTGAGCCCTGTCAGGCTCCGTCGGGCTCTTTCGGGTTTGCTCGGGCCCTGCCGGGCTCCGTCAGGCCCTGTCAGGCTTTGTCAGGACGTGTCAGGTTTGCTCGGGCCCTGTCGGGCCTTGTCGGGCCCTGTCGGGTTTGCTCGGGCTCTGTCGGGCTCCAGCGTGCCCTGTCGGGTTTGCCCGGGCCCTGTCAGGCTCCGTCAGGCCCTGTCGGGTTTGCTCGGGCCCTATCGGGCTCAATCAGGCCCTGTCGGGTTTCCTCGGGCCCTGTCGGGCTCCATCGAGCCCTGTCAGGCTCCGTCGGGCCCTTTCGGGTTTGCTCGAGCCCTGTCGGGCTCCGTCGGGCCCTGTCGGGTTTGCTCGGGCCCTGTCGGGCTCCGTCGGGCCCTGTCGGGTTTCCTCGGGCTCTGTTGGGCTCCGTCGGGCCCTGTCGGGTTTGCTCGGGCCATGTCGGGTTTGCTGAAGCCCTGTCAGGCTTCGTTGGACACTGTCGGGTTTGCTCGAGCCCTGTCGGGCTCTATCGGGCCCTGTCGGGTTTGCTCGGGCCTTATCGGGCTCCGTCGGGCCCTGTCGGGTTTCCTCGGGCCCTGTCGGGCTCCATCGAGCCCTTTCAGGCTTCGTCGGGCCCTTTCGGGTTTGCTCGGGCCCTGTCGGGCTCCATCGAGCCCTGTCAGGCTTTGTCGGGCCCTTTCGGGTTTGCTCGGGCCATGTCGGGTTTGCTGAAGCCCTGTCAGGCTTCGTTGGACACTGTCGGGTTTGCTCGAGCCCTGTCGGGCTCTATCGGGCCCTGTCGGGTTTGCTCGGGCCTTATCGGGCTCCGTCGGGCCCTGTCAGGTTTCCTCGGGCCCTGTCGGGCTCCATCGAGCCCTGTCAGGCTTCGTCGGGCCCTTTCGGGTTTGCTCGGGCCCTGTCGGGCTCCGTCAGGCCCTGTCGGGTTTCCTCGGGCCCTGTCGGGCTCCATCGAGCCCTGTCAGGCTTCGTCGGGCCCTTTCGGGTTTGCTCGGGCTCTGTCAGGCTCCGTCGGGCCCTGTCGGGTTTCCTCGGGCCCTGTCGGGCTCCATCAAGCCCTGTCAGGCTTTGTCGAACCCTGTCAGGTTTGCTTGGGCCCTGTCGGGTTTGCTCGGGCCCTGTCGGGCTCTGTCGGGCCCTGTCTGGTTTCCTCGGGCCCTGTCGGGCTCCGTCGGGCCCTGTCGGATTTGCTCGGGCCCTGTCGGGTTTGCTGAAGCCCTGTCAGGCTTCGTCGGACCCTGTCGGGTTTGCTCGGGCCCTGTCGGGCTCCGTCGAACCCTGTCGGGTTTGCTCGGGCCCTGTCGGGCTCCATCGGACTCTATCAGGCTTTGGCGGGTCTTGTCGGGTTTGCTCAGGCCCTGTCGGGCCTTGTCAGCTCCTGTCGGGTTTGCTCGCGCCCTGTCGGGCTCCGTCGGGCCCTGTCAGGTTCTCTCGGGCCCTGTCAGGTTTGCTCGGGCCCTGTCAGGCTCCGTCAGGCCCTATCGGGTTTGCTCGAGCCCTGTCGGGCTCCGTCAGGCCCTGTCAGGTTTGCTCGGGCCCTGTCGGGCCTTGTCTGGCCCTGTCGGGTTTGCTCGGGATCTGTCGGGTTTGCCCGCGTCCTGTCGGGCTCCGTCGGGCCCTGTCAGATTCGCTCGGGCCCTGTCGGGTTTGCTCGGGCCCTGTCAGGCTCCGTCAGGCCCTGTCGGGTTTGCTCGTGCCCTGTCGGGCTTTGTCGGGCCCTGTCAGGTTTTCTCAGGCCCTGTCGGGATCCGTTGGGCCTTGTCGGGTTTGCTCGGGCCCTGTCGGGCTCCATCGAGCCCTGTCAGGCTTTGTCGGGCCCTTTCGGGTTTGCTCGGGCCTTGTCGGGCTCCGTCAGGCCCTGTCGGGTTTCCTCAGGCCCTGTCGGGCTCCATCGAGCCCTGTAAGGCTTCGTCGGGCCCTTTCGGGTTTGCTCGGGCTCTGTCAGGCTCCGTCGGGCCCTGTCGGGTTTCCTCGGGCCCTGTCGGGCTCCATCAAGCCCTGTCAGGCTTTGTCGAACCCTGTCGGGTTTGCTTGGGCCCTGTCGGGTTTCCTCGGGCCCTGTCGGGCTCCGTCGGGCCCTGTCGGATTTGCTCGGGCCCTGTCGGGTTTGCTGAAGCCCTGTCAGGCTTCGTCGGACCCTGTCGGGTTTGCTCGGGCCCTGTCGGGCTCCGTCGAACCCTGTCGGGTTTGCTTGGGCCCTGTCAGGCTCCGTCGCGCCCTGTCGGGTTTGCTCGGGCCCTGTCGGGCTCCATCGGACTCTATCAGGCTTTGGCGGGTCCTGTCGGGTTTGCTCAGGCCCTGTCGCGCCTTGTCAGCCCCTGTCGGGTTTGCTCGCGCCCTGTCGGGCTGCGTCGGGCCCTGTCAGGTTCTCTCGGGCCCTGTCAGGTTTGCTCGGGCCCTGTCAGGCTCCGTCAGGCCCTATCGGGTTTGCTCGAGCCCTGTCGGGCTCCGTCAGGCCCTGTCAGGTTTGCTCGGGCCCTGTCGGGCCTTGTCTGGCCCTGTCGGGTTTGCTCGGGACCTGTCGGGTTTGCCCGCGTCCTGTCGGGCTCCGTCGGGCCCTGTCAGATTCGCTCGGGCCCTGTCGGGTTTGCTCGGGCCCTGTCAGGCTCCATCAGGCCCTGTCGGGTTTGCTCGGGCCCTGTCGGACTCCACTGAGCCCTGTCAGGCTCCGTCGGGCTCTTTCGGGTTTGCTCGGGCCCTGCCGGGCTCCGTCAGGCCCTGTCAGGCTTTGTCAGGACGTGTCAGGTTTGCTCGGGCCCTGTCGGGCCTTGTCGGGCCCTGTCGGGTTTGCTCGGGCTCTGTCGGGCTCCAGCGTGCCCTGTCGGGTTTGCCCGGGCCCTGTCAGGCTCCGTCAGGCCCTGTCGGGTTTGCTCGGGCCCTATCGGGCTCAATCAGGCCCTGTCGGGTTTCCTCGGGCCCTGTCGGGCTCCATCGAGCCCTGTCAGGCTCCGTCGGGCCCTTTCGGGTTTGCTCGAGCCCTGTCGGGCTCCGTCGGGCCCTGTCGGGTTTGCTCGGGCCCTGTCGGGCTCCGTCGGGCCCTGTCGGGTTTCCTCGGGCTCTGTTGGGCTCCGTCGGGCCCTGTCGGGTTTGCTCGGGCCATGTCGGGTTTGCTGAAGCCCTGTCAGGCTTCGTCGGACCCTGTCGGGTTTGCTCGAGCCCTGTCGGGCTCCATCGGGCCCTGTCGGGTTTGCTCGGGTCCTATCGGGCTCCGTCGGGCCCAGTCGGGTTTCCTCGGGCCCTGTCGGGCTCCATCGAGCCCTGTCAGGCTTCGTCGGGCCCTTTCGGGTTTGCTCGGGCCCTGTTGCGCTCCGTCAGGCCCTGTCGGGTTTCCTCGGGCCCTGTCGGGCTCCATCGAGCCCTGTCAGGTTTGCTCGGGCCCTGTCGGGTTTGCTCGGGCCCTGTCGGGCTCCATCGGACCCTATCAGGCTTTGGCGGGTCCTGTCGGGTTTGCTCAGGCCCTGTCGGGCATTGTCAGCCCCTGTCAGGTTTGCTCGCGCCCTGTCGGGCTCCGTCGGGCCCTGTCAGATTCGCTCGGGCCCTGTCGGGTTTGCTCGGGCCCTGTCAGGCTCTGTCAGGCCCTGTCGGGTTTGCTCGTGCCCTGTCGGGCTCCGTCGGGCCCTGTCAGGTTTTCTTAGGCCCTGTCGGGATCCGTTGGGCCTTGTCGGGTTTGCTCGGGCCCTGTCGGGCTCCTTCGTGCCCTGTCAGGTTTGCTCGGGCCCTGTCGGGTTTGCTCGGGCCCTGTCAGGCTCCGTCAGGCCCTGTCGGGTTTCCTCGGGCCCTGTCGGGCTCCATCGAGCCCTGTCAGGCTTTGTCGAACCCTGTCGGGTTTGCTCGGGCCCTGTCGGGTTTGCTCGGGTCCTGTCGGGCTCTGTCGGGCCCTGTCGGGTTTGCTCGGGCCCTGTCAGACTCCGTCGGGCCCTGTCGGATTCCCTCGGGCCCTCTCGGGTTCCGTCGGGCCCTCTCGGGTTCCGTCGGGCCCTGTCGGGTTTCCTCGGGCCCTGTCGGACTCTATCGAGCCCTGTCAGGCTCCGTCGGGCTCTTTCAAGTTTGCTCAGGCCCTGTCAGGCTCCGTCGGGCCCTGTCAGGCTTTGTCAGGTCCTGTCAGGTTTGCTCGGGCCCTGTCGGGCCTTGTCGGGCCCTGTCGGGTTTGCTTGGGCTCTGTCGGGCTCCAGCGTGCCCTGTCGAGTTTGCCCGGGCCCTGTCAGGCTCCATCAGGCCCTGTCGGGTTTGCTCGGGCCCTATCGGGCTCCGTCGGGCCCTTTCGGGTTTGCTTGGGCCCTGTCGGGCTCCGTCGGGCCCTGTCGGATTTGCTCAGGCCCTGTCGGGCTCCTTCGGGCCCTGTCGGGTTTCCTCTTGCCCTGTCAGGCTCTGTTGGGCCCTGTCGGCTTGCTCGGGCCCTGTCGGGTTTTCTGAAGGCCTGTCAGGCTTCGTCGGACCCTCTCAAGTGTGCTCGGGCCCTGTCGGGCTCCGTCGAGCCCTGTCAGGTTTTCTCGGGCCTTGTCAGGCTCCGTCGGGCCCTGTCGGGTTTGCTCGGGCCCTGTCGGGTTTGTTCAGGCCCTGTCGGGTTCCGTCGGGCCCTGTCGGGTTTCCTCGGGCCCTGTCGGACTCCACTGAGCCCTGTCAGGCTTTGTCGGGCTCTTTCGGTTTTGCTCGGGCCCTGCCGGGCTCCGTCGGGCCCTGTCAGGCTTTGTCAGGACGTGTCAGGTTTGCTCGGGCCCTGTCGGGCCTTGTCGGGCCCTGTCGGGTTTGCTCGGGCTCTGTCGGGCTCCAGCGTGCCCTGTCGGGTTTGCCCGGCCCCTGTCAGGCTCCGTCAGGCCCTGTCGGGTTTGCTCGGGCCATGTCGGGTTTGCTTAAGCCCTGTCAGGCTTCGTTGGACACTGTCGGGTTTGCTCGAGACCTGTCAGGCTCCATCGGGCCCTGTCGGGTTTGCTCGGGCCTTATCGGGCTCCGTCGGGCCCTGTCGGGTTTCCTCGGGCCCTGTCGGGCTCCATCGAGCCCTTTCAGGCTTCGTCGGGCCCTTTCGGGTTTGCTCGGGCCCTGTCGGGCTCCATCGAGCCCTGTCAGGCTTTGTCGGGCCCTTTCGGGTTTGCTCGGGCCTTGTCGGGCTCCGTCAGGCCCTGTCGGGTTTCCTCGGGCCCTGTCGGGCTCCATCGAGCCCTGTAAGGCTTCGTCGGGCCCTTTCGGGTTTGCTCGGGCTCTGTCAGGCTCCGTCGGGCCCTGTCGGGTTTCCTCGGGCCCTGTCGGGCTCCATCAAGCCCTGTCAGGCTTTGTCGAACCCTGTCAGGTTTGCTTGGGCCCTGTCGGGTTTGCTCGGGCCCTGTCGGGCTCTGTCGGGCCCTGTCTGGTTTCCTCGGGCCCTGTCGGGCTCCGTCGGGCCCTGTCGGATTTGCTCGGGCCCTGTCGGGTTTGCTGAAGCCCTGTCAGGCTTCGTCGGACCCTGTCGGGTTTGCTCGGGCCCTGTCGGGCTCCGTCGAACCCTGTCGAGTTTGCTCGGGCCCTGTCAGGCTCCGTCGCGCCCTGTCGGGTTTCCTCGGGCCCTGTCGGGCTCCATCGAGCCCTGTCAGGTTTGCTCGGGCCCTGTCGGGTTTGCTCGGGCCCTGTCGGGCTCCATCGGACTCTATCAGGCTTTGGCGGGTCTTGTCGGGTTTGCTCAGGCCCTGTCGGGCCTTGTCAGCTCCTGTCGGGTTTGCTCGCGCCCTGTCGGGCTCCGTCGGGCCCTGTCAGGTTCTCTCGGGCCCTGTCAGGTTTGCTCGGGCCCTGTCAGGCTCCGTCAGGCCCTATCGGGTTTGCTCGAGCCCTGTCGGGCTCCGTCAGGCCCTGTCAGGTTTGCTCGGGCCCTGTCGGGCCTTGTCTGGCCCTGTCGGGTTTGCTCGGGATCTGTCGGGTTTGCCCGCGTCCTGTCGGGCTCCGTCGGGCCCTGTCAGATTCGCTCGGGCCCTGTCGGGTTTGCTCGGGCCCTGTCAGGCTCCGTCAGGCCCTGTCGGGTTTGCTCGTGCCCTGTCGGGCTTTGTCGGGCCCTGTCAGGTTTTCTCAGGCCCTGTCGGGATCCGTTGGGCCTTGTCGGGTTTGCTCGGGCCCTGTCGGGCTCCATCGAGCCCTGTCAGGCTTTGTCGGGCCCTTTCGGGTTTGCTCGGGCCTTGTCGGGCTCCGTCAGGCCCTGTCGGGTTTCCTCGGGCCCTGTCGGGCTCCATCGAGCCCTGTAAGGCTTCGTCGGGCCCTTTCGGGTTTGCTCGGGCTCTGTCAGGCTCCGTCGGGCCCTGTCGGGTTTCCTCGGGCCCTGTCGGGCTCCATCAAGCCCTGTCAGGCTTTGTCGAACCCTGTCGGGTTTGCTTGGGCCCTGTCGGGTTTCCTCGGGCCCTGTCGGGCTCCGTCGGGCCCTGTCGGATTTGCTCGGGCCCTGTCGGGTTTGCTGAAGCCCTGTCAGGCTTCGTCGGACCCTGTCGGGTTTGCTCGGGCCCTGTCGGGCTCCGTCGAACCCTGTCGGGTTTGCTTGGGCCCTGTCAGGCTCCGTCGCGCCCTGTCGGGTTTGCTCGGGCCCTGTCGGGCTCCATCGGACTCTATCAGGCTTTGGCGGGTCCTGTCGGGTTTGCTCAGGCCCTGTCGCGCCTTGTCAGCCCCTGTCGGGTTTGCTCGCGCCCTGTCGGGCTGCGTCGGGCCCTGTCAGGTTCTCTCGGGCCCTGTCAGGTTTGCTCGGGCCCTGTCAGGCTCCGTCAGGCCCTATCGGGTTTGCTCGAGCCCTGTCGGGCTCCGTCAGGCCCTGTCAGGTTTGCTCGGGCCCTGTCGGGCCTTGTCTGGCCCTGTCGGGTTTGCTCGGGACCTGTCGGGTTTGCCCGCGTCCTGTCGGGCTCCGTCGGGCCCTGTCAGATTCGCTCGGGCCCTGTCGGGTTTGCTCGGGCCCTGTCAGGCTCCATCAGGCCCTGTCGGGTTTGCTCGGGCCCTGTCGGACTCCACTGAGCCCTGTCAGGCTCCGTCGGGCTCTTTCGGGTTTGCTCGGGCCCTGCCGGGCTCCGTCAGGCCCTGTCAGGCTTTGTCAGGACGTGTCAGGTTTGCTCGGGCCCTGTCGGGCCTTGTCGGGCCCTGTCGGGTTTGCTCGGGCTCTGTCGGGCTCCAGCGTGCCCTGTCGGGTTTGCCCGGGCCCTGTCAGGCTCCGTCAGGCCCTGTCGGGTTTGCTCGGGCCCTATCGGGCTCAATCAGGCCCTGTCGGGTTTCCTCGGGCCCTGTCGGGCTCCATCGAGCCCTGTCAGGCTCCGTCGGGCCCTTTCGGGTTTGCTCGAGCCCTGTCGGGCTCCGTCGGGCCCTGTCGGGTTTGCTCGGGCCCTGTCGGGCTCCGTCGGGCCCTGTCGGGTTTCCTCGGGCTCTGTTGGGCTCCGTCGGGCCCTGTCGGGTTTGCTCGGGCCATGTCGGGTTTGCTGAAGCCCTGTCAGGCTTCGTCGGACCCTGTCGGGTTTGCTCGAGCCCTGTCGGGCTCCATCGGGCCCTGTCGGGTTTGCTCGGGTCCTATCGGGCTCCGTCGGGCCCAGTCGGGTTTCCTCGGGCCCTGTCGGGCTCCATCGAGCCCTGTCAGGCTTCGTCGGGCCCTTTCGGGTTTGCTCGGGCCCTGTTGCGCTCCGTCAGGCCCTGTCGGGTTTCCTCGGGCCCTGTCGGGCTCCATCGAGCCCTGTCAGGTTTGCTCGGGCCCTGTCGGGTTTGCTCGGGCCCTGTCGGGCTCCATCGGACCCTATCAGGCTTTGGCGGGTCCTGTCGGGTTTGCTCAGGCCCTGTCGGGCATTGTCAGCCCCTGTCAGGTTTGCTCGCGCCCTGTCGGGCTCCGTCGGGCCCTGTCAGATTCGCTCGGGCCCTGTCGGGTTTGCTCGGGCCCTGTCAGGCTCTGTCAGGCCCTGTCGGGTTTGCTCGTGCCCTGTCGGGCTCCGTCGGGCCCTGTCAGGTTTTCTTAGGCCCTGTCGGGATCCGTTGGGCCTTGTCGGGTTTGCTCGGGCCCTGTCGGGCTCCTTCGTGCCCTGTCAGGTTTGCTCGGGCCCTGTCGGGTTTGCTCGGGCCCTGTCAGGCTCCGTCAGGCCCTGTCGGGTTTCCTCGGGCCCTGTCGGGCTCCATCGAGCCCTGTCAGGCTTTGTCGAACCCTGTCGGGTTTGCTCGGGCCCTGTCGGGTTTCCTCGGGCCCTGTCGGGCTCCATCGAGCCCTTTCAGGCTTCGTCGGGCCCTTTCGGGTTTGCTCGGGCCCTGTCGGGCTCCATCGAGCCCTGTCAGGCTTTGTCGGGCCCTTTCGGGTTTGCTCGGGCCTTGTCGGGCTCCGTCAGGCCCTGTCGGGTTTCCTCGGGCCCTGTCGGGCTCCATCGAGCCCTGTAAGGCTTCGTCGGGCCCTTTCGGGTTTGCTCGGGCTCTGTCAGGCTCCGTCGGGCCCTGTCGGGTTTCCTCGGGCCCTGTCGGGCTCCATCAAGCCCTGTCAGGCTTTGTCGAACCCTGTCAGGTTTGCTTGGGCCCTGTCGGGTTTGCTCGGGCCCTGTCGGGCTCTGTCGGGCCCTGTCTGGTTTCCTCGGGCCCTGTCGGGCTCCGTCGGGCCCTGTCGGATTTGCTCGGGCCCTGTCGGGTTTGCTGAAGCCCTGTCAGGCTTCGTCGGACCCTGTCGGGTTTGCTCGGGCCCTGTCGGGCTCCGTCGAACCCTGTCGAGTTTGCTCGGGCCCTGTCAGGCTCCGTCGCGCCCTGTCGGGTTTCCTCGGGCCCTGTCGGGCTCCATCGAGCCCTGTCAGGTTTGCTCGGGCCCTGTCGGGTTTGCTCGGGCCCTGTCGGGCTCCATCGGACTCTATCAGGCTTTGGCGGGTCTTGTCGGGTTTGCTCAGGCCCTGTCGGGCCTTGTCAGCTCCTGTCGGGTTTGCTCGCGCCCTGTCGGGCTCCGTCGGGCCCTGTCAGGTTCTCTCGGGCCCTGTCAGGTTTGCTCGGGCCCTGTCAGGCTCCGTCAGGCCCTATCGGGTTTGCTCGAGCCCTGTCGGGCTCCGTCAGGCCCTGTCAGGTTTGCTCGGGCCCTGTCGGGCCTTGTCTGGCCCTGTCGGGTTTGCTCGGGATCTGTCGGGTTTGCCCGCGTCCTGTCGGGCTCCGTCGGGCCCTGTCAGATTCGCTCGGGCCCTGTCGGGTTTGCTCGGGCCCTGTCAGGCTCCGTCAGGCCCTGTCGGGTTTGCTCGTGCCCTGTCGGGCTTTGTCGGGCCCTGTCAGGTTTTCTCAGGCCCTGTCGGGATCCGTTGGGCCTTGTCGGGTTTGCTCGGGCCCTGTCGGGCTCCATCGAGCCCTGTCAGGCTTTGTCGGGCCCTTTCGGGTTTGCTCGGGCCTTGTCGGGCTCCGTCAGGCCCTGTCGGGTTTCCTCGGGCCCTGTCGGGCTCCATCGAGCCCTGTAAGGCTTCGTCGGGCCCTTTCGGGTTTGCTCGGGCTCTGTCAGGCTCCGTCGGGCCCTGTCGGGTTTCCTCGGGCCCTGTCGGGCTCCATCAAGCCCTGTCAGGCTTTGTCGAACCCTGTCGGGTTTGCTTGGGCCCTGTCGGGTTTCCTCGGGCCCTGTCGGGCTCCGTCGGGCCCTGTCGGATTTGCTCGGGCCCTGTCGGGTTTGCTGAAGCCCTGTCAGGCTTCGTCGGACCCTGTCGGGTTTGCTCGGGCCCTGTCGGGCTCCGTCGAACCCTGTCGGGTTTGCTTGGGCCCTGTCAGGCTCCGTCGCGCCCTGTCGGGTTTGCTCGGGCCCTGTCGGGCTCCATCGGACTCTATCAGGCTTTGGCGGGTCCTGTCGGGTTTGCTCAGGCCCTGTCGCGCCTTGTCAGCCCCTGTCGGGTTTGCTCGCGCCCTGTCGGGCTGCGTCGGGCCCTGTCAGGTTCTCTCGGGCCCTGTCAGGTTTGCTCGGGCCCTGTCAGGCTCCGTCAGGCCCTATCGGGTTTGCTTGAGCCCTGTCGGGCTCCGTCAGGCCCTGTCAGGTTTGCTCGGGCCCTGTCGGGCCTTGTCTGGCCCTGTCGGGTTTGCTCGGGACCTGTCGGGTTTGCCCGCGTCCTGTCGGGCTCCGTCGGGCCCTGTCAGATTCGCTCGGGCCCTGTCGGGTTTGCTCGGGCCCTGTCAGGCTCCATCAGGCCCTGTCGGGTTTGCTCGGGCCCTGTCGGACTCCACTGAGCCCTGTCAGGCTCCGTCGGGCTCTTTCGGGTTTGCTCGGGCCCTGCCGGGCTCCGTCAGGCCCTGTCAGGCTTTGTCAGGACGTGTCAGGTTTGCTCGGGCCCTGTCGGGCCTTGTCGGGCCCTGTCGGGTTTGCTCGGGCTCTGTCGGGCTCCAGCGTGCCCTGTCGGGTTTGCCCGGGCCCTGTCAGGCTCCGTCAGGCCCTGTCGGGTTTGCTCGGGCCCTATCGGGCTCAATCAGGCCCTGTCGGGTTTCCTCGGGCCCTGTCGGGCTCCATCGAGCCCTGTCAGGCTCCGTCGGGCCCTTTCGGGTTTGCTCGAGCCCTGTCGGGCTCCGTCGGGCCCTGTCGGGTTTGCTCGGGCCCTGTCGGGCTCCGTCGGGCCCTGTCGGGTTTCCTCGGGCTCTGTTGGGCTCCGTCGGGCCCTGTCGGGTTTGCTCGGGCCATGTCGGGTTTGCTGAAGCCCTGTCAGGCTTCGTCGGACCCTGTCGGGTTTGCTCGAGCCCTGTCGGGCTCCATCGGGCCCTGTCGGGTTTGCTCGGGTCCTATCGGGCTCCGTCGGGCCCAGTCGGGTTTCCTCGGGCCCTGTCGGGCTCCATCGAGCCCTGTCAGGCTTCGTCGGGCCCTTTCGGGTTTGCTCGGGCCCTGTTGCGCTCCGTCAGGCCCTGTCGGGTTTCCTCGGGCCCTGTCGGGCTCCATCGAGCCCTGTCAGGTTTGCTCGGGCCCTGTCGGGTTTGCTCGGGCCCTGTCGGGCTCCATCGGACCCTATCAGGCTTTGGCGGGTCCTGTCGGGTTTGCTCAGGCCCTGTCGGGCATTGTCAGCCCCTGTCAGGTTTGCTCGCGCCCTGTCGGGCTCCGTCGGGCCCTGTCAGATTCGCTCGGGCCCTGTCGGGTTTGCTCGGGGCCTGTCAGGCTCTGTCAGGCCCTGTCGGGTTTGCTCGTGCCCTGTCGGGCTCCGTCGGGCCCTGTCAGGTTTTCTTAGGCCCTGTCGGGATCCGTTGGGCCTTGTCGGGTTTGCTCGGGCCCTGTCGGGCTCCTTCGTGCCCTGTCAGGTTTGCTCGGGCCCTGTCAGGCTCCGTCAGGCCCTGTCGGGTTTCCTCGGGCCCTGTCGGGCTCCATCGAGCCCTGTCAGGCTTTGTCGAACCCTGTCGGGTTTGCTCGGGCCCTGTCGGGTTTCCTCGGGCCCTGTCGGGCTCCATCGAGCCCTTTCAGGCTTCGTCGGGCCCTTTCGGGTTTGCTCGGGCCCTGTCGGGCTCCATCGAGCCCTGTCAGGCTTTGTCGGGCCCTTTCGGGTTTGCTCGGGCCTTGTCGGGCTCCGTCAGGCCCTGTCGGGTTTCCTCGGGCCCTGTCGGGCTCCATCGAGCCCTGTAAGGCTTCGTCGGGCCCTTTCGGGTTTGCTCGGGCTCTGTCAGGCTCCGTCGGGCCCTGTCGGGTTTCCTCGGGCCCTGTCGGGCTCCATCAAGCCCTGTCAGGCTTTGTCGAACCCTGTCAGGTTTGCTTGGGCCCTGTCGGGTTTGCTCGGGCCCTGTCGGGCTCTGTCGGGCCCTGTCTGGTTTCCTCGGGCCCTGTCGGGCTCCGTCGGGCCCTGTCGGATTTGCTCGGGCCCTGTCGGGTTTGCTGAAGCCCTGTCAGGCTTCGTCGGACCCTGTCGGGTTTGCTCGGGCCCTGTCGGGCTCCGTCGAACCCTGTCGAGTTTGCTCGGGCCCTGTCAGGCTCCGTCGCGCCCTGTCGGGTTTCCTCGGGCCCTGTCGGGCTCCATCGAGCCCTGTCAGGTTTGCTCGGGCCCTGTCGGGTTTGCTCGGGCCCTGTCGGGCTCCATCGGACTCTATCAGGCTTTGGCGGGTCTTGTCGGGTTTGCTCAGGCCCTGTCGGGCCTTGTCAGCTCCTGTCGGGTTTGCTCGCGCCCTGTCGGGCTCCGTCGGGCCCTGTCAGGTTCTCTCGGGCCCTGTCAGGTTTGCTCGGGCCCTGTCAGGCTCCGTCAGGCCCTATCGGGTTTGCTCGAGCCCTGTCGGGCTCCGTCAGGCCCTGTCAGGTTTGCTCGGGCCCTGTCGGGCCTTGTCTGGCCCTGTCGGGTTTGCTCGGGATCTGTCGGGTTTGCCCGCGTCCTGTCGGGCTCCGTCGGGCCCTGTCAGATTCGCTCGGGCCCTGTCGGGTTTGCTCGGGCCCTGTCAGGCTCCGTCAGGCCCTGTCGGGTTTGCTCGTGCCCTGTCGGGCTTTGTCGGGCCCTGTCAGGTTTTCTCAGGCCCTGTCGGGATCCGTTGGGCCTTGTCGGGTTTGCTCGGGCCCTGTCGGGCTCCATCGAGCCCTGTCAGGCTTTGTCGGGCCCTTTCGGGTTTGCTCGGGCCTTGTCGGGCTCCGTCAGGCCCTGTCGGGTTTCCTCGGGCCCTGTCGGGCTCCATCGAGCCCTGTAAGGCTTCGTCGGGCCCTTTCGGGTTTGCTCGGGCTCTGTCAGGCTCCGTCGGGCCCTGTCGGGTTTCCTCGGGCCCTGTCGGGCTCCATCAAGCCCTGTCAGGCTTTGTCGAACCCTGTCGGGTTTGCTTGGGCCCTGTCGGGTTTCCTCGGGCCCTGTCGGGCTCCGTCGGGCCCTGTCGGATTTGCTCGGGCCCTGTCGGGTTTGCTGAAGCCCTGTCAGGCTTCGTCGGACCCTGTCGGGTTTGCTCGGGCCCTGTCGGGCTCCGTCGAACCCTGTCGGGTTTGCTTGGGCCCTGTCAGGCTCCGTCGCGCCCTGTCGGGTTTGCTCGGGCCCTGTCGGGCTCCATCGGACTCTATCAGGCTTTGGCGGGTCCTGTCGGGTTTGCTCAGGCCCTGTCGCGCCTTGTCAGCCCCTGTCGGGTTTGCTCGCGCCCTGTCGGGCTGCGTCGGGCCCTGTCAGGTTCTCTCGGGCCCTGTCAGGTTTGCTCGGGCCCTGTCAGGCTCCGTCAGGCCCTATCGGGTTTGCTCGAGCCCTGTCGGGCTCCGTCAGGCCCTGTCAGGTTTGCTCGGGCCCTGTCGGGCCTTGTCTGGCCCTGTCGGGTTTGCTCGGGACCTGTCGGGTTTGCCCGCGTCCTGTCGGGCTCCGTCGGGCCCTGTCAGATTCGCTCGGGCCCTGTCGGGTTTGCTCGGGCCCTGTCAGGCTCCATCAGGCCCTGTCGGGTTTGCTCGGGCCCTGTCGGACTCCACTGAGCCCTGTCAGGCTCCGTCGGGCTCTTTCGGGTTTGCTCGGGCCCTGCCGGGCTCCGTCAGGCCCTGTCAGGCTTTGTCAGGACGTGTCAGGTTTGCTCGGGCCCTGTCGGGCCTTGTCGGGCCCTGTCGGGTTTGCTCGGGCTCTGTCGGGCTCCAGCGTGCCCTGTCGGGTTTGCCCGGGCCCTGTCAGGCTCCGTCAGGCCCTGTCGGGTTTGCTCGGGCCCTATCGGGCTCAATCAGGCCCTGTCGGGTTTCCTCGGGCCCTGTCGGGCTCCATCGAGCCCTGTCAGGCTCCGTCGGGCCCTTTCGGGTTTGCTCGAGCCCTGTCGGGCTCCGTCGGGCCCTGTCGGGTTTGCTCGGGCCCTGTCGGGCTCCGTCGGGCCCTGTCGGGTTTCCTCGGGCTCTGTTGGGCTCCGTCGGGCCCTGTCGGGTTTGCTCGGGCCATGTCGGGTTTGCTGAAGCCCTGTCAGGCTTCTTCGGACCCTGTCGGGTTTGCTCGAGCCCTGTCGGGCTCCATCGGGCCCTGTCGGGTTTGCTCGGGTCCTATCGGGCTCCGTCGGGCCCAGTCGGGTTTCCTCGGGCCCTGTCGGGCTCCATCGAGCCCTGTCAGGCTTCGTCGGGCCCTTTCGGGTTTGCTCGGGCCCTGTTGCGCTCCGTCAGGCCCTGTCGGGTTTCCTCGGGCCCTGTCGGGCTCCATCGAGCCCTGTCAGGTTTGCTCGGGCCCTGTCGGGTTTGCTCGGGCCCTGTCGGGCTCCATCGGACCCTATCAGGCTTTGGCGGGTCCTGTCGGGTTTGCTCAGGCCCTGTCGGGCATTGTCAGCCCCTGTCAGGTTTGCTCGCGCCCTGTCGGGCTCCGTCGGGCCCTGTCAGATTCGCTCGGGCCCTGTCGGGTTTGCTCGGGCCCTGTCAGGCTCTGTCAGGCCCTGTCGGGTTTGCTCGTGCCCTGTCGGGCTCCGTCGGGCCCTGTCAGGTTTTCTTAGGCCCTGTCGGGATCCGTTGGGCCTTGTCGGGTTTGCTCGGGCCCTGTCGGGCTCCTTCGTGCCCTGTCAGGTTTGCTCGGGCCCTGTCGGGTTTGCTCGGGCCCTGTCAGGCTCCGTCAGGCCCTGTCGGGTTTCCTCGGGCCCTGTCGGGCTCCATCGAGCCCTGTCAGGCTTTGTCGAACCCTGTCGGGTTTGCTCGGGCCCTGTCGGGTTTGCTCGGGTCCTGTCGGGCTCTGTCGGGCCCTGTCGGGTTTGCTCGGGCCCTGTCAGACTCCGTCGGGCCCTGTCGGATTCCCTCGGGCCCTCTCGGGTTCCGTCGGGCCCTCTCGGGTTCCGTCGGGCCCTGTCGGGTTTCCTCGGGCCCTGTCGGACTCTATCGAGCCCTGTCAGGCTCCGTCGGGCTCTTTCAAGTTTGCTCAGGCCCTGTCAGGCTCCGTCGGGCCCTGTCAGGCTTTGTCAGGTCCTGTCAGGTTTGCTCGGGCCCTGTCGGGCCTTGTCGGGCCCTGTCGGGTTTGCTTGGGCTCTGTCGGGCTCCAGCGTGCCCTGTCGAGTTTGCCCGGGCCCTGTCAGGCTCCATCAGGCCCTGTCGGGTTTGCTCGGGCCCTATCGGGCTCCGTCGGGCCCTGTCAGGTTCTCTCGGGCCCTGTCAGGTTTGCTCGGGCCTTGTCAGGCTCCGTCAGGCCCTATCGGGTTTGCTCGAGCCCTGTCGGGCTCCGTCAGGCCCTGTCAGGTTTGCTCGGGCCCTGTCGGGCCTTGTCTGGCCCTGTCGGGTTTGCTCGGGACCTGTCGGGTTTGCCCGCGTCCTGTCGGGCTCCGTCGGGCCCTGTCAGATTCGCTCGGGCCCTGTCGGGTTTGCTCGGGCCCTGTCAGGCTCTGTCAGGCCCTGTCGGGTTTGCTCGTGCCCTGTCGGGCTCCGTCGGGCCCTGTCAGGTTTTCTCAGGCCCTGTCGGGATCCGTTGGGCCTTGTCGGGTTTGCTCGGGCCCTGTCGGGCTCCTTCGTGCCCTGTCAGGTTTGCTCGGGCCCTGTCGGGTTTGCTCGGGCCCTGTCAGGCTCCGTCGGGCCCTGTCGGGTTTCCTCGGGCCCTGTCGGGCTCCATCGAGCCCTGTCAGGCTTTGTCGAACCCTGTCGGGTTTGCTCGGGCCCTGTCGGGTTTGCTCGGGTCCTGTCGGGCTCTGTCGGGCCCTGTCGGGTTTGCTCGGGCCCTGTCAGGCTCCGTCGGGCCCTGTCGGATTCCCTCGGGCCCTCTCGGGTTCCGTCGGGCCCTCTCGGGTTCCGTCGGGCCCTGTCGGGTTTCCTCGGGCCCTGTCGGACTCTATCGAGCCCTGTCAGGCTCCGTCGGGCTCTTTCAAGTTTGCTCAGGCCCTGTCAGGCTCCGTCGGGCCCTGTCAGGCTTTGTCAGGTCCTGTCAGGTTTGCTCGGGCCCTGTCGGGCCTTGTCGGGCCCTGTCGGGTTTGCTTGGGCTCTGTCGGGCTCCAGCGTGCCCTGTCGAGTTTGCCCGGGCCCTGTCAGGCTCCATCAGGCCCTGTCGGGTTTGCTCGGGCCCTATCGGGCTCCGTCGGGCCCTTTCGGGTTTGCTCGGGCCCTGTCGGGCTCCGTCGGGCCCTGTCGGATTTGCTCAGGCCCTGTCGGGCTCCTTCGGGCCCTGTCGGGTTTCCTCTTGCCCTGTCAGGCTCTGTTGGGCCCTGTCGGCTTGCTCGGGCCCTGTCGGGTTTTCTGAAGGCCTGTCAGGCTTCGTCGGACCCTCTCAAGTGTGCTCGGGCCCTGTCGGGCTCCGTCGAGCCCTGTCAGGTTTTCTCGGGCCTTGTCAGGCTCCGTCGGGCCCTGTCGGGTTTGCTCGGGCCCTGTCGGGTTTGTTCAGGCCCTGTCGGGTTCCGTCGGGCCCTGTCGGGTTTCCTCGGGCCCTGTCGGACTCCACTGAGCCCTGTCAGGCTTTGTCGGGCTCTTTCGGTTTTGCTCGGGCCCTGCCGGGCTCCGTCGGGCCCTGTCAGGCTTTGTCAGGACGTGTCAGGTTTGCTCGGGCCCTGTCGGGCCTTGTCGGGCCCTGTCGGGTTTGCTCGGGCTCTGTCGGGCTCCAGCGTGCCCTGTCGGGTTTGCCCGGCCCCTGTCAGGCTCCGTCAGGCCCTGTCGGGTTTGCTCGGGCCATGTCGGGTTTGCTTAAGCCCTGTCAGGCTTCGTTGGACACTGTCGGGTTTGCTCGAGACCTGTCAGGCTCCATCGGGCCCTGTCGGGTTTGCTCGGGCCTTATCGGGCTCCGTCGGGCCCTGTCGGGTTTCCTCGGGCCCTGTCGGGCTCCATCGAGCCCTTTCAGGCTTCGTCGGGCCCTTTCGGGTTTGCTCGGGCCCTGTCGGGCTCCATCGAGCCCTGTCAGGCTTTGTCGGGCCCTTTCGGGTTTGCTCGGGCCTTGTCGGGCTCCGTCAGGCCCTGTCGGGTTTCCTCGGGCCCTGTCGGGCTCCATCGAGCCCTGTAAGGCTTCGTCGGGCCCTTTCGGGTTTGCTCGGGCTCTGTCAGGCTCCGTCGGGCCCTGTCGGGTTTCCTCGGGCCCTGTCGGGCTCCATCAAGCCCTGTCAGGCTTTGTCGAACCCTGTCGGGTTTGCTTGGGCCCTGTCGGGTTTGCTCGGGCCCTGTCGGGCTCTGTCGGGCCCTGTCTGGTTTCCTCGGGCCCTGTCGGGCTCCGTCGGGCCCTGTCGGATTTGCTCGGGCCCTGTCGGGTTTGCTGAAGCCCTGTCAGGCTTCGTCGGACCCTGTCGGGTTTGCTCGGGCCCTGTCGGGCTCCGTCGAACCCTGTCGGGTTTGCTCGGGCCCTGTCAGGCTCCGTCGCGCCCTGTCGGGTTTGCTCGGGCCCTGTCGGGCTCCATCGGACTCTATCAGGCTTTGGCGGGTCCTGTCGGGTTTGCTCAGGCCCTGTCGGGCCTTGTCAGCCCCTGTCGGGTTTGCTCGCGCCCTGTCGGGCTGCGTCGGGCCCTGTCAGGTTCTCTCGGGCCCTGTCAGGTTTGCTCGGGCCCTGTCAGGCTCCGTCAGGCCCTATCGGGTTTGCTCGAGCCCTGTCGGGCTCCGTCAGGCCCTGTCAGGTTTGCTCGGGCCCTGTCGGGCCTTGTCTGGCCCTGTCGGGTTTGCTCGGGACCTGTCGGGTTTGCCCGCGTCCTGTCGGGCTCCGTCGGGCCCTGTCAGATTCGCTCGGGCCCTGTCGGGTTTGCTCGGGCCCTGTCAGGCTCCATCAGGCCCTGTCGGGTTTGCTCGGGCCCTGTCGGACTCCACTGAGCCCTTTCAGGCTCCGTCGGGCTCTTTCGGGTTTGCTCGGGCCCTGCCGGGCTCCGTCAGGCCCTGTCAGGCTTTGTCAGGACGTGTCAGGTTTGCTCGGGCCCTGTCGGGCCTTGTCGGGCCCTGTCGGGTTTGCTCGGGCTCTGTCGGGCTCCAGCGTGCCCTGTCGGGTTTGCCCGGGCCCTGTCAGGCTCCGTCAGGCCCTGTCGGGTTTGCTCGGGCCCTATCGGGCTCAATCAGGCCCTGTCGGGTTTCCTCGGGCCCTGTCGGGCTCCATCGAGCCCTGTCAGGCTCCGTCGGGCCCTTTCGGGTTTGCTCGAGCCCTGTCGGGCTCCGTCGGGCCCTGTCGGGTTTGCTCGGGCCCTGTCGGGCTCCGTCGGGCCCTGTCGGGTTTCCTCGGGCTCTGTTGGGCTCCGTCGGGCCCTGTCGGGTTTGCTCGGGCCATGTCGGGTTTGCTGAAGCCCTGTCAGGCTTCGTTGGACACTGTCGGGTTTGCTCGAGCCCTGTCGGGCTCTATCGGGCCCTGTCGGGTTTGCTCGGGCCTTATCGGGCTCCGTCGGGCCCTGTCAGGTTTCCTCGGGCCCTGTCGGGCTCCATCGAGCCCTGTCAGGCTTCGTCGGGCCCTTTCGGGTTTGCTCGGGCCCTGTCGGGCTCCATTAGGCCCTGTCGGGTTTCCTCGGGCCCTGTCGGGCTCCATCGAGCCCTGTCAGGCTTCGTCGGGCCCTTTTGGGTTTGCTCGGGCTCTGTCAGGCTCCGTCGGGCCCTGTCGGGTTTCCTCGGGCCCTGTCGGGCTCCATCAAGCCCTGTCAGGCTTTGTCGAACCCTGTCAGGTTTGCTTGGGCCCTGTCGGGTTTGCTCGGGCCCTGTCGGGCTCCGTCGGGCCCTGTCAGGTTCTCTCGGGCCCTGTCAGGTTTGCTCGGGCCCTGTCAGGCTCCGTCAGGCCCTATCGGGTTTGCTCGAGCCCTGTCGGGCTCCGTCAGGCCCTGTCAGGTTTGCTCGGGCCCTGTCGGGCCTTGTCTGGCCCTGTCGGGTTTGCTCGGGATCTGTCGGGTTTGCCCGCGTCCTGTCGGGCTCCGTCGGGCCCTGTCAGATTCGCTCGGGCCCTGTCGTGTTTGCTCGGGCCCTGTCAGGCTCCATCAGGCCCTGTCGGGTTTGCTCGTGCCCTGTCGGGCTTTGTCGGGCCCTGTCAGGTTTTCTCAGGCCCTGTCGGGATCCGTTGGGCCTTGTCGGGTTTGCTCGGGCCCTGTCGGGCTCCATCGAGCCCTGTCAGGCTTTGTCGGGCCCTTTCGGGTTTGCTCGGGCCTTGTCGGGCTCCGTCAGGCCCTGTCGGGTTTCCTCGGGCCCTGTCGGGCTCCATCGAGCCCTGTAAGGCTTCGTCGGGCCCTTTCGGGTTTGCTCGGGCTCTGTCAGGCTCCGTCGGGCCCTGTCGGGTTTCCTCGGGCCCTGTCGGGCTCCATCAAGCCCTGTCAGGCTTTGTCGAACCCTGTCGGGTTTGCTTGGGCCCTGTCGGGTTTGCTTGGGCCCTGTCGGGCTCTGTCGGGCCCTGTCTGGTTTCCTCGGGCCCTGTCGGGCTCCGTCGGGCCCTGTCGGATTTGCTCGGGCCCTGTCGGGTTTGCTGAAGCCCTGTCAGGCTTCGTCGGACCCTGTCGGGTTTGCTCGGGCCCTGTCGGGCTCCGTCGAACCCTGTCGGGTTTGCTTGGGCCCTGTCAGGCTCCGTCGCGCCCTGTCGGGTTTGCTCGGGCCCTGTCGGGCTCCATCGGACTCTATCAGGCTTTGGCGGGTCCTGTCGGGTTTGCTCAGGCCCTGTCGCGCCTTGTCAGCCCCTGTCGGGTTTGCTCGCGCCCTGTCGGGCTGCGTCGGGCCCTGTCAGGTTCTCTCGGGCCCTGTCAGGTTTGCTCGGGCCCTGTCAGGCTCCGTCAGGCCCTATCGGGTTTGCTCGAGCCCTGTCGGGCTCCGTCAGGCCCTGTCAGGTTTGCTCGGGCCCTGTCGGGCCTTGTCTGGCCCTGTCGGGTTTGCTCGGGACCTGTCGGGTTTGCCCGCGTCCTGTCGGGCTCCTTCGGGCCCTGTCAGATTCGCTCGGGCCCTGTCGGGTTTGCTCGGGCCCTGTCAGGCTCCATCAGGCCCTGTCGGGTTTGCTCGGGCCCTGTCGGACTCCACTGAGCCCTGTCAGGCTCCGTCGGGCTCTTTCGGGTTTGCTCGGGCCCTGCCGGGCTCCGTCAGGCCCTGTCAGGCTTTGTCAGGACGTGTCAGGTTTGCTCGGGCCCTGTCGGGCCTTGTCGGGCCCTGTCGGGTTTGCTCGGGCTCTGTCGGGCTCCAGCGTGCCCTGTCGGGTTTGCCCGGGCCCTGTCAGGCTCCGTCAGGCCCTGTCGGGTTTGCTCGGGCCCTATCGGGCTCAATCAGGCCCTGTCGGGTTTCCTCGGGCCCTGTCGGGCTCCATCGAGCCCTGTCAGGCTC
Organism: Patagioenas fasciata; assembly: GCF_037038585.1. Classification (NCBI taxonomy): domain Eukaryota; kingdom Metazoa; phylum Chordata; class Aves; order Columbiformes; family Columbidae; genus Patagioenas; species Patagioenas fasciata. Next base: position 7,637,302 of record NC_092541.1, read on the forward strand.
CGTCGGGCCCTTTCGGGTTTGCTCGAGCCCTGTCGGGCTCCGTCGGGCCCTGTCGGGTTTGCTCGGGCCCTGTCGGGCTCCGTCGGGCCCTGTCGGGTTTCCTCGGGCTCTGTTGGGCTCCGTCGGGCCCTGTCGGGTTTGCTCGGGCCATGTCGGGTTTGCTGAAGCCCTGTCAGGCTTCGTCGGACCCTGTCGGGTTTGCTCGAGCCCTGTCGGGCTCCATCGGGCCCTGTCGGGTTTGCTCGGGTCCTATCGGGCTCCGTCGGGCCCAGTCGGGTTTCCTCGGGCCCTGTCGGGCTCCATCGAGCCCTGTCAGGCTTCGTCGGGCCCTTTCGGGTTTGCTCGGGCCCTGTTGCGCTCCGTCAGGCCCTGTCGGGTTTCCTCGGGCCCTGTCGGGCTCCATCGAGCCCTGTCAGGTTTGCTCGGGCCCTGTCGGGTTTGCTCGGGCCCTGTCGGGCTCCATCGGACCCTATCAGGCTTTGGCGGGTCCTGTCGGGTTTGCTCAGGCCCTGTCGGGCATTGTCAGCCCCTGTCAGGTTTGCTCGCGCCCTGTCGGGCTCCGTCGGGCCCTGTCAGATTCGCTCGGGCCCTGTCGGGTTTGCTCGGGCCCTGTCAGGCTCTGTCAGGCCCTGTCGGGTTTGCTCGTGCCCTGTCGGGCTCCGTCGGGCCCTGTCAGGTTTTCTTAGGCCCTGTCGGGATCCGTTGGGCCTTGTCGGGTTTGCTCGGGCCCTGTCGGGCTCCTTCGTGCCCTGTCAGGTTTGCTCGGGCCCTGTCGGGTTTGCTCGGGCCCTGTCAGGCTCCGTCAGGCCCTGTCGGGTTTCCTCGGGCCCTGTCGGGCTCCATCGAGCCCTGTCAGGCTTTGTCGAACCCTGTCGGGTTTGCTCGGGCCCTGTCGGGTTTCCTCGGGCCCTGTCGGGCTCCATCGAGCCCTTTCAGGCTTCGTCGGGCCCTTTCGGGTTTGCTCGGGCCCTGTCGGGCTCCATCGAGCCCTGTCAGGCTTTGTCGGGCCCTTTCGGGTTTGCTCGGGCCTTGTCGGGCTCCGTCAGGCCCTGTCGGGTTTCCTCGGGCCCTGTCGGGCTCCATCGAGCCCTGTAAGGCTTCGTCGGGCCCTTTCGGGTTTGCTCGGGCTCTGTCAGGCTCCGTCGGGCCCTGTCGGGTTTCCTCGGGCCCTGTCGGGCTCCATCAAGCCCTGTCAGGCTTTGTCGAACCCTGTCAGGTTTGCTTGGGCCCTGTCGGGTTTGCTCGGGCCCTGTCGGGCTCTGTCGGGCCCTGTCTGGTTTCCTCGGGCCCTGTCGGGCTCCGTCGGGCCCTGTCGGATTTGCTCGGGCCCTGTCGGGTTTGCTGAAGCCCTGTCAGGCTTCGTCGGACCCTGTCGGGTTTGCTCGGGCCCTGTCGGGCTCCGTCGAACCCTGTCGAGTTTGCTCGGGCCCTGTCAGGCTCCGTCGCGCCCTGTCGGGTTTCCTCGGGCCCTGTCGGGCTCCATCGAGCCCTGTCAGGTTTGCTCGGGCCCTGTCGGGTTTGCTCGGGCCCTGTCGGGCTCCATCGGACTCTATCAGGCTTTGGCGGGTCTTGTCGGGTTTGCTCAGGCCCTGTCGGGCCTTGTCAGCTCCTGTCGGGTTTGCTCGCGCCCTGTCGGGCTCCGTCGGGCCCTGTCAGGTTCTCTCGGGCCCTGTCAGGTTTGCTCGGGCCCTGTCAGGCTCCGTCAGGCCCTATCGGGTTTGCTCGAGCCCTGTCGGGCTCCGTCAGGCCCTGTCAGGTTTGCTCGGGCCCTGTCGGGCCTTGTCTGGCCCTGTCGGGTTTGCTCGGGATCTGTCGGGTTTGCCCGCGTCCTGTCGGGCTCCGTCGGGCCCTGTCAGATTCGCTCGGGCCCTGTCGGGTTTGCTCGGGCCCTGTCAGGCTCCGTCAGGCCCTGTCGGGTTTGCTCGTGCCCTGTCGGGCTTTGTCGGGCCCTGTCAGGTTTTCTCAGGCCCTGTCGGGATCCGTTGGGCCTTGTCGGGTTTGCTCGGGCCCTGTCGGGCTCCATCGAGCCCTGTCAGGCTTTGTCGGGCCCTTTCGGGTTTGCTCGGGCCTTGTCGGGCTCCGTCAGGCCCTGTCGGGTTTCCTCGGGCCCTGTCGGGCTCCATCGAGCCCTGTAAGGCTTCGTCGGGCCCTTTCGGGTTTGCTCGGGCTCTGTCAGGCTCCGTCGGGCCCTGTCGGGTTTCCTCGGGCCCTGTCGGGCTCCATCAAGCCCTGTCAGGCTTTGTCGAACCCTGTCGGGTTTGCTTGGGCCCTGTCGGGTTTCCTCGGGCCCTGTCGGGCTCCGTCGGGCCCTGTCGGATTTGCTCGGGCCCTGTCGGGTTTGCTGAAGCCCTGTCAGGCTTCGTCGGACCCTGTCGGGTTTGCTCGGGCCCTGTCGGGCTCCGTCGAACCCTGTCGGGTTTGCTTGGGCCCTGTCAGGCTCCGTCGCGCCCTGTCGGGTTTGCTCGGGCCCTGTCGGGCTCCATCGGACTCTATCAGGCTTTGGCGGGTCCTGTCGGGTTTGCTCAGGCCCTGTCGCGCCTTGTCAGCCCCTGTCGGGTTTGCTCGCGCCCTGTCGGGCTGCGTCGGGCCCTGTCAGGTTCTCTCGGGCCCTGTCAGGTTTGCTCGGGCCCTGTCAGGCTCCGTCAGGCCCTATCGGGTTTGCTCGAGCCCTGTCGGGCTCCGTCAGGCCCTGTCAGGTTTGCTCGGGCCCTGTCGGGCCTTGTCTGGCCCTGTCGGGTTTGCTCGGGACCTGTCGGGTTTGCCCGCGTCCTGTCGGGCTCCGTCGGGCCCTGTCAGATTCGCTCGGGCCCTGTCGGGTTTGCTCGGGCCCTGTCAGGCTCCATCAGGCCCTGTCGGGTTTGCTCGGGCCCTGTCGGACTCCACTGAGCCCTGTCAGGCTCCGTCGGGCTCTTTCGGGTTTGCTCGGGCCCTGCCGGGCTCCGTCAGGCCCTGTCAGGCTTTGTCAGGACGTGTCAGGTTTGCTCGGGCCCTGTCGGGCCTTGTCGGGCCCTGTCGGGTTTGCTCGGGCTCTGTCGGGCTCCAGCGTGCCCTGTCGGGTTTGCCCGGGCCCTGTCAGGCTCCGTCAGGCCCTGTCGGGTTTGCTCGGGCCCTATCGGGCTCAATCAGGCCCTGTCGGGTTTCCTCGGGCCCTGTCGGGCTCCATCGAGCCCTGTCAGGCTCCGTCGGGCCCTTTCGGGTTTGCTCGAGCCCTGTCGGGCTCCGTCGGGCCCTGTCGGGTTTGCTCGGGCCCTGTCGGGCTCCGTCGGGCCCTGTCGGGTTTCCTCGGGCTCTGTTGGGCTCCGTCGGGCCCTGTCGGGTTTGCTCGGGCCATGTCGGGTTTGCTGAAGCCCTGTCAGGCTTCGTCGGACCCTGTCGGGTTTGCTCGAGCCCTGTCGGGCTCCATCGGGCCCTGTCGGGTTTGCTCGGGTCCTATCGGGCTCCGTCGGGCCCAGTCGGGTTTCCTCGGGCCCTGTCGGGCTCCATCGAGCCCTGTCAGGCTTCGTCGGGCCCTTTCGGGTTTGCTCGGGCCCTGTTGCGCTCCGTCAGGCCCTGTCGGGTTTCCTCGGGCCCTGTCGGGCTCCATCGAGCCCTGTCAGGTTTGCTCGGGCCCTGTCGGGTTTGCTCGGGCCCTGTCGGGCTCCATCGGACCCTATCAGGCTTTGGCGGGTCCTGTCGGGTTTGCTCAGGCCCTGTCGGGCATTGTCAGCCCCTGTCAGGTTTGCTCGCGCCCTGTCGGGCTCCGTCGGGCCCTGTCAGATTCGCTCGGGCCCTGTCGGGTTTGCTCGGGCCCTGTCAGGCTCTGTCAGGCCCTGTCGGGTTTGCTCGTGCCCTGTCGGGCTCCGTCGGGCCCTGTCAGGTTTTCTTAGGCCCTGTCGGGATCCGTTGGGCCTTGTCGGGTTTGCTCGGGCCCTGTCGGGCTCCTTCGTGCCCTGTCAGGTTTGCTCGGGCCCTGTCGGGTTTGCTCGGGCCCTGTCAGGCTCCGTCAGGCCCTGTCGGGTTTCCTCGGGCCCTGTCGGGCTCCATCGAGCCCTGTCAGGCTTTGTCGAACCCTGTCGGGTTTGCTCGGGCCCTGTCGGGTTTGCTCGGGTCCTGTCGGGCTCTGTCGGGCCCTGTCGGGTTTGCTCGGGCCCTGTCAGACTCCGTCGGGCCCTGTCGGATTCCCTCGGGCCCTCTCGGGTTCCGTCGGGCCCTCTCGGGTTCCGTCGGGCCCTGTCGGGTTTCCTCGGGCCCTGTCGGACTCTATCGAGCCCTGTCAGGCTCCGTCGGGCTCTTTCAAGTTTGCTCAGGCCCTGTCAGGCTCCGTCGGGCCCTGTCAGGCTTTGTCAGGTCCTGTCAGGTTTGCTCGGGCCCTGTCGGGCCTTGTCGGGCCCTGTCGGGTTTGCTTGGGCTCTGTCGGGCTCCAGCGTGCCCTGTCGAGTTTGCCCGGGCCCTGTCAGGCTCCATCAGGCCCTGTCGGGTTTGCTCGGGCCCTATCGGGCTCCGTCGGGCCCTGTCAGGTTCTCTCGGGCCCTGTCAGGTTTGCTCGGGCCTTGTCAGGCTCCGTCAGGCCCTATCGGGTTTGCTCGAGCCCTGTCGGGCTCCGTCAGGCCCTGTCAGGTTTGCTCGGGCCCTGTCGGGCCTTGTCTGGCCCTGTCGGGTTTGCTCGGGACCTGTCGGGTTTGCCCGCGTCCTGTCGGGCTCCGTCGGGCCCTGTCAGATTCGCTCGGGCCCTGTCGGGTTTGCTCGGGCCCTGTCAGGCTCTGTCAGGCCCTGTCGGGTTTGCTCGTGCCCTGTCGGGCTCCGTCGGGCCCTGTCAGGTTTTCTCAGGCCCTGTCGGGATCCGTTGGGCCTTGTCGGGTTTGCTCGGGCCCTGTCGGGCTCCTTCGTGCCCTGTCAGGTTTGCTCGGGCCCTGTCGGGTTTGCTCGGGCCCTGTCAGGCTCCGTCGGGCCCTGTCGGGTTTCCTCGGGCCCTGTCGGGCTCCATCGAGCCCTGTCAGGCTTTGTCGAACCCTGTCGGGTTTGCTCGGGCCCTGTCGGGTTTGCTCGGGTCCTGTCGGGCTCTGTCGGGCCCTGTCGGGTTTGCTCGGGCCCTGTCAGGCTCCGTCGGGCCCTGTCGGATTCCCTCGGGCCCTCTCGGGTTCCGTCGGGCCCTCTCGGGTTCCGTCGGGCCCTGTCGGGTTTCCTCGGGCCCTGTCGGACTCTATCGAGCCCTGTCAGGCTCCGTCGGGCTCTTTCAAGTTTGCTCAGGCCCTGTCAGGCTCCGTCGGGCCCTGTCAGGCTTTGTCAGGTCCTGTCAGGTTTGCTCGGGCCCTGTCGGGCCTTGTCGGGCCCTGTCGGGTTTGCTTGGGCTCTGTCGGGCTCCAGCGTGCCCTGTCGAGTTTGCCCGGGCCCTGTCAGGCTCCATCAGGCCCTGTCGGGTTTGCTCGGGCCCTATCGGGCTCCGTCGGGCCCTTTCGGGTTTGCTCGGGCCCTGTCGGGCTCCGTCGGGCCCTGTCGGATTTGCTCAGGCCCTGTCGGGCTCCTTCGGGCCCTGTCGGGTTTCCTCTTGCCCTGTCAGGCTCTGTTGGGCCCTGTCGGCTTGCTCGGGCCCTGTCGGGTTTTCTGAAGGCCTGTCAGGCTTCGTCGGACCCTCTCAAGTGTGCTCGGGCCCTGTCGGGCTCCGTCGAGCCCTGTCAGGTTTTCTCGGGCCTTGTCAGGCTCCGTCGGGCCCTGTCGGGTTTGCTCGGGCCCTGTCGGGTTTGTTCAGGCCCTGTCGGGTTCCGTCGGGCCCTGTCGGGTTTCCTCGGGCCCTGTCGGACTCCACTGAGCCCTGTCAGGCTTTGTCGGGCTCTTTCGGTTTTGCTCGGGCCCTGCCGGGCTCCGTCGGGCCCTGTCAGGCTTTGTCAGGACGTGTCAGGTTTGCTCGGGCCCTGTCGGGCCTTGTCGGGCCCTGTCGGGTTTGCTCGGGCTCTGTCGGGCTCCAGCGTGCCCTGTCGGGTTTGCCCGGCCCCTGTCAGGCTCCGTCAGGCCCTGTCGGGTTTGCTCGGGCCATGTCGGGTTTGCTTAAGCCCTGTCAGGCTTCGTTGGACACTGTCGGGTTTGCTCGAGACCTGTCAGGCTCCATCGGGCCCTGTCGGGTTTGCTCGGGCCTTATCGGGCTCCGTCGGGCCCTGTCGGGTTTCCTCGGGCCCTGTCGGGCTCCATCGAGCCCTTTCAGGCTTCGTCGGGCCCTTTCGGGTTTGCTCGGGCCCTGTCGGGCTCCATCGAGCCCTGTCAGGCTTTGTCGGGCCCTTTCGGGTTTGCTCGGGCCTTGTCGGGCTCCGTCAGGCCCTGTCGGGTTTCCTCGGGCCCTGTCGGGCTCCATCGAGCCCTGTAAGGCTTCGTCGGGCCCTTTCGGGTTTGCTCGGGCTCTGTCAGGCTCCGTCGGGCCCTGTCGGGTTTCCTCGGGCCCTGTCGGGCTCCATCAAGCCCTGTCAGGCTTTGTCGAACCCTGTCGGGTTTGCTTGGGCCCTGTCGGGTTTGCTCGGGCCCTGTCGGGCTCTGTCGGGCCCTGTCTGGTTTCCTCGGGCCCTGTCGGGCTCCGTCGGGCCCTGTCGGATTTGCTCGGGCCCTGTCGGGTTTGCTGAAGCCCTGTCAGGCTTCGTCGGACCCTGTCGGGTTTGCTCGGGCCCTGTCGGGCTCCGTCGAACCCTGTCGGGTTTGCTCGGGCCCTGTCAGGCTCCGTCGCGCCCTGTCGGGTTTGCTCGGGCCCTGTCGGGCTCCATCGGACTCTATCAGGCTTTGGCGGGTCCTGTCGGGTTTGCTCAGGCCCTGTCGGGCCTTGTCAGCCCCTGTCGGGTTTGCTCGCGCCCTGTCGGGCTGCGTCGGGCCCTGTCAGGTTCTCTCGGGCCCTGTCAGGTTTGCTCGGGCCCTGTCAGGCTCCGTCAGGCCCTATCGGGTTTGCTCGAGCCCTGTCGGGCTCCGTCAGGCCCTGTCAGGTTTGCTCGGGCCCTGTCGGGCCTTGTCTGGCCCTGTCGGGTTTGCTCGGGACCTGTCGGGTTTGCCCGCGTCCTGTCGGGCTCCGTCGGGCCCTGTCAGATTCGCTCGGGCCCTGTCGGGTTTGCTCGGGCCCTGTCAGGCTCCATCAGGCCCTGTCGGGTTTGCTCGGGCCCTGTCGGACTCCACTGAGCCCTTTCAGGCTCCGTCGGGCTCTTTCGGGTTTGCTCGGGCCCTGCCGGGCTCCGTCAGGCCCTGTCAGGCTTTGTCAGGACGTGTCAGGTTTGCTCGGGCCCTGTCGGGCCTTGTCGGGCCCTGTCGGGTTTGCTCGGGCTCTGTCGGGCTCCAGCGTGCCCTGTCGGGTTTGCCCGGGCCCTGTCAGGCTCCGTCAGGCCCTGTCGGGTTTGCTCGGGCCCTATCGGGCTCAATCAGGCCCTGTCGGGTTTCCTCGGGCCCTGTCGGGCTCCATCGAGCCCTGTCAGGCTCCGTCGGGCCCTTTCGGGTTTGCTCGAGCCCTGTCGGGCTCCGTCGGGCCCTGTCGGGTTTGCTCGGGCCCTGTCGGGCTCCGTCGGGCCCTGTCGGGTTTCCTCGGGCTCTGTTGGGCTCCGTCGGGCCCTGTCGGGTTTGCTCGGGCCATGTCGGGTTTGCTGAAGCCCTGTCAGGCTTCGTTGGACACTGTCGGGTTTGCTCGAGCCCTGTCGGGCTCTATCGGGCCCTGTCGGGTTTGCTCGGGCCTTATCGGGCTCCGTCGGGCCCTGTCAGGTTTCCTCGGGCCCTGTCGGGCTCCATCGAGCCCTGTCAGGCTTCGTCGGGCCCTTTCGGGTTTGCTCGGGCCCTGTCGGGCTCCATTAGGCCCTGTCGGGTTTCCTCGGGCCCTGTCGGGCTCCATCGAGCCCTGTCAGGCTTCGTCGGGCCCTTTTGGGTTTGCTCGGGCTCTGTCAGGCTCCGTCGGGCCCTGTCGGGTTTCCTCGGGCCCTGTCGGGCTCCATCAAGCCCTGTCAGGCTTTGTCGAACCCTGTCAGGTTTGCTTGGGCCCTGTCGGGTTTGCTCGGGCCCTGTCGGGCTCCGTCGGGCCCTGTCAGGTTCTCTCGGGCCCTGTCAGGTTTGCTCGGGCCCTGTCAGGCTCCGTCAGGCCCTATCGGGTTTGCTCGAGCCCTGTCGGGCTCCGTCAGGCCCTGTCAGGTTTGCTCGGGCCCTGTCGGGCCTTGTCTGGCCCTGTCGGGTTTGCTCGGGATCTGTCGGGTTTGCCCGCGTCCTGTCGGGCTCCGTCGGGCCCTGTCAGATTCGCTCGGGCCCTGTCGTGTTTGCTCGGGCCCTGTCAGGCTCCATCAGGCCCTGTCGGGTTTGCTCGTGCCCTGTCGGGCTTTGTCGGGCCCTGTCAGGTTTTCTCAGGCCCTGTCGGGATCCGTTGGGCCTTGTCGGGTTTGCTCGGGCCCTGTCGGGCTCCATCGAGCCCTGTCAGGCTTTGTCGGGCCCTTTCGGGTTTGCTCGGGCCTTGTCGGGCTCCGTCAGGCCCTGTCGGGTTTCCTCGGGCCCTGTCGGGCTCCATCGAGCCCTGTAAGGCTTCGTCGGGCCCTTTCGGGTTTGCTCGGGCTCTGTCAGGCTCCGTCGGGCCCTGTCGGGTTTCCTCGGGCCCTGTCGGGCTCCATCAAGCCCTGTCAGGCTTTGTCGAACCCTGTCGGGTTTGCTTGGGCCCTGTCGGGTTTGCTTGGGCCCTGTCGGGCTCTGTCGGGCCCTGTCTGGTTTCCTCGGGCCCTGTCGGGCTCCGTCGGGCCCTGTCGGATTTGCTCGGGCCCTGTCGGGTTTGCTGAAGCCCTGTCAGGCTTCGTCGGACCCTGTCGGGTTTGCTCGGGCCCTGTCGGGCTCCGTCGAACCCTGTCGGGTTTGCTTGGGCCCTGTCAGGCTCCGTCGCGCCCTGTCGGGTTTGCTCGGGCCCTGTCGGGCTCCATCGGACTCTATCAGGCTTTGGCGGGTCCTGTCGGGTTTGCTCAGGCCCTGTCGCGCCTTGTCAGCCCCTGTCGGGTTTGCTCGCGCCCTGTCGGGCTGCGTCGGGCCCTGTCAGGTTCTCTCGGGCCCTGTCAGGTTTGCTCGGGCCCTGTCAGGCTCCGTCAGGCCCTATCGGGTTTGCTCGAGCCCTGTCGGGCTCCGTCAGGCCCTGTCAGGTTTGCTCGGGCCCTGTCGGGCCTTGTCTGGCCCTGTCGGGTTTGCTCGGGACCTGTCGGGTTTGCCCGCGTCCTGTCGGGCTCCTTCGGGCCCTGTCAGATTCGCTCGGGCCCTGTCGGGTTTGCTCGGGCCCTGTCAGGCTCCATCAGGCCCTGTCGGGTTTGCTCGGGCCCTGTCGGACTCCACTGAGCCCTGTCAGGCTCCGTCGGGCTCTTTCGGGTTTGCTCGGGCCCTGCCGGGCTCCGTCAGGCCCTGTCAGGCTTTGTCAGGACGTGTCAGGTTTGCTCGGGCCCTGTCGGGCCTTGTCGGGCCCTGTCGGGTTTGCTCGGGCTCTGTCGGGCTCCAGCGTGCCCTGTCGGGTTTGCCCGGGCCCTGTCAGGCTCCGTCAGGCCCTGTCGGGTTTGCTCGGGCCCTATCGGGCTCAATCAGGCCCTGTCGGGTTTCCTCGGGCCCTGTCGGGCTCCATCGAGCCCTGTCAGGCTCCGTCGGGCCCTTTCGGGTTTGCTCGAGCCCTGTCGGGCTCCGTCGGGCCCTGTCGGGTTTGCTCGGGCCCTGTCGGGCTCCGTCGGGCCCTGTCGGGTTTCCTCGGGCTCTGTTAGGCTCCGTCGGGCCCTGTCGGGTTTGCTCGGGCCATGTCGGGTTTGCTGAAGCCCTGTCAGGCTTCGTTGGACACTGTCGGGTTTGCTCGAGCCCTGTCGGGCTCTATCGGGCCCTGTCGGGTTTCCTCGGGCCTTATCGGGCTCCGTCGGGCCCTGTCAGGTTTCCTCGGGCCCTGTCGGGCTCCATCGAGCCCTGTCAGGCTTCGTCGGGCCCTTTCGGGTTTGCTCGGGCCCTGTCGGGCTCCGTCAGGCCCTGTCGGGTTTCCTCGGGCCCTGTCGGGCTCCATCGAGCCCTGTCAGGCTTCGTCGGGCCCTTTCGGGTTTGCTCGGGCTCTGTCAGGCTCCGTCGGGCCCTGTCGGGTTTCCTCGGGCCCTGTCGGGCTCCATCAAGCCCTGTCAGGCTTTGTCGAACCCTGTCGGGTTTGCTTGGGCCCTGTCGGGTTTGCTCGGGCCCTGTCGGGCTCTGTCGGGCCCTGTCTGGTTTCCTCGGGCCCTGTCGGGCTCCGTCGGGCCCTGTCGGATTTGCTCGGGCCCTGTCGGGTTTGCTGAAGCCCTGTCAGGCTTCGTCGGACCCTGTCGGGTTTGCTCGGGCCCTGTCGGGCTCCGTCGAACCCTGTCGGGTTTGCTTGGGCCCTGTCAGGCTCCGTCGCGCCCTGTCGGGTTTGCTCGGGCCCTGTCGGGCTCCATCGGACTCTATCAGGCTTTGGCGGGTCCTGTCGGGTTTGCTCAGGCCCTGTCGCGCCTTGTCAGCCCCTGTCGGGTTTGCTCGCGCCCTGTCGGGCTGCGTCGGGCCCTGTCAGGTTCTCTCGGGCCCTGTCAGGTTTGCTCGGGCCCTGTCAGGCTCCGTCAGGCCCTATCGGGTTTGCTCGAGCCCTGTCGGGCTCCGTCAGGCCCTGTCAGGTTTGCTCGGGCCCTGTCGGGCCTTGTCTGGCCCTGTCGGGTTTGCTCGGGACCTGTCGGGTTTGCCCGCGTCCTGTCGGGCTCCTTCGGGCCCTGTCAGATTCGCTCGGGCCCTGTCGGGTTTGCTCGGGCCCTGTCAGGCTCCATCAGGCCCTGTCGGGTTTGCTCGGGCCCTGTCGGACTCCACTGAGCCCTGTCAGGCTCCGTCGGGCTCTTTCGGGTTTGCTCGGGCCCTGCCGGGCTCCGTCAGGCCCTGTCAGGCTTTGTCAGGACGTGTCAGGTTTGCTCGGGCCCTGTCGGGCCTTGTCGGGCCCTGTCGGGTTTGCTCGGGCTCTGTCGGGCTCCAGCGTGCCCTGTCGGGTTTGCCCGGGCCCTGTCAGGCTCCGTCAGGCCCTGTCGGGTTTGCTCGGGCCCTATCGGGCTCAATCAGGCCCTGTCGGGTTTCCTCGGGCCCTGTCGGGCTCCATCGAGCCCTGTCAGGCTCCGTCGGGCCCTTTCGGGTTTGCTCGAGCCCTGTCGGGCTCCGTCGGGCCCTGTCGGGTTTGCTCGGGCCCTGTCGGGCTCCGTCGGGCCCTGTCGGGTTTCCTCGGGCTCTGTTAGGCTCCGTCGGGCCCTGTCGGGTTTGCTCGGGCCATGTCGGGTTTGCTGAAGCCCTGTCAGGCTTCGTTGGACACTGTCGGGTTTGCTCGAGCCCTGTCGGGCTCTATCGGGCCCTGTCGGGTTTCCTCGGGCCTTATCGGGCTCCGTCGGGCCCTGTCAGGTTTCCTCGGGCCCTGTCGGGCTCCATCGAGCCCTGTCAGGCTTCGTCGGGCCCTTTCGGGTTTGCTCGGGCCCTGTCGGGCTCCGTCGAACCCTGTCGAGTTTGCTCGGGCCCTGTCAGGCTCCGTCGCGCCCTGTCGGGTTTCCTCGGGCCCTGTCGGGCTCCATCGAGCCCTGTCAGGTTTGCTCGGGCCCTGTCGGGTTTGCTCGGGCCCTGTCGGGCTCCATCGGACTCTATCAGGCTTTGGCGGGTCTTGTCGGGTTTGCTCAGGCCCTGTCGGGCCTTGTCAGCTCCTGTCGGGTTTGCTCGCGCCCTGTCGGGCTCCGTCGGGCCCTGTCAGGTTCTCTCGGGCCCTGTCAGGTTTGCTCGGGCCCTGTCAGGCTCCGTCAGGCCCTATCGGGTTTGCTCGAGCCCTGTCGGGCTCCGTCAGGCCCTGTCAGGTTTGCTCGGGCCCTGTCGGGCCTTGTCTGGCCCTGTCGGGTTTGCTCGGGATCTGTCGGGTTTGCCCGCGTCCTGTCGGGCTCCGTCGGGCCGTGTCAGATTCGCTCGGGCCCTGTCGGGTTTGCTCGGGCCCTGTCAGGCTCCGTCAGGCCCTGTCGGGTTTGCTCGTGCCCTGTCGGGCTTTGTCGGGCCCTGTCAGGTTTTCTCAGGCCCTGTCGGGATCCGTTGGGCCTTGTCGGGTTTGCTCGGGCCCTGTCGGGCTCCTTCGTGCCCTGTCAGGTTTGCTCGGGCCCTGTCGGGTTTGCTCGGGCCCTGTCAGGCTCCGTCGGGCCCTGTCGGGTTTCCTCGGGCCCTGTCGGGCTCCATCGAGCCCTGTCAGGCTTTGTCGAACCCTGTCGGGTTTGCTCGGGCCCTGTCGGGTTTGCTCGGGTCTTGTCGGGCTCTGTCGGGCCCTGTCGGGTTTGCTCGGGCCCTGTCAGGCTCCGTCGGGCCCTGTCGGATTCCCTCGGGCCCTCTCGGGTTCCGTCGGGCCCTCTCGGGTTCCGTCGGGCCCTGTCGGGTTTCCTCGGGCCCTGTCGGACTCTATCGAGCCCTGTCAGGCTCCGTCGGGCTCTTTCAAGTTTGCTCAGGCCCTGTCAGGCTCCGTCGGGCCCTGTCAGGCTTTGTCAGGTCCTGTCAGGTTTGCTCGGGCCCTGTCGGGCCTTGTCGGGCCCTGTCGGGTTTGCTTGGGCTCTGTCGGGCTCCAGCGTGCCCTGTCGAGTTTGCCCGGGCCCTGTCAGGCTCCATCAGGCCCTGTCGGGTTTGCTCAGGCCATATCGGGCTCCGTCGGGCCCTTTCGGGTTTGCTCGGGCCCTGTCGGGCTCTGTCGGGCCCTGTCGGATTTGCTCAGGCCCTGTCGGGCTCCTTCGGGCCCTGTCAGGTTTCCTCTGGCCCTGTCAGGCTCTGTTGGGCCCTGTCGGTTTGCTCGGGCCCTGTCGGGTTTTCTGAAGGCCTGTCAGGCTTCGTCGGACCCTGTCAAGTGTGCTCGGGCCCTGTCGGGCTCCGTCGAGCCCTGTCAGGTTTTCTCGGGCCTTGTCAGGCTCCGTCGGGCCCTGTCGGGTTTGCTCGGGCCCTGTCGGGTTTGTTCAGGCCCTGTCGGGTTCCGTCGGGCCCTGTCGGGTTTCCTCGGGCCCTGTCGGACTCCACTGAGCCCTGTCAGGCTTTGTCGGGCTCTTTCGGTTTTGCTCGGGCCCTGCCGGGCTCCGTCGGGCCCTGTCAGGCTTTGTCAGGACGTGTCAGGTTTGCTCGGGCCCTGTCGGGCCTTGTCGGGCCCTGTCGGGTTTGCTCGGGCTCTGTCGGGCTCCAGCGTGCCCTGTCGGGTTTGCCCGGCCCCTGTCAGGCTCCGTCAGGCCCTGTCGGGTTTCCTCGGGCCCTGTCTGGCTCCATCGAGCCCTGTCAGGCTCTGTCGGGCCCTTTCGGGTTTGCTCGGGCCCTGTCGGGCTCCGTCGGGCCCTGTCGGGTTTGATCGGGCCCTGTAGGGCTCCGTCGGGCCCTGTCTGGTTTCCTCGGGCTCTGTTGGGCTTCGTCAAGCCCTGTCAGGTTTGCTCGGGCCATGTCGGGTTTGCTGAAGCCCTGTCAGGCTTCGTCGGACCCTGTCGGGTTTGCTCGAGCCCTGTCGGGCTCCATCGGGCCCTGTCGGGTTTGCTCGGGCCCTATCGGGCTCCGTCGGGCCCTGTCGGGTTTCCTCGGGCCCTGTCGGGCTCCATCGAGCCCTGTCAGGTTTGCTCGGGCCCTGTCGGGTTTGCTCGGGCCCTGTCGGGCTCCATCGAACCCTATCAGGCTTTGGCGGGTCCTGTCGGGTTTGCTCAGGCCCTGTCGGGCATTGTCAGCCCCTGTCAGGTTTGCTCGCGCCCTGTCGGGCTCCGTCGGGCCCTGTCAGATTCGCTCGGGCCCTGTCGGGTTTGCTCGGGCCCTGTCAGGCTCTGTCAGGCCCTGTCGGGTTTGCTCGTGCCCTGTCGGGCTCCGTCGGGCCCTGTCAGGTTTTCTTAGGCCCTGTCGGGATCCGTTGGGCCTTGTCGGGTTTGCTCGGGCCCTGTCGGGCTCCTTCGTGCCCTGTCAGGTTTGCTCGGGCCCTGTTGGGTTTGCTCGGGCCCTGTCAGGCTCCGTCAGGCCCTGTCGGGTTTCCTCGGGCCCTGTCGGGCTTTATCGAGCCCTGTCAGGCTTTGTCGAACCCTGTCGGGTTTGCTCGGGCCCTGTCGGGTTTGCTCGGGTCCTGTCGGGCTCTGTCGGTCCCTGTCGGGTTTGCTCGGGCCCTGTCAGACTCCGTCGGGCCCTGTCGGATTCCCTCGGGCCCTCTCGGGTTCCGTCGAGCCCTCTCGGGTTCCGTCGGGCCCTGTCGGGTTTCCTCGGGCCCTGTCGGACTCTATCGAGCCCTGTCAGGCTCCGTCGGGCTCTTTCAAGTTTGCTCAGGCCCTGTCAGGCTCCGTCGGGCCCTGTCAGGCTTTGTCAGGTCCTGTCAGGTTTGCTCGGGCCCTGTCGGGTTTGCTGAAGCCCTGTCAGGCTTCGTTGGACACTGTCGGGTTTGCTCGAGCCCTGTCGGGCTCTATCGGGCCCTGTCGGGTTTGCTCGGGCCTTATCGGGCTCCGTCGGGCCCTGTCGGGTTTCCTCGGGCCCTGTCGGGCTCCATCGAGCCCTGTCAGGCTTTGTCGAACCCTGTCAGGTTTGCTTGGGCCCTGTCGGGTTTGCTCGGGCCCTATCGGGCTCCATCGAGCCCTGTCAGGCTTCGTCGGGCCCTTTCGGGTTTGCTCGGGCTCTGTCAGGCTCCGTCGGGCCCTGTCGGGTTTCCTCGGGCCCTGTCGGGCTCCATCAAGCCCTGTCAGGCTTTGTCGAACCCTGTCAGGTTTGCTTGGGCCCTGTCGGGTTTGCTCGGGCCCTGTCGGGCTCTGTCGGGCCCTGTCTGGTTTCCTCGGGCATTGTCGGGCTCCGTCGGGCACTGTCGGATTTGCTCGGGCCCTGTCGGGTTTGCTGAAGCCCTGTCAGGCTTCGTCGGACCCTGTCGGGTTTGCTCGGGCCCTGTCGGGCTCCGTCGAACCCTGTCGGGTTTGCTCGGGCCCTGTCAGGCTCCGTCGCGCCCTGTCGGGTTTCCTCGGGCCCTGTCGGGCTCCATCGAGCCCTGTCAGGTTTGCTCGGGCCCTGTCGGGTTTGCTCGGGCCCTGTCGGGCTCCATCGGACTCTATCAGGATTTGGCGGGTCTTGTCGGGTTTGCTCAGGCCCTGTCGGGCCTTGTCAGCTCCTGTCGGGTTTGCTCGCGCCCTGTCGGGCTCCGTCGGGCCCTGTCAGGTTCTCTCGGGCCCTGTCAGGTTTGCTCGGGCCCTGTCAGGCTCCGTCAGGCCCTATCGGGTTTGCTCAAGCCCTGTCGGGCTCCGTCAGGCCCTGTCAGGTTTGCTCGGGCCCTGTCGGGCCTTGTCTGGCCCTGTCGGGTTTGCTCGGGACCTGTCGGGTTTGCCCGCGTCCTGTCGGGCTCCGTCGGGCCCTGTCAGATTCGCTCGGGCCCTGTCGGGTTTGCTCGGGCCCTGTCAGGCTCTGTCAGGCCCTGTCGGGTTTGCTCGTGCCCTGTCGGGCTCCGTCGGGCCCTGTCAGGTTTTCTCAGGCCCTGTCGGGATCCGTTGGGCCTTGTCGGGTTTGCTCGGGCCCTGTCGGGCTCCTTCGTGCCCTGTCAGGTTTGCTCGGGCCCTGTCGGGTTTGCTCGGGCCCTGTCAGGCTCCGTCGGGCCCTGTCGGGTTTCCTCGGGCCCTGTCGGGCTCCATCGAGCCCTGTCAGGCTTTGTCGAACCCTGTCGGGTTTGCTCGGGCCCTGTCGGGTTTGCTCGGGTCCTGTCGGGCTCTGTCGGGCCCTGTCGGGTTTGCTCGGGCCCTGTCAGGCTCCGTCGGGCCCTGTCGGATTCCCTCGGGCCCTCTCGGGTTTTGTCGGGCCCTCTCGGGTTCCGTCGGGCCCTGTCGGGTTTCCTCGGGCCCTGTCGGACTCTATCGAGCCCTGTCAGGCTCCGTCGGGCTCTTTCAAGTTTGCTCAGGCCCTGTCAGGCTCCGTCGGGCCCTGTCAGGCTTTGTCAGGTCCTGTCAGGTTTGCTCGGGCCCTGTCGGGCCTTGTCGGGCCCTGTCGGGTTTGCTTGGGCTCTGTCGGGCTCCAGCGTGCCCTGTCGAGTTTGCCCGGGCCCTGTCAGGCTCCATCAGGCCCTGTCGGGTTTGCTCGGGCCCTATCGGGCTCCGTCGGGCCCTTTCGGGTTTGCTCGGGCCCTGTCGGGCTCCGTCGGGCCCTGTCGGATTTGCTCAGGCCCTGTCGGGCTCCTTCGGGCCCTGTCGGGTTTCCTCTGGCCCTGTCAGGCTCTGTTGGGCCCTGTCGGCTTGCTCGGGCCCTGTCGGGTTTTCTGAAGGCCTGTCAGGCTTCGTCGGACCCTCTCAAGTGTGCTCGGGCCCTGTCGGGCTCCGTCGAGCCCTGTCAGGTTTTCTCGGGCCTTGTCAGGCTCCGTCGGGCCCTGTCGGGTTTGCTCGGCCCTGTCGGGTTTGTTCAGGCCCTGTCGGGTTCCGTCGGGCCCTGTCGGGTTTCCTCGGGCCCTGTCGGACTCCACTGAGCCCTGTCAGGCTTTGTCGGGCTCTTTCGGTTTTGCTCGGGCCCTGCCGGGCTCCGTCGGGCCCTGTCAGGCTTTGTCAGGACGTGTCAGGTTTGCTCGGGCCCTGTCGGGCCTTGTCGGGCCCTGTCGGGTTTGCTCGGGCTCTGTCGGGCTCCAGCGTGCCCTGTCGGGTTTGCCCGGCCCCTGTCAGGCTCCGTCAGGCCCTGTCGGGTTTGCTCGGGCCATGTCGGGTTTGCTTAAGCCCTGTCAGGCTTCGTTGGACACTGTCGGGTTTGCTCGAGACCTGTCGGGCTCCATCGGGCCCTGTCGGGTTTGCTCGGGCCTTATCGGGCTCCGTCGGGCCCTGTCGGGTTTCCTCGGGCCCTGTCGGGCTCCATCGAGCCCTGTCAGGCTTCGTCGGGCCCTTTCGAGTTTGCTCGGGCCCTGTCGGGCTCCATCGAGCCCTGTCAGGCTTTGTCGGGCCCTTTCGGGTTTGCTCGGGCCTTGTCGGGCTCCGTCAGGCCCTGTCGGGTTTCCTCGGGCCCTGTCGGGCTCCATCGAGCCCTGTCAGGCTTCGTCGGGCCCTTTCGGGTTTGCTCGGGCTCTGTCAGGCTCCGTCGGGCCCTGTCGGGTTTCCTCGGGCCCTGTCGGGCTCCATCAAGCCCTGTCAGGCTTTGTCGAACCCTGTCGGGTTTGCTTGGGCCCTTTCGGGTTTGCTCGGGCCCTGTCGGGCTCTGTCGGGCCCTGTCTGGTTTCCTCGGGCCCTGTCGGGCTCCGTCGGGCCCTGTCGGATTTGCTCGGGCCCTGTCGGGTTTGCTGAAGCCCTGTCAGGCTTCGTCGGACCCTGTCGGGTTTGCTCGGGCCCTGTCGGGCTCCGTCGAACCCTGTCGGGTTTGCTCGGGCCCTGTCAGGCTCCGTCGCGCCCTGTCGGGTTTGCTCGGGCCCTGTCGGGCTCCATCGGACTCTATCAGGCTTTGGCGGGTCCTGTCGGGTTTGCTCAGGCCCTGTCGGGCCTTGTCAGCCCCTGTCGGGTTTGCTCGCGCCCTGTCGGGCTGCGTCGGGCCCTGTCAGGTTCTCTCGGGCCCTGTCAGGTTTGCTCGGGCCCTGTCAGGCTCCGTCAGGCCCTATCGGGTTTGCTCGAGCCCTGTCGGGCTCCGTCAGGCCCTGTCAGGTTTGCTCGGGCCCTGTCGGGCCTTGTCTGGCCCTGTCGGGTTTGCTCGGGACCTGTCGGGTTTGCCCGCGTCCTGTCGGGCTCCGTCGGGCCCTGTCAGATTCGCTCGGGCCCTGTCGGGTTTGCTCGGGCCTTATCGGGCTCTGTCGGGCCCTGTCGGGTTTCCTCGGGCCCTGTCGGGCTCCATCGAGCCCTGTCAGGCTTCGTCGGGCCCTTTCGAGTTTGCTCGGGCCCTGTCGGGCTCCATCAAGCCCTGTCAGGCTTTGTCGGGCCCTTTCGGGTTTGCTCGGGCCTTGTCGGGCTCCGTCAGGCCCTGTCGGGTTTCCTCGGGCCCTGTCGGGCTCCATCGAGCCCTGTCAGGCTTCGTCGGGCCCTTTCGGGTTTGCTCGGGCTCTGTCAGGCTCCGTCGGGCCCTGTCGGGTTTCCTCGGGCCCTGTCGGGCTCCATCAAGCCCTGTCAGGCTTTGTCGAACCCTGTCGGGTTTGCTTGGGCCCTTTCGGGTTTGCTCGGGCCCTGTCGGGCTCTGTCGGGCCCTGTCTGGTTTCCTCGGGCCCTGTCGGGCTCCGTCGGGCCCTGTCGGATTTGCTCGGGCCCTGTCGGGTTTGCTGAAGCCCTGTCAGGCTTCGTCGGACCCTGTCGGGTTTGCTCGGGCCCTGTCGGGCTCCGTCGAACCCTGTCGGGTTTGCTCGGGCCCTGTCAGGCTCCGTCGCGCCCTGTCGGGTTTGCTCGGGCCCTGTCGGGCTCCATCGGACTCTATCAGGCTTTGGCGGGTCCTGTCGGGTTTGCTCAGGCCCTGTCGGGCCTTGTCAGCCCCTGTCGGGTTTGCTCGCGCCCTGTCGGGCTGCGTCGGGCCCTGTCAGGTTCTCTCGGGCCCTGTCGGGTTTGCTCGGGCCCTGTCAGGCTCCGTCAGGCCCTATCGGGTTTGCTCGAGCCCTGTCGGGCTCCGTCAGGCCCTGTCAGGTTTGCTCGGGCCCTGTCGGGCCTTGTCTGGCCCTGTCGGGTTTGCTCGGGACCTGTCGGGTTTGCCCGCGTCCTGTCGGGCTCCGTCGGGCCCTGTCAGATTCGCTCGGGCCCTGTCGGGTTTGCTCGGGCCCTGTCAGGCTCCATCAGGCCCTGTCGGGTTTGCTCGGGCCCTGTCGGACTCCACTGAGCCCTGTCAGGCTCCGTCGGGCTCTTTCGGGTTTGCTCGGGCCCTGCCGGGCTCCGTCAGGCCCTGTCAGGCTTTGTCAGGACGTGTCAGGTTTGCTCAGGCCCTGTCGGGCCTTGTCGGGCCCTGTCGGGTTTGCTCGGGCTCTGTCGGGCTCCAGCGTGCCCTGTCGGGTTTGCCCGGGCCCTGTCAGGCTCCGTCAGGCCCTGTTGGGTTTGCTCGGGCCCTATCGGGCTCAATCAGGCCCTGTCGGGTTTCCTCGGGCCCTGTCGGGCTCCATCGAGCCCTGTCAGGCTCCGTCGGGCCCTTTCGGGTTTGCTCGAGCCCTGTCGGGCTCCGTCGGGCCCTGTCGGGTTTGCTCGGGCCCTGTCGGGCTCCGTCGAGCCCTGTCAGGCTTCGTCGGGCCCTGTCGGGTTTGCTCGGGCCCTGTCGGGCTCCGTCAGGCCCTGTCGGGTTTCCTCGGGCCCTGTCGGGCTCCATCGAGCCCTGTCAGGCTTCGTCGGGCCCTTTCGGGTTTGCTCGGGCTCTGTCAGGCTCCGTCGGGCCCTGTCGGGTTTCCTCGGGCCCTGTCGGGCTCCATCAAGCCCTGTCAGGCTTTGTCGAACCCTGTCAGGTTTGCTTGGGCCCTGTCGGGTTTGCTCGGGCCCTGTCGGGCTCTGTCGGGCCCTGTCAGGTTTGCTCGGGCCCTGTCAGGCTCCGTCGCGCCCTGTCGGGTTTCCTCGGGCCCTGTCGGGCTCCATCGAGCCCTGTCAGGTTTGCTCGGGCCCTGTCGGGTTTGCTCGGGCCCTGTCGGGCTCCATCGGACTCTATCAGGCTTTGGCGGGTCTTGTCGGGTTTGCTCAGGCCCTGTCGGGCCTTGTCAGCTCCTGTCGGGTTTTCTCGCGCCCTGTCGGGCTCCGTCGGGCCCTGTCAGGTTCTCTCGGGCCCTGTCAGGTTTGCTCGGGCCCTGTCAGGCTCCGTCAGGCCCTATCGGGTTTGCTCGAGCCCTGTCGGGCTCCGTCAGGCCCTGTCAGGTTTGCTCGGGCCCTGTCGGGCCTTGTCTGGCCCTGTCGGGTTTGCTCGGGACCTGTCGGGTTTGCCCGCGTCCTGTCGGGCTCCGTCGGGCCCTGTCAGATTCGCTCGGGCCCTGTCGGGTTTGCTCGGGCCCTGTCAGGCTCCGTCAGGCCCTATCGGGTTTGCTCGAGCCCTGTCGGGCTCTGTCAGGCCCTGTCAGGTTTGCTCGGGCCCTGTCGGGCCTTGTCTGGCCCTGTCGGGTTTGCTCGGGACCTGTCGGGTTTGCCCGCGTCCTGTCGGGCTCCGTCGGGCCCTGTCAGATTCGCTCGGGCCCTGTCGGGTTTGCTCGGGCCCTGTCAGGCTCCATCAGGCCCTGTCGGGTTTGCTCAGGCCCTGTCGGACTCCACTGAGCCCTGTCAGGCTCCGTCGGGCTCTTTCGGGTTTGCTCGGGCCCTGCCGGGCTCCGTCAGGCCCTGTCAGGCTTTGTCAGGACGTGTCAGGTTTGCTCAGGCCCTGTCGGGCCTTGTCGGGCCCTGTCGGGTTTGCTCGGGCTCTGTCGGGCTCCAGCGTGCCCTGTCGGGTTTGCCCGGGCCCTGTCAGGCTCCGTCAGGCCCTGTCGGGTTTGCTCGGGCCCTATCGGGCTCAATCAGGCCCTGTCGGGTTTCCTCGGGCCCTGTCGGGCTCCATCGAGCCCTGTCAGGCTCCGTCGGGCCCTTTCGGGTTTGCTCGAGCCTTGTCGGGCTCCGTCGGGCCCTGTCGGGTTTGCTCGGGCCCTGTCGGGCTCCGTCGAGCCCTGTCAGGCTTCGTCGGGCCCTTTCGGGTTTGCTCGGGCCCTGTCGGACTCCACTGAGCCCTGTCAGGCTTTGTCGGGCTCTTTCGGTTTTGCTCGGGCCCTGCCGGGCTCCGTCGGGCCCTGTCAGGCTTTGTCAGGACGTGTCAGGTTTGCTCGGGCCCTGTCGGGCCTTGTCGGGCCCTGTCGGGTTTGCTCGGGCTCTGTCGGGCTCCAGCGTGCCCTGTCGGGTTTGCCCGGCCCCTGTCAGGCTCCGTCAGGCCCTGTCGGGTTTGCTCGGGCCATGTCGGGTTTGCTTAAGCCCTGTCAGGCTTCGTTGGACACTGTCGGGTTTGCTCGAGACCTGTCGGGCTCCATCGGGCCCTGTCGGGTTTGCTCGGGCCTTATCGGGCTCCGTCGGGCCCTGTCGGGTTTCCTCGGGCCCTGTCGGGCTCCATCGAGCCCTGTCAGGCTTCGTCGGGCCCTTTCGAGTTTGCTCGGGCCCTGTCGGGCTCCATCGAGCCCTGTCAGGCTTTGTCGGGCCCTTTCGGGTTTGCTCGGGCCTTGTCGGGCTTTGTCAGGCCCTGTCGGGTTTCCTCGGGCCCTGTCGGGCTCCATCGAGCCCTGTCAGGCTTCGTCGGGCCCTTTCGGGTTTGCTCGGGCTCTGTCAGGCTCCGTCGGGCCCTGTCGGGTTTCCTCGGGCCCTGTCGGGCTCCATCAAGCCCTGTCAGGCTTTGTCGAACCCTGTCGGGTTTGCTTGGGCCCTTTCGGGTTTGCTCGGGCCCTGTCGGGCTCTGTCGGGCCCTGTCTGGTTTCCTCGGGCCCTGTCGGGCTCCGTCGGGCCCTGTCGGATTTGCTCGGGCCCTGTCGGGTTTGCTGAAGCCCTGTCAGGCTTCGTCGGACCCTGTCGGGTTTGCTCGGGCCCTGTCGGGCTCCGTCGAACCCTGTCGGGTTTGCTCGGGCCCTGTCAGGCTCCGTCGCGCCCTGTCGGGTTTGCTCGGGCCCTGTCGGGCTCCATCGGACTCTATCAGGCTTTGGCGGGTCCTGTCGGGTTTGCTCAGGCCCTGTCGGGCCTTGTCAGCCCCTGTCGGGTTTGCTCGCGCCCTGTCGGGCTGCGTCGGGCCCTGTCAGGTTCTCTCGGGCCCTGTCAGGTTTGCTCGGGCCCTGTCAGGCTCCGTCAGGCCCTATCGGGTTTGCTCGAGCCCTGTCGGGCTCCGTCAGGCCCTGTCAGGTTTGCTCGGGCCCTGTCGGGCCTTGTCTGGCCCTGTCGGGTTTGCTCGGGACCTGTCGGGTTTGCCCGCGTCCTGTCGGGCTCCGTCGGGCCCTGTCAGATTCGCTCGGGCCCTGTCGGGTTTGCTCGGGCCTTATTGGGCTCTGTCGGGCCCTGTCGGGTTTCCTCGGGCCCTGTCGGGCTCCATCGAGCCCTGTCAGGCTTCGTCGGGCCCTTTCGAGTTTGCTCGGGCCCTGTCGGGCTCCATCAAGCCCTGTCAGGCTTTGTCGGGCCCTTTCGGGTTTGCTCGGGCCTTGTCGGGCTCCGTCAGGCCCTGTCGGGTTTCCTCGGGCCCTGTCGGGCTCCATCGAGCCCTGTCAGGCTTCGTCGGGCCCTTTCGGGTTTGCTCGGGCTCTGTCAGGCTCCGTCGGGCCCTGTCGGGTTTCCTCGGGCCCTGTCGGGCTCCATCAAGCCCTGTCAGGCTTTGTCGAACCCTGTCGGGTTTGCTTGGGCCCTTTCGGGTTTGCTCGGGCCCTGTCGGGCTCTGTCGGGCCCTGTCTGGTTTCCTCGGGCCCTGTCGGGCTCCGTCGGGCCCTGTCGGATTTGCTCGGGCCCTGTCGGGTTTGCTGAAGCCCTGTCAGGCTTCGTCGGACCCTGTCGGGTTTGCTCGGGCCCTGTCGGGCTCCGTCGAACCCTGTCGGGTTTGCTCGGGCCCTGTCAGGCTCCGTCGCGCCCTGTCGGGTTTGCTCGGGCCCTGTCGGGCTCCATCGGACTCTATCAGGCTTTGGCGGGTCCTGTCGGGTTTGCTCAGGCCCTGTCGGGCCTTGTCAGCCCCTGTCGGGTTTGCTCGCGCCCTGTCGGGCTGCGTCGGGCCCTGTCAGGTTCTCTCGGGCCCTGTCGGGTTTGCTCGGGCCCTGTCAGGCTCCGTCAGGCCCTATCGGGTTTGCTCGAGCCCTGTCGGGCTCCGTCAGGCCCTGTCAGGTTTGCTCGGGCCCTGTCGGGCCTTGTCTGGCCCTGTCGGGTTTGCTCGGGACCTGTCGGGTTTGCCCGCGTCCTGTCGGGCTCCGTCGGGCCCTGTCAGATTCGCTCGGGCCCTGTCGGGTTTGCTCGGGCCCTGTCAGGCTCCATCAGGCCCTGTCGGGTTTGCTCGGGCCCTGTCGGACTCCACTGAGCCCTGTCAGGCTCCGTCGGGCTCTTTCGGGTTTGCTCGGGCCCTGCCGGGCTCCGTCAGGCCCTGTCAGGCTTTGTCAGGACGTGTCAGGTTTGCTCAGGCCCTGTCGGGCCTTGTCGGGCCCTGTCGGGTTTGCTCGGGCCCTGTCGGGCTCCAGCGTGCCCTGTCGGGTTTGCCCGGGCCCTGTCAGGCTCCGTCAGGCCCTGTTGGGTTTGCTCGGGCCCTATCGGGCTCAATCAGGCCCTGTCGGGTTTCCTCGGGCCCTGTCGGGCTCCATCGAGCCCTGTCAGGCTCCGTCGGGCCCTTTCGGGTTTGCTCGAGCCCTGTCGGGCTCCGTCGGGCCCTGTCGGGTTTGCTCGGGCCCTGTCGGGCTCCGTCGAGCCCTGTCAGGCTTCGTCGGGCCCTGTCGGGTTTGCTCGGGCCCTGTCGGGCTCCGTCAGGCCCTGTCGGGTTTCCTCGGGCCCTGTCGGGCTCCATCGAGCCCTGTCAGGCTTCGTCGGGCCCTTTCGGGTTTGCTCGGGCTCTGTCAGGCTCCGTCGGGCCCTGTCGGGTTTCCTCGGGCCCTGTCGGGCTCCATCAAGCCCTGTCAGGCTTTGTCGAACCCTGTCAGGTTTGCTTGGGCCCTGTCGGGTTTGCTCGGTCCCTGTCGGGCTCTGTCGGGCCCTGTCTGGTTTCCTCGGGCCCTGTCGGGCTCCGTCGGGCCCTGTCGGATTTGCTCGGGCCCTGTCGGGTTTGCTGAAGCCCTGTCAGGCTTCGTCGGACCCTGTCGGGTTTGCTCGGGCCCTGTCGGACTCCGTCGAACCCTGTCGGGTTTGCTCGGGCCCTGTCAGGCTCCGTCGCGCCCTGTCGGGTTTCCTCGGGCCCTGTCGGGCTCCATCGAGCCCTGTCAGGTTTGCTCGGGCCCTGTCGGGTTTGCTCGGGCCCTGTCGGGCTCCATCGGACTCTATCAGGCTTTGGCGGGTCTTGTCGGGTTTGCTCAGGCCCTGTCGGGCCTTGTCAGCTCCTGTCGGGTTTTCTCGCGCCCTGTCGGGCTCCGTCGGGCCCTGTCAGGTTCTCTCGGGCCCTGTCAGGTTTGCTCGGGCCCTGTCAGGCTCCGTCAGGCCCTATCGGGTTTGCTCGAGCCCTGTCGGGCTCCGTCAGGCCCTGTCAGGTTTGCTCGGGCCCTGTCGGGCCTTGTCTGGCCCTGTCGGGTTTGCTCGGGACCTGTCGGGTTTGCCCGCGTCCTGTCGGGCTCCGTCGGGCCCTGTCAGATTCGCTCGGGCCCTGTCGGGTTTGCTCGGGCCCTGTCAGGCTCCGTCAGGCCCTATCGGGTTTGCTCGAGCCCTGTCGGGCTCCGTCAGGCCCTGTCAGGTTTGCTCGGGCCCTGTCGGGCCTTGTCTGGCCCTGTCGGGTTTGCTCGGGACCTGTCGGGTTTGCCCGCGTCCTGTCGGGCTCCGTCGGGCCCTGTCAGATTCGCTCGGGCCCTGTCGGGTTTGCTCGGGCCCTGTCAGGCTCCATCAGGCCCTGTCGGGTTTGCTCGGGCCCTGTCGGACTCCACTGAGCCCTGTCAGGCTCCGTCGGGCTCTTTCGGGTTTGCTCGGGCCCTGCCGGGCTCCGTCAGGCCCTGTCAGGCTTTGTCAGGACGTGTCAGGTTTGCTCAGGCCCTGTCGGGCCTTGTCGGGCCCTGTCGGGTTTGCTCGGGCTCTGTCGGGCTCCAGCGTGCCCTGTCGGGTTTGCCCGGGCCCTGTCAGGCTCCGTCAGGCCCTGTCGGGTTTGCTCGGGCCCTATCGGGCTCAATCAGGCCCTGTCGGGTTTCCTCGGGCCCTGTCGGGCTCCATCGAGCCCTGTCAGGCTCCGTCGGGCCCTTTCGGGTTTGCTCGAGCCTTGTCGGGCTCCGTCGGGCCCTGTCGGGTTTGCTCGGGCCCTGTCGGGCTCCGTCGAGCCCTGTCAGGCTTCGTCGGGCCCTTTCGGGTTTGCTCGGGCCCTGTCGGGCTCTGTCAGGCCCTGTCGGGTTTCCTCGGGCCCTGTCGGGCTCCATCGAGCCCTGTCAGGCTTCGTCGGGCCCTTTCGGGTTTGCTCGGGCTCTGTCAGGCTCCGTCGGGCCCTGTCGGGTTTCCTCGGGCCCTGTCGGGCTCCATCAAGCCCTGTCAGGCTTTGTCGAACCCTGTCAGGTTTGCTTGGGCCCTGTCGGGTTTGCTCGGGCCCTGTCGGGCTCTGTCGGGCCCTGTCTGGTTTCCTCGGGCCCTGTCGGGCTCCGTCGGGCCCTGTCGGATTTGCTCGGGCCCTCTCGGGTTTGCTGAAGCCCTGTCAGGCTTCGTCGGACCCTGTCGGGTTTGCTCGGGCCCTGTCGGGCTCCGTCGAACCCTGTCGGGTTTGCTCGGGCCCTGTCAGGCTCCGTCGCGCCCTGTCGGGTTTCCTCGGGCCCTGTCGGGCTCCATCGAGCCCTGTCAGGTTTGCTCGGGCCCTGTCGGGTTTGCTCGGGCCCTGTCGGGCTCCATCGGACTCTATCAGGCTTTGGCGGGTCTTGTCGGGTTTGCTCAGGCCCTGTCGGGCCTTGTCAGCTCCTGTCGGGTTTGCTCGCGCCCTGTCGGGCTCCTTCGGGCCCTGTCGGGTTTCCTCTGGCCCTGTCAGGCTCTGTTGGGCCCTGTCGGTTTGCTCGGGCCCTGTCGGGTTTTCTGAAGGCCTGTCAGGCTTCGTCGGACCCTGTCAAGTGTGCTCGGGCCCTGTCGGGCTACGTCGAGCCCTGTCAGGTTTTCTCGGGCCTTGTCAGGCTCCGTCGGGCCCTGTCGGGTTTGATCGGGCCCTGTCGGGTTTGTTCAGGCCCTGTCGGGTTCCGTCGGGCCCTGTCGGGTTTCCTCGGGCCCTGTCGGACTCCACTGAGCCCTGTCAGGCTTTGTCGGGCTCTTTCGGTTTTGCTCGGGCCCTGCCGGGCTCCGTCGGGCCCTGTCAGGCTTTGTCAGGACGTGTCAGGTTTGCTCGGGCCCTGTCGGGCCTTGTCGGGCCCTGTCGGGTTTGCTCGGGCTCTGTCGGGCTCCAGCGTGCCCTGTCGGGTTTGCCCGGCCCCTGTCAGGCTCCGTCAGGCCCTGTCGGGTTTGCTCGGGCCATGTCGGGTTTGCTTAAGCCCTGTCAGGCTTCGTTGGACACTGTCGGGTTTGCTCGAGACCTGTCGGGCTCCATCGGACTCTATCAGGCTTTGGCGGGTCTTGTCGGGTTTGCTCAGGCCCTGTCGGGCCTTGTCAGCTCCTGTCGGGTTTGCTCGCGCCCTGTCGGGCTCCGTCGGGCCCTGTCAGGTTCTCTCGGGCCCTGTCAGGTTTGCTCGGGCCTTGTCAGGCTCTGTCAGGCCCTATCGGGTTTGCTCGAGCCCTGTCGGGCTCCGTCAGGCCCTGTCAGGTTTGCTCGGGCCCTGTCGGGCCTTGTCTGGCCCTGTCGGGTTTGCTCGGGACCTGTCGGGTTTGCCCGCGTCCTGTCGGGCTCCGTCGGGCCCTGTCAGATTCGCTCGGGCCCTGTCGGGTTTGCTCGGGCCCTGTCAGGCTCTGTCAGGCCCTGTCGGGTTTGCTCGTGCCCTGTCGGGCTCCGTCGGGCCCTGTCAGGTTTTCTCAGGCCCTGTCGGGATCCGTTGGGCCTTGTCGGGTTTGCTCGGGCCCTGTCGGGCTCCTTCGTGCCCTGTCAGGTTTGCTCGGGCCCTGTCGGGTTTGCTCGGGCCCTGTCAGGCTCCGTCGGGCCCTGTCGGGTTTCCTCGGGCCCTGTCGGGCTCCATCGAGCCCTGTCAGGCTTTGTCGAACCCTGTCGGGTTTGCTCGGGCCCTGTCGGGTTTGCTCGGGTCCTGTCGGGCTCTGTCGGGCCCTGTCGGGTTTGCTCGGGCCCTGTCAGGCTCCGTCGGGCCCTGTCGGATTCCCTCGGGCCCTCTCGGGTTCCGTCGGGCCCTCTCGGGTTCCGTCGGGCCCTGTCGGGTTTCCTCGGGCCCTGTCGGACTCTATCGAGCCCTGTCAGGCTCCGTCGGGCTCTTTCAAGTTTGCTCAGGCCCTGTCAGGCTCCGTCGGGCCCTGTCAGGCTTTGTCAGGTCCTGTCAGGTTTGCTCGGGCCCTGTCGGGCCTTGTCGGGCCCTGTCGGGTTTGCTTGGGCTCTGTCGGACTCCAGCGTGCCCTGTCGAGTTTGCCCGGGCCCTGTCAGGCTCCATCAGGCCCTGTCGGGTTTGCTCGGGCCCTATCGGGCTCCGTCGGGCCCTTTCGGGTTTGCTCGGGCCCTGTCGGGCTCCGTCGGGCCCTGTCGGATTTGCTCAGGCCCTGTCGGGCTCCTTCGGGCCCTGTCGGGTTTCCTCAGGCCCTGTCAGGCTCTGTTGGGCCCTGTCGGCTTGTTCGGGCCCTGTCGGGTTTTCTGAAGGCCTGTCAGGCTTCGTCGGACCCTGTCAAGTGTGCTCGGGCCCTGTCGGGCTACGTCGAGCCCTGTCAGGTTTTCTCGGGCCTTGTCAGGCTCCGTCGGGCCCTGTCGGGTTTGCTCGGGCCCTGTCGGGTTTGTTCAGGCCCTGTCGGGTTCCGTCGGGCCCTGTCGGGTTTCCTCGGGCCCTGTCGGACTCCACTGAGCCCTGTCAGGCTTTGTCGGGCTCTTTCGGTTTTGCTCGGGCCCTGCCGGGCTCCGTCGGGCCCTGTCAGGCTTTGTCAGGACGTGTCAGGTTTGCTCGGGCCCTGTCGGGCCTTGTCGGGCCCTGTCGGGTTTGCTCGGGCTCTGTCGGACTCCAGCGTGCCCTGTCGGGTTTGCCCGGCCCCTGTCAGGCTCCGTCAGGCCCTGTCGGGTTTGCTCGGGCCATGTCGGGTTTGCTTAAGCCCTGTCAGGCTTCGTTGGACACTGTCGGGTTTGCTCGAGACCTGTCGGGCTCCATCGGGCCCTGTCGGGTTTGCTCGGGCCTTATCGGGCTCCGTCGGGCCCTGTCGGGTTTCCTCGGGCCCTGTCGGGCTCCATCGAGCCCTGTCAGGCTTCGTCGGGCCCTTTCGGGTTTGCTCGGGCCCTGTCGGGCTCCATCGAGCCCTGTCAGGCTTTGTCGGGCCCTTTCGGGTTTGCTCGGGCCTTGTCGGGCTCCGTCAGGCCCTGTCGGGTTTCCTCGGGCCCTGTCGGGCTCCATCGAGCCCTGTAAGGCTTCGTCGGGCCCTTTCGGGTTTGCTCGGGCTCTGTCAGGCTCCGTCTGGCCCTGTCGGGTTTCCTCGGGCCCTGTCGGGCTCCATCAAGCCCTGTCAGGCTTTGTCGAACCCTGATGGGTTTGCTTGGGCCCTGTCGGGTTTGCTCGGGCCCTGTCGGGCTCTGTCGGGCCCTGTCTGGTTTCCTCGGGCCCTGTCGGGCTCCGTCGGGCCCTGTCGGATTTGCTCGGGCCCTGTCGGGTTTGCTGAAGCCCTGTCAGGCTTCGTCGGACCCTGTCGGGTTTGCTCGGGCCCTGTCGGGCTCCGTCGAACCCTGTCGGGTTTGCTCGGGCCCTGTCAGGCTCCGTCGCGCCCTGTCGGGTTTGCTCGGGCCCTGTCGGGCTCCATCGGACTCTATCAGGCTTTGGCGGGTCCTGTCGGGTTTGCTCAGGCCCTGTCGGGCCTTGTCAGCCCCTGTCGGGTTTGCTCGCGCCCTGTCGGGCTGCGTCGGGCCCTGTCAGGTTCTCTCGGGCCCTGTCAGGTTTGCTCGGGCCCTGTCAGGCTCCGTCAGGCCCTATCGGGTTTGCTCGAGCCCTGTCGGGCTCCGTCAGGCCCTGTCAGGTTTGCTCGGGCCCTGTCGGGCCTTGTCTGGCCCTGTCGGGTTTGCTCGGGACCTGTCGGGTTTGCCCGCGTCCTGTCGGGCTCCGTCGGGCCCTGTCAGATTTGCTCGGGCCCTGTCGGGTTTGCTCGGGCCCTGTCAGGCTCCATCAGGCCCTGTCGGGTTTGCTCGGGCCCTGTCGGACTCCACTGAGCCCTGTCAGGCTCCGTCGGGCTCTTTCGGGTTTGCTCGGGCCCTGCCGGGCTCCGTCAGGCCCTGTCAGGCTTTGTCAGGACGTGTCAGGTTTGCTCGGGCCCTGTCGGGCCTTGTTGGGCCCTGTCGGGTTTGCTCGGGCTCTGTCGGGCTCCAGCGTGCCCTGTCGGGTTTGCCCGGGCCCTGTCAGGCTCCGTCAGGCCCTGTCGGGTTTGCTCGGGCCCTATCGGGCTCAATCAGGCCCTGTCGGGTTTCCTCGGGCCCTGTCGGGGTCCATCGAGCCCTGTCAGGCTCCGTCGGGCCCTTTCGGGTTTGCTCGAGCCCTGTCGGGCTCCGTCGGGCCCTGTCGGGTTTGCTCGGGCCCTATCGGGCTCCGTCGAACCCTGTCGAGTTTGCTCGGGCCCTGTCAGGCTCCGTCGCGCCCTGTCGGGTTTCCTCGGGCCCTGTCGGGCTCCATCGAGCCCTGTCAGGTTTGCTCGGGCCCTGTCGGGTTTGCTCGGGCCCTGTCGGGCTCCATCGGACTCTATCAGGCTTTGGCGGGTCTTGTCGGGTTTGCTCAGGCCCTGTCGGGCCTTGTCAGCTCCTGTCGGGTTTGCTCGCGCCCTGTCGGGCTCCGTCGGGCCCTGTCAGGTTCTCTCGGGCCCTGTCAGGTTTGCTCGGGCCCTGTCAGGCTCCGTCAGGCCCTATCGGGTTTGCTCGAGCCCTGTCGGGCTCCGTCAGGCCCTGTCAGGTTTGCTCGGGCCCTGTCGGGCCTTGTCTGGCCCTGTCGGGTTTGCTCGGGATCTGTCGGGTTTGCCGCGTCCTGTCGGGCTCCGTCGGGCCCTGTCAGATTCGCTCGGGCCCTGTCGGGTTTGCTCGGGCCCTGTCAGGCTCCGTCAGGCCCTGTCGGGTTTGCTCGTGCCCTGTCGGGCTTTGTCGGGCCCTGTCAGGTTTTCTCAGGCCCTGTCGGGATCCGTTGGGCCTTGTCGGGTTTGCTCGGGCCCTGTCGGGCTCCTTCGTGCCCTGTCAGGTTTGCTCGGGCCCTGTCGGGTTTGCTCGGGCCCTGTCAGGCTCCGTCGGGCCCTGTCGGGTTTCCTCGGGCCCTGTCGGGCTCCATCGAGCCCTGTCAGGCTTTGTCGAACCCTGTCGGGTTTGCTCGGGCCCTGTCGGGTTTGCTCGGGTCTTGTCGGGCTCTGTCGGGCCCTGTCGGGTTTGCTCGGGCCCTGTCAGGCTCCGTCGGGCCCTGTCGGATTCCCTCGGGCCCTCTCGGGTTCCGTCGGGCCCTCTCGGGTTCCGTCGGGCCCTGTCGGGTTTCCTCGGGCCCTGTCAGACTCTATCGAGCCCTGTCAGGCTCCGTCGGGCTCTTTCAAGTTTGCTCAGGCCCTGTCAGGCTCCGTCGGGCCCTGTCAGGCTTTGTCAGGTCCTGTCAGGTTTGCTCGGGCCCTGTCGGGCCTTGTCGGGCCCTGTCGGGTTTGCTTGGGCTCTGTCGGGCTCCAGCGTGCCCTGTCGAGTTTGCCCGGGCCCTGTCAGGCTCCATCAGGCCCTGTCGGGTTTCCTCGGGCCATATCGGGCTCCGTCGGGCCCTTTCGGGTTTGCTCGGGCCCTGTCGGGCTCCGTCGGGCCCTGTCGGATTTGCTCAGGCCCTGTCGGGCTCCTTCGGGCCCTGTCAGGTTTCCTCTGGCCCTGTCAGGCTCTGTTGGGCCCTGTCGGTTTGCTCGGGCCCTGTCGGGTTTTCTGAAGGCCTGTCAGGCTTCGTCGGACCCTGTCAAGTGTGCTCGGGCCCTGTCGGGCTCCGTCGAGCCCTGTCAGGTTTTCTCGGGCCTTGTCAGGCTCCGTCGGGCCCTGTCGGGTTTGCTCGGGCCCTGTCGGGTTTGTTCAGGCCCTGTCGGGTTCCATCGGGCCCTGTCGGGTTTCCTCGGGCCCTGTCGGACTCCACTGAGCCCTGTCAGGCTTTGTCGGGCTCTTTCGGTTTTGCTCGGGCCCTGCCGGGCTCCGTCGGGCCCTGTCAGGCTTTGTCAGGACGTGTCAGGTTTGCTCGGGCCCTGTCGGGCCTTGTCGGGCCCTGTCGGGTTTGCTCGGGCTCTGTCGGGCTCCAGCGTGCCCTGTCGGGTTTGCCCGGCCCCTGTCAGGCTCCGTCAGGCCCTGTCGGGTTTGCTCGGGCCCTATCGGGCTCAATCAGGCCCTGTCGGGTTTCCTCGGGCCCTGTCTGGCTCCATCGAGCCCTGTCAGGCTCTGTCGGGCCCTTTCGGGTTTGCTCGGGCCCTGTCGGGCTCCGTCGGGCCCTGTCGGGTTTGATCGGGCCCTGTAGGGCTCCGTCGGGCCCTGTCTGGTTTCCTCGGGCTCTGTTGGGCTTCGTCAAGCCCTGTCAGGTTTGCTCGGGCCATGTCGGGTTTGCTGAAGCCCTGTCAGGCTTCGTCGGACCCTGTCGGGTTTGCTCGAGCCCTGTCGGGCTCCATCGGGCCCTGTCGGGTTTGCTCGGGCCCTATCGGGCTCCGTCGGGCCCTGTCGGGTTTCCTCGGGCCCTGTCGGGCTCCATCGAGCCCTGTCAGGCTTCGTCGGGCCCTTTCGGGTTTGCTCGGGCCCTGTTGCGCTCCGTCAGGCCCTGTCGGGTTTCCTCGGGCCCTGTCGGGCTCCATCGAGCCCTGTCAGGTTTGCTCGGGCCCTGTCGGGTTTGCTCGGGCCCTGTCGGGCTCCATCGGACCCTATCAGGCTTTGGCGGGTCCTGTCGGGTTTGCTCAGGCCCTGTCGGGCATTGTCAGCCCCTGTCAGGTTTGCTCGCGCCCTGTCGGGCTCCGTCGGGCCCTGTCAGATTCGCTCGGGCCCTGTCGGGTTTGCTCGGGCCCTGTCAGGCTCTGTCAGGCCCTGTCGGGTTTGCTCGTGCCCTGTCGGGCTCCGTCGGGCCCTGTCAGGTTTTCTTAGGCCCTGTCGGGATCCGTTGGGCCTTGTCGGGTTTGCTCGGGCCCTGTCGGGCTCCTTCGTGCCCTGTCAGGTTTGCTCGGGCCCTGTCGGGTTTGCTCGGGCCCTGTCAGGCTCCGTCGAACCCTGTCGGGTTTGCTCGGGCCCTGTCAGGCTCCGTCGCGCCCTGTCGGGTTTCCTCGGGCCCTGTCAGGCTCCATCGAGCCCTGTCAGGTTTGCTCGGGCCCTGTCGGGTTTGCTCGGGCCCTGTCGGGCTCCATCGGACTCTATCAGGCTTTGGCGGGTCCTGTCGGGTTTGCTCAGGCCCTGTCGGGCCTTGTCAGCCCCTGTCGGGTTTGCTCGCGCCCTGTCGGGCTCCGTCGGGCCCTGTCAGGTTCTCTCGGGCCCAGTCAGGTTTGCTCGGGCCCTGTCAGGCTCCGTCAGGCCCTATCGGGTTTGCTCGAGCCCTGTCGGGCTCCGTCAGGCCCTGTCAAATTTGCTCGGGCCCTGTCGGGCCTTGTCAGGCCCTGTCGGGTTTGCTCGGGACCTGTCGGGTTTGCCCGCGTCCTGTCGGGCTCCGTCGGGCCCTGTCAGATTCGCTCGGGCCCTGTCGCGTTTGCTCGGGCCCTGTCAGGCTCTGTCAGGCCCTGTCGGGTTTGCTCGTGCCCTGTCGGGCTCCGTCGGGCCTGCTCGGGCCCTGTCGGGCTCCGTCGGGCCCTGTCAGGTTTTCTCAGGCCCTGTCGGGATCCGTTGGGCCTTGTCGGGTTTGCTCGGGCCCTGTCGGGCTCCGTCGGGCCCTGTCAGGTTTGCTCGGGCCCTGTCGGGTTTGCTCGGACCCTGTCAGGCTCCGTCGGGCCCTGTCGGGTTTCCTCGGGCCCTGTCGGGCTCCATCGAGCCCTGTCAGGCTTTGTCGAACCCTGTCGGGTTTGCTCGGGCCCTGTCGGGTTTGCTCGGGTCCTGTCGGGCTCTGTCGGGCCCTGTCAGGTTTGCTCGGGCCCTGTCAGGCTCCGTCGGGCCCTGTCGGATTCCCTCGGGCCCTCTCGGGTTCCGTCGGGCCCTCTCGGGTTCCGTCGGGCCCTGTCGGGTTTCCTCGGGCCCTGTCGGACTCTATCGAGCCCTGTCAGGCTCCGTCGGGCTCTTTCGGGTTTGCTCAGGCCCTGTTAGGCTCCGTCGGGCCCTGTCAGGCTTTGTCAGGTCCTGTCAGGTTTGCTCGGGCCCTGTCGGGCCTTGTCGGGCCCTGTCGGGTTTGCTCGGGCTCTGTCGGGCTCCAGCGTGCCCTGTCGGGTTTGCTCGGGCCCTGTCAGGCTCCGTTGGGCCCTGTCGGGTTTCCTCGGGCCCTGTCGGGCTCCATCGAGCCCTGTCAGGCTTTGTCGAACCCTGTCGGGTTTGCTCGGGCACTGTCGGGTTTGCTCGGGTACTGTCGGGCTCTGTCGGGCCCTGTCGGGTTTGCTCGGGCCCTGTCAGGCTCCGTCGGGCCCTGTCGGA
Organism: Patagioenas fasciata; assembly: GCF_037038585.1. Lineage (NCBI taxonomy): Eukaryota > Metazoa > Chordata > Aves > Columbiformes > Columbidae > Patagioenas > Patagioenas fasciata. The sequence goes on from NC_092541.1 coordinate 7,670,401, forward strand.
TTCCCTCGGGCCCTCTCGGGTTCCGTCGGGCCCTCTCAGGTTCCGTCGGGCCCTGTCGGGTTTCCTCGGGCCCTGTCGGACTCTATCGAGCCCTGTCAGGCTCCGTCGGGCTCTTTCGGGTTTGCTCAGGCCCTGTCAGGCTCCGTCGGGCCCTGTCAGAATTTGTCAGGTCCTGTCAGGTTTGCTCGGGCCCTCTCGGGCCTTGTCGGGCCCTGTCGGGTTTGCTCGGGCTCTGTCGGGCTCCAGCGTGCCCTGTCGGGTTTGCCCGGGCCCTGTCAGGCTCCATCAGGCCCTGTCGGGTTTGCTCGGGCCATATCGGGCTCCGTCGGGCCCTGTCGGATTTCCTCGGGCTCTGTCGGGCTCCATCGAGCCCTGTCAGGCTCCGTCGGGCCCTTTCGGGTTTGCTCGGGCCCTGTCGGGCTCCTTTGGGCCCTGTCTGGTTTCCTCGGGCTCTGTCGGGCTCCATCGAACCCTGTCGGGTTTGCTCGGGCCATGTCGGGTTTGCTGAAGCCCTGTCAGGCTTCGTCGGACCCTGTCGGGTTTGCTCGAGCCCTGTCGGGCTCCATCGGGCCCTGTCGGGTTTGCTCGGGCCCTATCGGGCTCCGTCGGGCCCTGTCGGGTTTGCTCGGGCCCTGTCGGGCTCCATCGAGCCCTGTCAGGCTTCGTCGGGCCCTTTCGGGTTTGCTCGGGCCCTGTCGGGCTCCGTCAGGCCCTGTCGGGTTTGCTCGGCCCTATCGGGCTCCGTCGAGCCCTGTCGGGTTTGCTCGGGCTCTGTCAGGCTCCGTCGGGCCCTGTTGGGTTTCCTCAGGCCCTGTCGGGCTCCATCAAGCCCTGTCAGGCTTTGTCGAACCCTGTCGGGTTTGCTCGGGCCCTGTCGGGTTTGCTCGGGCCCTGTCGGGTTTGCTCGGGCCCTGTCGGGCTCCGTCGGGCCCTGTCTGGTTTCCTCGGGCTCTGTTGGGCTTCGTCGCGCCCTGTCGGGTTTGCTCGGGCCATGTCGGGTTTGCTGAAGCCCTGTCAGGCTTCGTCGGACCCTGTCGGGTTTGCTCGAGCCCTGTCGGGCTCCATCGGGCCCTGTCGGGTTTGCTCGGGCCCTATCGGGCTCCGTCGGGCCCTGTCCGGTTTCCTCGGGCCCTGTCGGGCTCCATCGAGCCCTGTCAGGCTTCGTCGGGCCCTTTCGGGTTTGCTCGGGCCCTGTCGGGCTCCGTCAGGCCCTGTCGGGTTTCCTCGGGCCCTGTCGGGCTCCATCGAGCCCTGTCAGGTTTGCTCGGGCCCTGTCGGGTTTGCTCGGGCCCTGTCGGGCTCCATCGGACCCTATCAGGCTTTGGCTGGTCCTGTCGGGTTTGCTCAGGCCCTGTCGGGCCTTGTCAGCCCCTGTCAGGTTTCCTCGGGCCCTGTCGGGCTCCGTCGGGCCCTGTCAGGTTCTCTCGGGCCCTGTCAGGTTTGCTCGGGCCCTGTCAGGCTCCGTCAGGCCCTATCGGGTTTGCTCGAGCCCTGTCGGGCTCCGTCAGGCCCTGTCAGGTTTGCTCAGGCCCTGTCGGGCCTTGTCAGGCCCTGTCAGGTTTGCTCGGGATTTGTCGGGTTTGCCCGCGTCCTGTCGGGCTCCGTCGGGCCCTGTCAGATTCGCTCGGGCCCTGTCGGGTTTGCTCGGGCCCTGTCAGGCTCCGTCAGGCCCTGTCGGGTTTGCTCGTGCCCTGTCGGGCTCCGTCGGGCCCTGTCAGGTTTGCTCAGGCCCTGTCGGGATCCGTTGGGCCTTGTCGGGTTTGCTCGGGCCCTGTCGGGCTCCTTCGTGCCCTGTCAGGTTTGCTCGGGCCCTGTCGGGTTTGCTCGGGCCCTGTCAGGCTCCGTCGGGCTCTGTCGGGTTTCCTCGGGCCCTGTCGGGCTCCATCGAGCTCTGTCAGGCTTTGTCGGGCCCTTTCGGGTTTCCTCGGGCCCTGTCGGGCTCCGTCGGGCCCTGTCGGATTTGCTCAGGCCCTGTCGGGTTTGCTCGAGCCCTGTCGGGCTCCATCGGGTCCTGTCGGGTTTGCTCGGGCCCTATCGGGCTCCGTCGGGCCCTGTCGGGTTTCCTCGGGCCCTGTCAGGCTCCGTTGGGCCCTGTCGGCTTGCTCGGGCCCTGTCGGGTTTTCTGAAGCCCTGTCAGGCTTCGTCGGACCCTGTCAAGTGTGCTCGGGCCCTGTCGGGCTCCGTCGAGCCCTGTCAGGTTTTCTCGGGCCTTGTCAGGCTCCTTCGGGCCCTGTCGGGTTTGATCGGGCCCTGTCGGGTTTGCTCAGGCCCTGTCGGATTCCGTCGGGCCCTGTTGGGTTTCCTCGGGCCCTGTCGGACTCCACTGAGCCCTGTCAGGCTCCGTCGGGCTCTTTCGGGTTTGCTCGGGCCCTGGCGGGCTCCGTCGGGCCCTGTCAGGCTTTTCAGGACGTGTCATGTTTGCTCGGGCCCTGTCGGGCCTTGTCGGGCCCTGTTGGGTTTGCTCGGGCTCTGTCGGGCTCCAGCGTGCCCTGTCGGGTTTGCCCGGGCCCTGTCAGGCTCCGTCAGGCCCTGTCGGGTTTGCTCGGGCCCTATCGGGTTCAATCAGGCCCTGTCGGGTTTCCTCGGGCCCTGTCTGGCTCCATCGAGCCCTGTCAGGCTCCGTCGGGCCCTTTCGGGTTTGCTCGGGCCCTGTCGGGCTCTGTCGGGCCCTGTCGGGTTTGCTCGGGCCCTGTCGGGCTCCGTCGGGCCCTGTCTGGTTTCCTCGGGCTCTGTCGGGCTCCGTCGGGCCCTGTCGGGTTTGCTCGGGCCATGTCGGGTTTGCTGAAGCCCTGTCAGGCTTCGTCGGACCCTGTCGGGTTTGCTCGAGCCCTGTCGGGCTCCATCGAGCCCTGTCGGGTTTGCTCGGGCCCTATCGGGCTCCGTTGGGCCCTGTCGGGTTTCCTCGGGCCCTGTCGGGCTCCATCGAGCCCTGTCAGGCTTCGTCGGGCCCTTTCGGGTTTGCTCGGGCCCTGTCGGGCTCCGTCAGGCCCTGTCGGGTTTGCTCGGGCCCTATCGGGCTCCGTCGAGCCCTGTCGGGTTTGCTCGGGCTCTGTCAGGCTCCGTCGGGCCCTGTCGGGTTTCCTCGGGCCCTGTCGGGCTCCATCAAGCCCTGTCAGGCTTTGTCGAACCCTGTCGGGTTTGCTCGGGCCCTGTCGGGTTTGCTCGGGCCCTGTCGGGCTCCTTCGTGCCCTGTCAGGTTTGCTCGGGCCCTGTCGGGTTTGCTCGGGCCCTGTCAGGCTCCGTCGGGCCCTGTCGGGTTTCCTAGGGCCCTGTCGGGCTCCATCGAGCCCTGTCAGGCTTTGTCGAACCCTGTCGGGTTTGCTCGGGCCCTGTCGGGTTTGCTCGGGTCCTGTTGGGCTCTGTCGGGCCCTGTCGGGTTTGCTCGGGCCCTGTCGGGCTCCTTCGTTCCCTGTCAGGCTCCGTCAGGCCCTGTCGGGTATGCTCGTGCCCTGTCGGGCTCCGTCGGGCCCTGTCAGGTTTGCTCGGGCCCTGTCAGGATCTGTCGGGCATGGAGACCCCCGCTTGTCCTCAGGGTCCATTGTGACATCTTGGGCACCTCCCATTGACCCCAGGACCCATTGTGACACCATGGGGACCCCCCCTTGTCACTGGGGACCCATTGTGACACCATGGAGACCCCCGCTTGTCCTCAGGGTCCATTGTGACATCTTGGGCACCTCCCATTGTCCCCAGGACCTATTGTGACATCCTGGGGACCCCCTTGCTCCCAGGGCCCATTATGGCACCATGAGGACATCACCTTTGTCCCCAGGAACCATTGTGACATCCCAGGACCCCGCTTTGTCCCCAGGGCCCATTGTAGCACCATGGGGACCCCCTTTGACCCCAGGGCCCATTGTGGCACCATGGCAACCCCTTTTGCCCCAGGGCCCATTGTGACATTCTAGGACCCCACTTTGTCCCCAGGGCCTATTGTGACACCATGGGGACCCCTCCTTGTCACTGGGGACCCATTATGACACCATGGGGACCCCCCCTTCTTCTCAGGACTCATTCTCACATCCTGGGCACCCCCCATTGTCCCCAGGGCCCATTGTGACATCCTGGGGACCCTCATTGTCCCCAGGGCCCATTGTGACATCCCAGAACCTCCTATTGTCCCCAGGGCCCATTGTGATATCCTGGGGACCCCCATTGTCCCCAGGGCCCATTGTGACATTCCAGGACCCCCCATTGTCCCCAGGGCCCATTGTGACATCCACTGCACCCCCTTGTCCCCAGGGCCCATTGTGACATTCAGGGGACTCTCTTTGTCCCCAGGGCCCATTGTGACATCCTGGGGACCCCCCCCTTGTCACTGGGGCCCATTGTGACGTCCCAGGACCCCCCGTTGTCCCCAGGGTTCATTGTGACGTCTTAGGACCCCCCATTGTCCCCAGGGCCCATTGTGACATTCAGGGGACCCCTCTTTGTCCCCAGGGCCCATTCTGACATCCTGGGGACCCCCCCTTGTCACTGGGGCCCATTGTGACGTCCCAGGACCCCCCATTGTCCCCAGGACCCATTGTGACATCCTGGGGATCCCTCCTTGTCCTCAGGGCCCATTGTGACGTCTTAGGACCCCCCATTGTCCCCAGGGCCCATTGTGACATTCAGGGGACGCCTCTTTGAAACCCAGGGCACATTGTGACATCCTGGGGACCCCCCCTTGTCCCCAGAGCCCATTGTGACGTCCCAGGACCCCCCATTGTCCCCAGGGCCCATTGTGACATCCTGGGGATCCCTCCTTGTCCCCAGGGCCCATTGTGACGTCCCAGGACACCCCATTGTCCCCAGGGCCTATTGTGATAGTCAGGGGGCCCCTTTGTCACTGGGGCCCATTGTGACATCCCAGGACCCCACATTGTCCCCAGGACCTATTGTGACATCCTGGGGACCCCACTTGTCCCCAGGACCCATTGTGACACTATGGGGACCCCCCCTTGTTCCCAGGGCCCATTGTGACATCCTGGGTACCACCCTTGTCCGCAGGGCTCATTGTGACGTCCCAGGACCCCCCATTGTCCTCAGGGCCCATTGTGACATCCTGGGGATCCCTCCTTGTCCGCAGGGCCCATTGTGACGTCCCAGGACCCCCCATTGTCCCCAGGGCCCATTGTGACATCCTCGGCACCCCCTTGTCCCCAGGGCCCATTGTGACATTCAGGGGACCCCCTTTGTTCCCAGGGCCCATTGTGACATCCTGGGGACCCCCTCTTGTCACTGGGGCCCATTGTGACGTCCCAGTACCCCACATTGTCCCCAGGGCCCATTCTGACATTCAGGGGACCCCTCTTTGTCCCCAGGGCCCATTGTGAAGTCAAAGGACCCCCCATTGTCCCCAGGGCCCATTGTGACATCCTGGGGATCCCTCCTTGTCCCCACGGCCCATTGTGACATCCTGGGGACCCTCCTTGTCCCCAGAGCCCATTGTGACATCCAAGGGACCCCCTTTGTCTCCAGGGCCCATTGTGGCACCATGGGGACCCCCTTTGACACTGGGGCCCATTGTGACACCGTCGACACCCCCCTTTGTCCCCAGGGCCCATTGTGACATCCTGGGGACCCCCCTTGTCCCCAGAGCCCATTGTGACATCCAGGGGACCCCCTCTTGTCCCCAGGGCCCATTGTGATGTCCCAGGACCCTCCATTGTCCCCAGGGCCCATTGTGACATCCTGGGGATCCCTCCTTGTCCCCAGGGCCCATTCTGACGTCCCAGGACCCCCCATTGTCCCCAGGACCCATTGTGACATTCAGAGGACCCCCTTTGTCACTGGGGCCCATTGTGACATCCCAGGACCCCACATTGTCCCCAGGGCCCATTGTGACATCCTGGGGACCCCACTTGTCCCCAGGACCCATTGTGACACTATGGGGAACCCCCTTGTCCCCAGGGCCCATTGTGACGTCCTGGGTACCACCCTTGTCCGCAGGGCTCATTGTGACGTCCCAGGACCCCCCATTGTCCCCAGGGCCCATTGTGACATCCTGGGGATCCCTCCTTGTCCGCAGGGCCCATTGTGACGTCCTAGGACCCCCCATTGTCCCCAGGGCCCATTGTGACATCCTCGGCAGCCCCTTGTCCCCAGGGCCCATTGTGACATTCAGGGGACCCCTGTTTGTCCCCAGGGCCCATTGTGACATTCTGGGGACCCCCTCTTGTCACTGGGGCCCATTGTGACGTCCCAGGACCCCACTTTGTCCCCAGGGCCTATTGTGACACCATGGGGACCCCTCCTTGTCACTGGGGACCCATTGTGACACCATGGGGACCCCCCCTTGTCCTCAGGACTCATTCTCACATCCTGGACACCCCCCATTGTCCCCAGGGCCCATTGTGACATCCACTGCACCCCCTTGTCCCCAGGGCCCATTGTGACATTCAGGGGACCCCTCTTTGTCCCCAGGGCCCATTGTGACATCCTGGGGACCCCCCCTTGTCCCCAGGGCCCATTGAGACGTCCCAGGACCCCCCACTGTCCCCAGGGCCCATTGTGACATTCAGGGGACCCCCTTTGTCCCCAGGGCCCATTCTGATACCGTGGGGACCCCCTTTGTCCCCAGGGCCCATTGTGACATTCAGGGGACGCTCTTTGTCCACAGGGCCCATTGTGACATCCTGGGGACCCTCCTTGTCCCCAGAGCCCATTGTGACATCCAGGGGACCCCCTTTGTCCCCAGGGCCCATTGTGGCACCATGAGGACCCTCTTTGTCACTGGGGCCCATTGTGACATCCCAGGACCCCCCTTTGTCCCCAGGGCCCATTGTGACATCCTGGGGACCCTCCTTGTCCCCAGAGCCCATTGTGACATCCCAGGACCCCACTTTGTCCCCAGGGCTTATTGTGACACCATGGGGATCTCCCTTGTCCCCAGGGCCCATTGTGACATCCCAGGACCCCACTTTGTCCCCAGGGCTTATTGTGACACCATGGGGATCTCCCTTGTCCCCAGGGCCCATTGTGACATCCCATGACCCCCCTTTGTCCCCAGTGCTATTGTGAAATCCTGGGGACCCCTTTTGTCCCCAGGGCCCATTGTGACACCGTGGGGAACCCCTTTGTCACTGGGGGCCATTGTGACATTCCAGGATTCCACTTTGTCCCCAGGGCTCGTTCTGACACCTTGGGCACTCCCATTGTCCCCAGGGCCCATTGTGACATCCTGGGGATCCCCATTGTCCCCAGGGTCCATTGTGACATCCTGGGCAACCCCATTGTCCCCACGGCCCATTGTGACATCTAGGGGACCCCCTTGTCCCCAGGACCCATCGTGGCACCGTGGGGCCCTCCTTGTCACTTGGGCCCATTGTGACACCATGGGGACGCCCCCTTTGTCCCCAGTGCCCATTGTGACATCCTGCGACCCCCCTTTGTCCCCAGGGCCCATTTTGACATTCAGGGGACCCACCATTGTCCCCAGGGCCCATTGTGACATCCTGGGCAACCCCAATGTCCCCAGGGCCCATTGTGACATCTGGGGGACCCCCTTGTCCCCAGGACCCATCGTGGCACCGTGGGTGCCCTCATTGTCACTTGGGCCCATTGTGACACCATGGGGACGCCCCCTTTGTCCCCAGTGCCCATTGTGACATCCTGCGGACCCCCACTTTGTCCCCAGGGCCCATTTTGACATTCAGGGCACCCACCATTGTCCCCAGGGCCCATTGTGACCTTCAAGGGACCCCCATTGTTCCCAGGGCCCATTGTGACGTCCTGGGGACCCCCTCTGTTCCCAGGGCTCATTGTGACTTTCAGGGGACCCCCCCCTTGTCCCCAGGGCTGATTGTGACGTCCTAGGGCCCCTCTGTGTCCCCAGGGCCCATTGTGACACTTTAGAGACCCCTCTTTGTCCCCAGGGCCCATTGTGACATCCTGGGGACCCCTCTTTGTCCTAAGGACCCATTGTGACGTCCCAGGACCCTGCATTGTTCCCAGAGCCCATTGTGACATCCTGGAGACACCCTTTGTCCCCAGGACCCATTGTGACGTCCCAGGACCCCCCATTGTCCCCAGGGTTCATTCTTACATCCTGGGGACCCCCTTGTCCCCAGGACCCATCGTGACACCATGGGGACCCTCCTTGTCACTGGGGACCCATTGTGACACCATGGAGACCCCTCCTTGTCCTCAGGGCCCATTGTGACATTCTGGGCATCCCCCTTTGTCACCCGGGACCATAGTAACACCGTGGGGACCCCCTTTGTCCCTAGGGCCTATTGTTACGTCCCAGGACCCCCCATTGTTCCCAGGGCCCATTGTGACACCTTGGGGACCCCCTTGTCACTGGGGACCCATTGTGACACCATGGGGACCACCCCTTGTCCACAGGGCCTATTGTGAACATCCTGGGGAACCTCCATTGTCCCCAGAGCCCATTGTGAGTTCCTGGGGACCCCCTTGTCCCCAGGTCCCATTGTGACATCCTGGGGAGTCTCTTTGTCCCCAGGGCCCATTGTGACATCCTGGGGACCCCCTTTGTCCCCAGGGCCCATGGTGACATCCTGGGGACCTCCTTGTCCGCAGGACCCATCCTGGCACCGTGGGGACCTCCCTTGTCACTGGGGACCCTTTGTGACACCACGGGGACCTCCCTTTGTCCTCAGGGCCCATTGAGACATCCTGGGGACCCCCATTTGTCACTGGGGACCCGTTGTGACATCCCAGGAACCCCATTGTCCCAAGGGCCCATTGTGACATCCTAGGGACCTCCCTTTGTCCCCAGGGATCATTGTGGCACCACGGGGACCCCCTTTGTCACTGTGTCACATTGTGATATCCAAGAACCCCACTTTGTCGCCAAGGCCCATTTTGACATCCTGGGGACCCCCTTTCTCCCCAGGGCCCATTGTGACATTCAGGGGACCCCCCCCCTTGTCCCCAGGGCCCATTGTGACTTCCCAGGACCCCCCATTGTCCCTAGAGCCCATTGTGACATCCTGGGGATCCCTCCTTGTCCCCAGGGCCCATTGTGACATCCTGGGGATCCCTCCGTGTCCCCAGGGCCCATTCTGACGTCCCAGGATCCCCCATTGTCCCCAGGGCCCATTGTGACATTCAGGGGACCCCCTTTGTCACTGGGGCCCATTGTGACATCCCAGGACCCCACATTGTCCCCAGGGCCCATTGTGACATTCAGGGGTCCCCCCCTTGTCCCCAGGACCCATTGTGATGTCCCAGGACCCCTCATTGTCCCCACGGCCCATTGTGACATCCTGGGTACCCCCCTTTGTCACTGGGGCTCATTGAGACATCGTGGGGACCAACTTTGTCCCCAGGGCCCATTGTGACGTCCCAGGACCTCCCGTTGTCCCCAGTGTCCATTGTGACATCCGAGGAGCCCACTTTGTCCCCAGGACCCATTTTGATATTGAGGGGAACCACGTTTGTCCCCAGGGCCCATTGTGACACCATGGGGACCCCCCCTTGTCACTGGGGACCCATTGTGACACCATGGAGACCCCTGCTTGTCCTCAGGGTCCACTGTGACATCTTGGGCACCTCCCATTGTCCCCAGGAGCCATTGTGACATCCTGGGGACCCCCTTGCTCCCAGGGCCCATTGTGGCACCATGGGGACATCCCCTTTGTCCCCAGGGCCCATTGTGACATTCCAGGACCCCCCATTGTCCCCAGGGCCCATTGTGACATCCACTGCACCCCCTTGTCCCCAGGGCCCATTGTGACATTCAGGGGACCCCTCTTTGTCCCCAGGGCCCATTCTGACATCCTGGGGACCCCCCCTTGTCACTGGGGCCCATTGTGACGTCCCAGGACCCCCCATTGTCCCCAGGACCCATTGTGACATCCTGGGGACCCCAGTTGTCCCCAGGACCCATTGTGACACTATGGGGAACCCCCTTGTCCCCAGGGCCCATTGTGACGTCCTGGGTACCACCCTTGTCCGCAGGGCTCATTGTGACGTCCCAGGACCCCCCATTGTCCCCAGGGCCCATTGTGACATCCTGGGGATCCCTCCTTGTCCGCAGGGCCCATTGTGACGTCCTAGGACCCCCCATTGTCCCCAGGGCCCATTGTGACATCCTCGGCAGCCCCTTGTCCCCAGGGCCCATTGTGACATTCAGGGGACCCCTGTTTGTCCCCAGGGCCCATTGTGACATTCTGGGGACCCCCTCTTGTCACTGGGGCCCATTGTGACGTCCCAGGACCCCACTTTGTCCCCAGGGCCTATTGTGACACCATGGGGACCCCTCCTTGTCACTGGGGACCCATTGTGACACCATGGGGACCCCCCCTTGTCCTCAGGACTCATTCTCACATCCTGGACACCCCCCATTGTCCCCAGGGCCCATTGTGACATCCACTGCACCCCCTTGTCCCCAGGGCCCATTCTGATACCGTGGGGACCCCCTTTGTCCCCAGGGCCCATTGTGACATTCAGGGGACGCTCTTTGTCCACAGGGCCCATTGTGACATCCTGGGGACCCTCCTTGTCCCCAGAGCCCATTGTGACATCCAGGGGACCCCCTTTGTCCCCAGGGCCCATTGTGGCACCATGAGGACCCTCTTTGTCACTGGGGCCCATTGTGACATCCCAGGACCCCCCTTTGTCCCCAGGGCCCATTGTGACATCCTGGGGACCCTCCTTGTCCCCAGAGCCCATTGTGACATCCCAGGACCCCACTTTGTCCCCAGGGCTTATTGTGACACCATGGGGATCTCCCTTGTCCCCAGGGCCCATTGTGACATCCCATGACCCCCCTTTGTCCCCAGTGCTATTGTGAAATCCTGGGGACCCCTTTTGTCCCCAGGGCCCATTGTGACACCGTGGGGAACCCCTTTGTCACTGGGGGCCATTGTGACATTCCAGGATTTCACTTTGTCCCCAGGGCTCGTTCTGACACCTTGGGGACTCCCATTGTCCCCAGGGCCCATTGTGACATCCTGGGCAACCCCATTGTCCCCAGGGCCCATTGTGACATCCTGGGGACCCCCATTGTCCCCAAGGCCCATTGTGACATTACAGGACCCCCCATCGTCCCCAGGGCCCATTGTGACATCCACTGCACCCCCTTGTCCCCAGGGCCCATTGTGACATTCAGGGGACCCCTCTTTGTCCCCAGGGCCCATTGTGACATCCTGGGGACCCCCGTTGTCACTGGGGCCCATTGTGACGTCCCAGGACCCCCCATTGTCCCCAGGGCCCATTGTGACATCCTGGGGATCCCTCCTTGTCCCCAGGGCCCATTGTGACGTCTTAGGACCCCCCATTGTCCCCAGGGCCCATTGCGACATTCAGGGGACGCCTCTTTGTACCCAGGGCACATTGCGACATCCTGGGGACCCCCCTTGTCCCCAGGGCCCATTGTGACATCCTGGGGATCCCTCCTTGTCCCCAGGGCCTATTGTGATGTCCCAGGACCCCCCATTGTCCTCCGGACCCATTGTAACATTCAGGGAACCCCTTTGTCACTGGGGCCCATTGTGACATCCCAGGACCGCCCATTGTCCCCAGGGCCCATTGTGACATCCTGGGGACCCCATTTTCCCCAGGACCCATTGTGACCCTATGGGGACCCCGCCTTGTTCCCAGGGCCCATTGTGACACCGTGGGTACCACCCTTGACCACAGGGCTCATTGTGACATCGCAGGACCCCCCTTTGTCCCCAGAGCCCATTGTGACATACAGGGGACCCCCTTTGTCCCCAGGGCCCATTGTGACATCGCAGGACCCACCCTGGTCCCCAGGGCCCATTGTGACATCCTGGGCACCCCTTTTGTCCCCACGGCCCATTGTGGCACCATGGGGACCCCCTTTGTCACTGGGGCCCATTGTGACATCCCAGGACCCCACTTTGTCCCCAGGGCTGATTGTGACGTCCCAGGGCCCCTCTGTGTCCCCAGGGCCCATTGTGACACTTTAGGGACCCCTCTTTGTCCCCAGGGCCCATTGTGACATCCTGGAGACCCCCCCTTGTCCCCAGGGCCCATTGTGACGTCCCAGGACCCCCCTCTGTTCCCAGGGCTCATTGTGACTTTCAGGGGATCCCCCCTTGTCCCCAGGGCTGATTGTGACGTCCTAGGGCCCCTCTGTGTCCCCAAGGCCCATTGTGACGTCCCAGGACCCCCATTGTCCCCAGGGCCCATTGTGACATCCTCGGCACCCCCTTGTCCCCAGGGCCCATTGTGACATTCAGGGGACCCCTCTTTGTCCCCAGGGCCCATTGTGACATCCTGAGGACCCCCTCTTGTCCCCAGGGCCCATTGTGACGTCCCAGGACCCCCCATTGTCCCCAGGGCCCATTGTGACATCCTGGGGATCCCCCCTTGTCACCAGGGCCCATTGTGACATTCAGGGGACCCCCCTTTGTCTCCAGGGCCCATTGTGACCTCCTCGGCACCCCCTTGTCCCTAGGGCCCATTGTGACATTCACGGGACCCCCCATTGTCCCCAGGGCCCATTCTGATATGGTGGGGACCGCCTTTGTCTCCAGGGCCCATTGTGACATCCTGGGGACCCTCCTTGTCCCCAGAGCCCATTGTGACATCCAGGGGAACCCCCTTGTCCCCAGGGCCCATTGTGACATCCTGGGGACCCTCATTGTCCTCAGGCTCCATTGTGACATCCTGGGCACCCCCCATTTTCCCCAGGACCCATTGTGACATCCTGGCCACCCCCTTGCTCCCAGGGCCCGTTGTGGCACCATGGGGACACCCCCTTTGACCCCAGGGCCCATTGTGGCACCATGGCAAGCCCTTTTGTCCCCAGGGCCCATTGTGACATTCTTGGACCCCACTTTGTCCCCAGGGCCTATTGTAACACCGTGGGGACACCTCCTTGTCACTGGGGACCCATTGTGACACCATGGGGACCCCCCCTTGTCCTCAGGACTCATTCTCACATCCTGGACACCCCCCATTGTCCCCAGGGCCCATTGAGACATCCACTGCACCCCCTTGTCCCCAGGGCCCATTGTGACATTCAGGGGACCCCTCTTTGTCCCAAGGGCCCATTGTGACATGCTGGGGACGCTCTTTGTCCCCAGGGCCCATTGTGACATCCAGGGGACCCCCTTTGTCCCCAGGGCCCATTGTGGCACCATGAGGACCCTCTTTGTCACTGGGCCCCATTGTGACATCCCAGGACCCCCCTTTGTCCCCAGGGCCCATTGTGACATCCCAGGACCCCCCTTTGTCCCCAGTGCTATTGTGAAATCCTGGGGACCCCTTATGTCCCTAGGGCCCATTGTGACACCATGGGGAACCCCTTTGTCACTGGGGGCCATTGTGACATTCCAGGATTCCACTTTGTCCCCAGGGCTCGTTCTGACACCTTGGGGACTCCCATTGTCCCCAGGGCCCATTGTGACATCTTGGGGACCCCCATTGTCCCCAGGGCCCATTGTGACATTCCAGGACCCCCCATTGTCCCCAGGGCCCATTGTGACATCCACTGCACCCCCTTGTCCCCAGGGCCCATTGTGACATTCAGGGGACGCCTCTTTGTACCCAGGGCACATTGCGACATCCTGGGGACCCCCCTTGTCCCCAGGGCCCATTGTGACATCCTGGGGATCCCTCCTTGTCCCCAGGGCCTATTGTGATGTCCCAGGACCCCCCATTGTCCTCCGGACCCATTGTAACATTCAGGGAACCCCTTTGTCACTGGGGCCCATTGTGACATCCCAGGACCGCCCATTGTCCCCAGGGCCCATTGTGACATCCTGGGGACCCCATTTTCCCCAGGACCCATTGTGACCCTATGGGGACCCCGCCTTGTTCCCAGGGCCCATTGTGACACCGTGGGTACCACCCTTGACCACAGGGCTCATTGTGACATCGCAGGACCCCCCTTTGTCCCCAGAGCCCATTGTGACATACAGGGGACCCCCTTTGTCCCCAGGGCCCATTGTGACATCGCAGGACCCACCCTGGTCCCCAGGGCCCATTGTGACATCCTGGGCACCCCTTTTGTCCCCACGGCCCATTGTGGCACCATGGGGACCCCCTTTGTCACTGGGGCCCATTGTGACATCCCAGGACCCCACTTTGTCCCCAGGGCTGATTGTGACGTCCCAGGGCCCCTCTGTGTCCCCAGGGCCCATTGTGACACTTTAGGGACCCCTCTTTGTCCCCAGGGCCCATTGTGACATCCTGGAGACCCCCCCTTGTCCCCAGGGCCCATTGTGACGTCCCAGGACCCCCCTCTGTTCCCAGGGCTCATTGTGACTTTCAGGGGATCCCCCCTTGTCCCCAGGGCTGATTGTGACGTCCTAGGGCCCCTCTGTGTCCCCAAGGCCCATTGTGACGTCCCAGGACCCCCATTGTCCCCAGGGCCCATTGTGACATCCTCGGCACCCCCTTGTCCCCAGGGCCCATTGTGACATTCAGGGGACCCCTCTTTGTCCCCAGGGCCCATTGTGACATCCTGAGGACCCCCTCTTGTCCCCAGGGCCCATTGTGACGTCCCAGGACCCCCCATTGTCCCCAGGGCCCATTGTGACATCCTGGGGATCCCCCCTTGTCACCAGGGCCCATTGTGACATTCAGGGGACCCCCCTTTGTCTCCAGGGCCCATTGTGACCTCCTCGGCACCCCCTTGTCCCTAGGGCCCATTGTGACATTCACGGGACCCCCCATTGTCCCCAGGGCCCATTCTGATATGGTGGGGACCGCCTTTGTCTCCAGGGCCCATTGTGACATCCTGGGGACCCTCCTTGTCCCCAGAGCCCATTGTGACATCCAGGGGAACCCCCTTGTCCCCAGGGCCCATTGTGACATCCTGGGGACCCTCATTGTCCTCAGGCTCCATTGTGACATCCTGGGCACCCCCCATTTTCCCCAGGACCCATTGTGACATCCTGGCCACCCCCTTGCTCCCAGGGCCCGTTGTGGCACCATGGGGACACCCCCTTTGACCCCAGGGCCCATTGTGGCACCATGGCAAGCCCTTTTGTCCCCAGGGCCCATTGTGACATTCTTGGACCCCACTTTGTCCCCAGGGCCTATTGTAACACCGTGGGGACACCTCCTTGTCACTGGGGACCCATTGTGACACCATGGGGACCCCCCCTTGTCCTCAGGACTCATTCTCACATCCTGGACACCCCCCATTGTCCCCAGGGCCCATTGAGACATCCACTGCACCCCCTTGTCCCCAGGGCCCATTGTGACATTCAGGGGACCCCTCTTTGTCCCAAGGGCCCATTGTGACATGCTGGAGACGCTCTTTGTCCCCAGGGCCCATTGTGACATCCAGGGGACCCCCTTTGTCCCCAGGGCCCATTGTGGCACCATGAGGACCCTCTTTGTCACTGGGCCCCATTGTGACATCCCAGGACCCCCCTTTGTCCCCAGGGCCCATTGTGACATCCCAGGACCCCCCTTTGTCCCCAGTGCTATTGTGAAATCCTGGGGACCCCTTATGTCCCTAGGGCCCATTGTGACACCATGGGGAACCCCTTTGTCACTGGGGGCCATTGTGACATTCCAGGATTCCACTTTGTCCCCAGGGCTCGTTCTGACACCTTGGGGACTCCCATTGTCCCCAGGGCCCATTGTGACATCTTGGGGACCCCCATTGTCCCCAGGGCCCATTGTGACATTCCAGGACCCCCCATTGTCCCCAGGGCCCATTGTGACATCCACTGCACCCCCTTGTCCCCAGGGCCCATTGTGACATTCAGGGGACCCCTCTTTGTCCCCAGGGCCCATTGTGACATCCTGGGGACCCCCCCTTGTCACTGGGGCCCATTGTGACGTCCCAGGACCCCCCATTGTCCCCAGGGCCCATTGTGACATCCTGGGGATCCCTCCTTGTCCCCAGGGCCCATTGTGACGTCTTAGGACCCCCATTGTCCCCAGGGCCCATTGTGACATTCAGGGCACCCCCTTGTCCCCAGGGCCCATTGTGACATTCCGGGGACGCCTCTTTGTACCCAGGGTCCATTGTGACTTCCTGGGCACCCCCCATTTTCCGCAGGACCCATTGTGACATCCGGGCCACCCCCTTGCTCCCAGGGTCCGTTGTGGCACCATGGGGACACCCCCTTTGTCCCCAGGACCCATTGTGACATCCCAGGACCCCCCTTTGTCCCCAGGGCCATTGTAGCACCATGGGGACCCCCTTTGACCCCAGGGCCCATTGTGGCACCATGGCAACCCCTTTTGTCCCCAGGGCCCATTGTGACATTCTTGGACCCCACTTTGTCCCCAGGGCCTATTGTGACACCATGGGGACCCCTCCTTGTCACTGGGTACCCATTGTGACACCATGGGGACCCCCCCTTGTCCTCAGGACTCATTCTCACATCCTGGACACCCCCCATTGTCCCCAGGGCCCATTGTGACATCCACTGCACCCCCTTGTCCCCAGGGTCATTGTGACATTCAGGGGACCCCTCTTTGTCCCCAGGGCCCATTGTGACATCCTGGGGACCCCCCCTTGTCCCCAGGGCCCATTGAGACGTCCCAGGACCCCCCACTGTCCCCAGGGCCCATTGTGACATTCAGGGGACCCCCTTTGTCCCCAGGGCCCATTCTGATACCGTGGGGACCCCCTTTGTCCCCAGGGCCCATTGTGA